>NW_027187348.1:10203307-10358776 GCF_028583685.1 Petaurus breviceps papuanus | reverse complement strand
CTCTCTCTCTCTCTCTCTCTCTCTCTCTCTCTCTCTCTCTCTCTCTCCCCCCCATCTCTCTATCCCCCCCTCTCCCCCTTTCTGTGTCTCTCTGTCTCTCTCCACCCCCACCCCACCCCCATTCCTAAAGAATGCATCTTAGTTTATTAGAATGGAAGGAACCTAATTAGGGCTTTGCCTGTCAGAGTGGACAGAAGGGGATGGATGTGAAAGAAGTGATTTGTAAGAATTGACTAGACTTGGCAACTGATTGAATATGAAAGTTAAGAGAAAAGTCTCAGGTAACTCTCGAACTTCTACAAACATAGTTGATTTAGGGTGATTGTAGTGTTCTCCACAGAAATAGTGACAGATAGGAAATGACTGGGTTTAAGATGGAAGATGATGAATTCTGTTTTGGATGTTTTGAGTTTCAAGAACATTACATTTGTACAACTTAACCCTTTCAGTTGTGTTCAGCATATTATATTTAACAAAGTAGGAGGTGAGATGGATTGTAAAGAACAACTTTTTCCTTAAACTTCCTCTTCCTGACCCCTTCCTCTGCCCCCATGCCCCCTCCTACCCATAGTTAACCAGGCATGAAAAGTTTTTAGACAAACTAGGTCCTTCAGGTAAATGAAGGTTCCATTGTCTATATATTTGCTTCTTCGGGAAAGGAAGTATCAAAATGCAAAGTATTTTTATTTGAATAAGAAATAGAGAGAAGATTTATTTCTTTGATATTAAAGTACTTTTTGGAATTATTCAAAATCATCTACATATTAACTCATTCAAGTTCATTATCCACTTCCCTCTTGGGCTTGTTTCTGTTTAACATGTTCTATTGCATTCTTATTATATTCAGTGAATAAATTTATCTTGAAAAATCTTATTTTCATTGATTTATCTTGATTTTATATTATCTTCATTTCTGAATCTTCCCTTTCTCTACCCAGTGAGTCATTCCTTGCACAAAAGATTTTTTTTAATGGGAAAAAAATACCAGTTAAACAAAACCAATTAATCATGTCTGATAGGATACATAGTATTCCATACTCACAGTCCCCCACCTCTTCAAAAAGGGGAAGGAGATAAAGTACACATTTTCAAGTCTTCTCTGGACCAAACTCAAATTTCTTTTTTTGGTTGCTAAAATAATATCTTATCTATCATTCATTTTTCTATATTTATTTTGGGGGAATAATCAACATTTGCAGGTTATCCATAAAGGATATCTATATTCCATTTTCTCAAAATTTAGAAAAATGTAAGTAATCAGTGTTTGGGGTTAATATAATTTACTGGTTCCAGATGATGCTGCTATTGGGAGTGGTAAATTGTTTACTTTTGAGTATTAATTTTGTGAGTAATTTGTGTCATACTGTCACTTTTTAATGCTAGAGTCCCAAAAGTAATTTCCCTATAAAAGGGTCCTGAGCCAGAAAAGCAGAAAATTACACAGAAACTTAGGGTTCCAAGTAGAAGGTTGAGAACCAGCAGGACAAAGCAGAGGTGTCCGTACTTTCTTGAAGTCTGGCTGTATCTGTTATATCTAGGAGTGAAAGGAGACTCAGAAACCAGAAACTGATTGGAGGACCTCCTGGAGGTATGGGAATTGGGATAGAGAAAGGAGTTCTACTTGAAGGGGATAGCCTCTGTTAGGGGGCATCTTAGGGACTTGAAGATGGAGAGGGAAATATGGTGGCTTAGATTGCTTGGTTCCCAAACCTTATGGCTTCCGTAAAAGAGGAAGCTCGGCTATATATCTACAGAGAAGTTTCTAACCATTTGGTATCATGGAATGCTCTGGCATTTTGGTGAAGCCTGTGGACACTTCAGAATAATATTTTTAAGTATTAAAGGAAATGCTGAATTTCTAATGAAAGTTCATATATCTCTTGAAATCTATTCACAGACCAAGGGGACCATGAACCCAGATTAAGATTCCTGGTTCTATAGGATTTTAGATGGTGAAGTCAACTTCACAAATAAGGATCATACGAACTGTTATAGGAAACTAGTAAAATATTTTAAACAATCATGACATTTAGATCAGGCCAATATTAAGAATGAGTCAGACATTTTAGTGATTTGGAAACTTAAACCCCTAAGAATGATTATGGAGGTGACTTCAAACTTTTTGCATCCTGAAGTCTGAGGGCAGAAAAGTATTTCTCGACCTAGGAATCAGGAGGCAAGGACAAGGCTCCTTCTTGAACCTATGACCAGATAGTTGGGAAGGATTCATCTATAGAGTACTGAGGGAGACCAGGCAGAAGAAGGAAGCTCAGGATCCTAAAAGATCTCAATGGGCTAGAATTATGTCTCATATCTAATAAGATTACTGTAAGAAAACATTAAAGAGGCAGTTAGATGGCTTAGTGGATGAAGCTCTGGGCCTGCAGTCATGAAGATCTGAGTTCAAATTTGGCCTTAGACACTTGCTAGCTGTGTGACTCTGGGCAAGTCACTTCTATTTGTCTTAACTAACTGGAGAAGGAAATGACAAATTACTACATTATACTTACCAAGAAAACTCCATACATGGAGTTAGACACTACTGAATAACTGAACAAGAATAATTAAAAGTATTCACTATTAACTAGAACTGCCCCAAAGTGGTAAGAGGACCTTAAGCAGAGACTGGATAAATACTTGTTGGGAATATTGTAGGTGATATTGATATTCTTGTTCAGATGCAGCTTGTACTAGGTGGTCTACAACCTACCTTCAGACTCAGATTCCTTGAGGAACCTATGTGACCCCTGAACTGGGACCTGGATGAGGAGAGATTTCAGTAGATGATGACTGAGCCTATTCTAGTGATGGAGGAATCATATGTAAATTCACAGAAGCTAGAGATGCCAGGGTATGACTACAAAACTCTAGGTTAGGTTGGCTGAAGCATAGGAAAGAGAAGTTTCAGGAGCATATTGTAAGCAGAAGGCATATTACAAAGGATTGAGGAGAGGGAGGGAGCTTTGAGAAAGAAGAAGGGGATATAGAGCACTTTTTTCTAGAAATTTGGCTGTGAAAGGAAAGAAAGAGGTAGGATGACAGTTTTAAATAATTGCAGGGTCAAGAAAACCTTCTCCTTCTCCTCCTCTTCTTCCTTCTCTTCCTCTCCCTCTTTCTTCTTAGTTTCTTCCTTCTTCAAGGTAGAGAGGTAAAAAAAACAAAGACAAGTTTGTCAAGGTGGATACCTGATGGAACAATGGTCCAGTGGAGACCCCTGCAGAAGAGATCACTGGAACAGTTGGCCTCAACTTTGGCAAGAAGGAGAAAGATAAACTAGAAAAAGACATAGAGGACAGGTGTGTTAATGCATGCCTGTGATCCCTGATACTGGGGGGGGGGGTACTGAGGCTTGTGTCCTGATGGAATTCAAGAGCTCCGAGCTTCTGTAGGGCTAAAGCTGATCACATGTCATAACTGAGTCTGGCACTGATATGGTTAGCCTCTGGGGACATGGAGCCACATGGGAACCTGGGAACATGGAGAAAGAGTGAACTAACTCAGGTCATAGTTGAAGTAGGTCAAAGCTTCAGTGATTATTAGCGATGAGATTGAGCCCGTTAGTAAGGGCTGCACTTCCAGCTTGAGTTAGATAACGACACAAAGTAACATTTACGTAGCACTTGCTATGTGCCAGGCACTATTTTAAGCACTTTACACTTATTACCTTTTTTGATCTTCACAACAATCCTGGGATTATATTCTCTGCAATTATAACCTCTATTCTACAGATGAGGAAACTGAGGCAGAGGTAAAATGACTTTCCCAGGTTCACATAGGTAGTTAGTGTCAGAGGCTAGATTTGAACTCAGGTCTTTCTAACTCCAGACGCAGAACTCTATGCACTGTGCCACCTAGCTACTCAGCTTAAAAATGTCTGCTCAGATGTCTTAAAAATGAACAAACAAAGGAATTATGGGTTACAGAGGAGTGGAGATAGAAATACTAAAGTAGGATGCCCTTGATCTACTCGGTAAGGTTGTTCTCATGGATGGAGGTAGGTTGTGTTATTAGGGGCTTAAAGAGGAGGAGGTTTTGAAATAGCCAAGGTGAGGACTGCATTAGGGAGATAGTAAGGCAGGAATGCTGCAGCGAGAGTGCATTTGGTATTACATATCACAGAAGATGGCAAAAGACAGAAATAGTCGATGTTGGAAAGGTTGTGGAAAGACAGGCACATTAACACATTGTTGGTGGTAAATTGGTATAACCGTTCTGGAAAATAATTTGGAAATTTGCAAATAAGGTCTATAAATGTCCAAAGTTTTTGACACACAGAATCTCACAATAGATGTATACTCTGGGGAGGTCATTAACAAAAAGAAGTGCCCCAAATGCACCAGATATTTATAATAGCACTTTTTTTGGGGCAGAAACAGCATGGCTGTGGGTTCATACAGCCAGAGAAGAGATAGGCAGCCTAGTACTAAAAAGGGGAGAATAAGTTTGAGTGAGCAAATGGTACTTTTATCTGTTTTTACTATTTTGCTTAAGTCCAACTATTATTGGGAATGAAGAGTAGGGGTGGGGAAGGGAGAAGGGCCAGTTAGTCAGTAGTCAGTCTTTTGACTGTTGAGACATGGCCTGACATCTCATTGTTCCTTTTAAAAAAAGGCATTAAAATCCCAGCAGGAGTGCTTCATACTTAATGGTAGGTAGCACGTCATCAGTATTGACTGCCTTTGGTCCTTCCTCTTTTAGCTTCTGCCTTTTCTATTTTTTTCTCCGTGTTATGCAGCAAGGACGTTTTGTCTTCTGGGTTATCAGGAGGTGATGCTGTCATGTTCTTGTGAGCTGGTACAAATTGTTTTCCCCAATTTGCTATTGTTTTCTAGAGAAACTGACTTCTGTTTACCAGGACTGGCACAGTCTGGTGCTCAAGCATACACACTGCTGATTGGTAGCCAAGAGAAAATTCTGGTGATGCATTCGTCAATTACTTTGTAATTAAGAAGCTTTAGAAATATTAGACACAGGGTGATGGGGAGAAAATATGTATGTATGTGTAATATAGATTTTGGTGTCTTGTGTGCTTCAGCATTCACTGGAAATATGATACTGTGCTTTCTTCTGAGAATGCTATCATATTTAGGAAACCGATTAAGCAAAGAATTCAGGGGGAAGTTTATTCTTATTGCATTTGGTAGCAGTCCATGCATGAGAGATATTGTTTCTTGAAATAAGTATGTGTACCTTCTACAAACATTTGTCACTTGGGATAGGTACGGATACAAAGGTGATTGAGGTGGGGGGGTCTGACCTGTTTTACTGGCAAGAGACATTCTGGGGGGAATTCATAGTGTCAGAGGAGCAGAGATTTAGGGCTGTAAGAGAATTTCGAGGCCTCTGAGTCCAATGCCTTCATTCTACAGAAGAGGAAACTGAGGCATAAAGAGGCTAAATGATTTGCCTGGGGTCCCACACCTGGTAAGTACAGGTGGGATTTGAACCCAGATCTTCCTGATTCCATGTCCAGCATGCTTTCTAGAATTCTTTCTATAATTCCATTGCCTCAACAAGCATTGATAGTGTCACCTCTTGGATAGCATTGGGCTAGTACCAAAAAAACAGAAAATAGACCTTAGCTTCTCAAGTTAGTTTAGGTCACATTGGGAGGAAACAGCATGTCTAGTAAGTACAAAATATATGTATACCCACACATACATACACACACGCATGCACACACACACACACACATATATATATATATGTGTGTGTGTGTGTGTGTGTGTATATATATTAAATACAAAGTAAATTCTTGTGTATGGCAGGGAAAAGGATTAATGATTGGGGTGCATTAGGAAAGGCCTTATCTAGGAGGCATTACTTTTGCTGGGGTGTATATAGAGTTAAGGATTCCTAGAGATAGAGATGAAGGAAGGAGGGCAGCTCATGCATGAAGGACATCCGATGTGTCTATGTTATGAATACAAGTAGGTATCAATGAAGATTCTATTCCAATACCTCTTTGTGGAGATGACTCTGGGGTCACACAGCTAGTAAGTGTCTGAGGCTGGATTTGAACTCAGGTCTTCCTGTCTGTAATGCTCTCTTTGGAGAAAGGTAAGTAGGGGAGTTTGGCTGGAGTATATGAGGGGAAGTCATGTGAATCTGGAAAGATTGACAGGAAATGGTGAATAGCTTTACATATCAAAAAGAAGGGTTTGAAGTTAATCCGAGAGGCAAGCCACAGAAACTTGAGCAGGAGTGACATTGTCAGAATCATAGTTTAGGAATATCAGTTTTTGAGCTGTGTGGAGGGAAAAGCTTGAAGCCAGGCAATCATTAAGAAATCTAATAGTGGGATCATGTGGGCCTGAACTAGGGTCTTGGCTCACTGGGTGAAAGGAAATTTTTTTTTTGTTCAAAGAAATAGTGGCTAAATGAGAATAAAAGCTCATATTTGTAAAATGCCTGTATTTGTTTTTTACAATTAGCTTTCTTTATAACAAACACCATGAAGTAGAAAAAGGAGGAATCATCTCATTTTTGCAGATGAGGAAACTGAGGCCCAGAATGTTGACTTGCCCACACGGCTAACCATAAAACTGGGATTTAAACCCATTTATTTTGACTCCAAACCCAGTGTTTTATCCAGAGCATACTTCTCTGTAATCCGATTCACATTAAAGGCATTATTAAAATGAGTTGCATTTATTTAAAATCTTTAAAGATATCAGTGTATTGTTCATAAACACATATAAATAAGTATAAAATAAGCACGCATACATACATGTGTATCAGTGTGTATGTATATGAGTACATGTAAGTATCCACGAAGGTTCTATTCTAATATCTCTTTGTGGAAATGACTCTGGGGTCAGAGCAAGTATAGGTTGTAGCTGTTCAGTCGTTTTTCAGTCATGTCTGATTCTTTGTCACCCCATTTGAGGTTTTCTTGGCAAAACTACCAGATTGTTTTGCCATTTCCTTCTCCAGCTCATTTTACAGATGAGGAAACTGAAACAAACAGGGTTAAGTGACTTGCCCAGGGTCACACAACTAGGAAGTGTCTGAGGCCACATTTGAACTCAGGTCTTCCTGATTCCAGGTCTGGCACTCTCTATTCACTGTGCCAATTAGCTTCCCTCACAGATATGGAAGTTCCCACCGATTTTTGGTCAAAGGATGTATGTACATCTGTTCTCTGAACACTCACAAAGGTAAGTGCACAGACTCATCACTAGGGATTTGAGCACCAGATAATTCTTCAGCTATGGCAGCTAATTAAATGGTCTCCTAAGGCACAGAGGAGGTGTCCAGGTGGGCATGAGGAGTGGGTACTTCCATGTACTTCAGTCAGAGAAATAACAGATGAAATCAGAAATTGTTGAAATTTAGGAAACTTCCTCAACAATGAAGTTAGGCACCTGTTTGTTTACAATCTTATGAACTCACTTGTTCCAGATCTGAGGCCCTCTGTTCACTGTATCACATTGCCTGTCTCCCCATGTCTGTCTGTCTCTCCCCCTCTCTCTATGTGTTTTTATAATACATGTATGTATATATGTGTCTGTCTGTCTGTCTATCTATCTATCATCTATCACTAAAGTCCTACTGTCATGCCTAACAATAGGCATATACATGTATAGATATACGTTTTTAGAATCTAGGATTAATCCCTTATTACAGTGAGGCACTGGAGTGGCAGTAGGGTGGAGGATTTATGGGATATATACATACACACATATACATTCATATAAATACGTATATATGTGTGTGTATATATGTGTGAATATATAAGCACATATCAAACACATTTTATATAAGCATATATTAATATAGCAAACACATTATTTGTATGTATAAAACATACATAGTATATATAAATATACATATTATACATATATCAAACACTCATGCTATATATCACAGTATTTATGTCAAACATACTTAGTATATGTCAAACACACAATATATCTATCAAACACATATTATATATAATCATTCCAATACATATATCTATCAAATATATATATTATATATAAAGCACATTACATATTAACACATAATACATCAAACACACATGATAAAGCAAACACACATATACTAAACTTGTATATCTATCTAATAAAAAAATATAGATAATATATAATAGTAATAGTATATATAAATATATAACATATTTATTTTATATATTATTTAAATATATAATATTAATAGTATCTATAGATATTATAAATGCTGTATATCAAACACATTTTATATACACATACAATATATGCAATATATGCATAACAATACTATAAAACACATGATATATGACAGCACTACATATAAAACATATGAACTATATCAAGCATACATGAAATATATTAATAGGATATGTGTATATCTAACACATATCAAACTCACAATATATGTCAAACATACATTATATTTCTCTCTCAAACACACATTAATATAGATACCTCAAACATGCTAATCTATACCAAATATACTATATATATCACATAATATATCAAACCCATATTTTATATGTATAACACTATTGACATATATATCAAACATATACTATATATCACACAATATATATCAATTTCACTATATATCAAACACACAATATATGTATGTGTGTGTGCATATATGTTATATATGTGTCACACACATTATATACCAAACACATTCTATGCCTCATTTCTTATTCACTAAATGGGAGTTGCCTCAGTCAAACTGAGACCTGGGAAAGACCTGAGTTTAAAAAGACCAGGGTCTCCCACTGCATCCTGGGCCATCTCTAGTCATCCTGATCTATATCTTGCCACTGAGGAGAAGGTGAGGCTGATGACTTTGCACAGCCCTCCCTCATTTAAATCCAATTCACTTATAAGTTATGGCATTAGCTTTCTTATATCATGGTCCTCTGTGAGAATGAAGGACAAACAATAATACCAAACATAGGTGACCTCTCTCTCTTCCCCCCCTCTCCCCCTTCCCCCCCACTAAATAGATAGATATCAAGATATATATAAATATATACACATACAGGCACACACGTGTATGTATAGATGTATGTCAAACACATGATATTATGCACACATGTAATGTATCTAAGCACCCATTCTATATCAATATACATATATGTATATACATACATATAGTATACATATATAAAACACAAATTAAATATATGTATGTATATACATACACTCATGTATGTCTATGTATATCTATAGATACAGATACATCATTTAAGTGTGTATATACATACAGGGTAACAAGAGTCTCAGTCAACTTTTATTAAATGCCTACTATGTGCATGCACTATGAAAAGCACTGGGTATACAAAAAGAGGTAAAAAAAAAACAGTCCCTGTCTTCAAGGAGCTTACAATCTAACAGGGGAGAAAACATGTAAACAAATACATACAAAGCAAGCTTATACAGGGTAAAGAGGAAATGATTAACAGAGGGAAAGCACTAGAACAATGAGGGGTTGGAGAAGGCTTTCCATAAAAGAAGGGATTTTAGTTTGGACTTAAAGGAAGCTAAAGAAGGTCTGTAAGTACTGAATGGAGGAGGGAGAGTGTTGCAGGTATGGGGGATTAGTGCAGTTTTAAGCTTAAATAATATATTATTATTACAAAATAATATGGGGTATATGTTTGGGGGAAATGGACCTGTGATTCATTTACTCAAGCAATGGCATGAGGAAATTTGAATTATTTCACTTTGAAAACATCATGTCTCATTCTTACTTTCTTCTTTGTTCATGTTTACACCTATGTACAGGGACAAAGTGATCTCTTGAAGAATGCCAAGAATGAGGCCCTGGAGAACATGAAGCAGATACAACTAGCGTGTTCGTCCTGTGGCTTGAGTAAAGCAGCTGCTGGAGGTGTTGAAGCAAAAAGCAAGCGAAGCCTCGAGGCAATAGAGGAGAAGGAAACCGGAGATGAGAATGGAAGGCTCTGAGTGGAGGCACAGCTGCTGGGCTTGTCCTCTGTGTCAAGGACTTGAACTTATTATTATTTTTTAGAGCATTTAGGAATTCACAAAGAATGCCCTCTCCAGGGTTTTGGAAGTACACAGATTATTTCACGTCAGTATTTAATTGTGGTTAATTTATCTAAGTTAAACCCTTTCATAGACATGTTTTAAAAATAGATCAGAGCTCTGTGTGTTTGTGTGCACACATGTGTACACATTGAAGGAGAGAGATTGTGTAGAATCTATTCTATGTCACATCTCCATCTACTAAGTTATTCCTCTCCCAGTTTTCTAGCACCCCTATTAATTCTGAATTTCCGAAGAGTATTTCTTGTAACTGGGTTTGTATCTTATTTTACTTTCTTGTTTTTGTCATTTAATTTAGAGCTCTTAATGTATCTTGTCTAGGGAAGCCAAATTTACCGATAGATAGATGTTTCAATAGGTTAAAATATAGATTAGAATAAATTTTCTGAATCACAGTATTGATGTGAATCAATAAAAACAACAAACCAGCAGAATTTGTGGATAGATCGCCAAAGCTATTGCATTCAGCAATTGCTATTTGAAATTTATTTTTTAAAAATTCATTTATTAGAGTTCAGGAAAGTAATGCACCTGAGATGAGTGAACACATATGACTTCAGTGGACAAGCCAATCATGAGTAAAATAATGCCCAGCAACTAGGGACTCAGTAACATAGTGAAAGCTCTGCTTGCAATTAGGATTTTAATGCAGAAATAATATTCAGGGGTTCTGAAATTTCAGTGTTGGTATCTGTAGAGAGTTCTTGAACTTCATAAACCACGAGCCTCGTGATAGGTTTGTTTAATCAGTGGGGGCCCATTGAGAGAATGTGTCTTGATAAGAATTTTAATGGAGAGTGCCTGATTGCTCCAAGGGGTTCCATGAGTTCCAGGATTCTAGCTCTAGAGATGGGAAGGACCTCGGATGTCATCTAGGCCAGCCCCCTTATTTTATAGATGAGGAAACAGAGAGTCCTGAAAGGTTAGAAATAGCTCTAAGTAAAGGGCACCACTATTACTAGATAATACACATTATTATCATTATTGTTGAGATTGGGTCTCTATCTTTCCCAGGCTGGAAGCCCCACTACTGATTATCATGGAAGTTTTGACCTACTCCATTTCTAACCCAGGCCAATTTCTCCCTCCTTAGACCATTTAGTGGCTGGTGCTGGGCTTGATGTGGACATCTGATTGCCTTTAGTCCTACTGTAGTGCAAAACTCCCCAGCTCGAGCAACCCACTAGCCTCAACCTCCCGGGTAATCAGAGTTGCAGGAGTGTGTGCTGCCACACCCAGATAAAAGGGCACATTTAGTGGTATAGATGTCTAACAGTGGGGTAATTTTTGAGAAATAACAAACTTCAAGGCCCTTTTAACACATTGGAAGATGCATAGGTCGATGAAGAGACAAATTAGGCTCCTACCATGGTAGAATATGTGTCATTGTTATTATTCCATCTTATTGATAATGTACTTGAGTGTAAAATGTATGTTATCTCTGACAGAACGATATGTTCTATGGTTATAAAAAGAATATATTTATTTAAAGCATTGCTTTTATTTTGAAAAGCTATTTAATTAATTTGATTAACAAATGTGCTAATTTTTTGAATTTAATGGAAGGTAATTGTTGAAAGTTTGCCTATCTTAAAATCTAATATTGCTAGTGTATTAAGTTATTCTGACTTCTTCTTAAAATTATGTTCATGTTGCACATTACTGAGAGAGTAAAGATATGAAAAAAGCTTTGACCTGTTTTTCTTTAGTGAATTAATTGAAAAGACTTAACTTTAAAGCTAAGTGGAAGGAAGTGGGCATCTATCTAATATCTGGCTTATAGGAAGTATGATGCAAAAAGCTCTTCTATTTTTCAGTGGGTCATGATAGGTATGATAGGTGATAAATTAAGATTGGACATCTTTATATATAAATCAATTTTTTTTAGGCCAAATGGTGCCTTGGTGGCCTCAAAATATTTCACTAACAACTCCAAATGCCTAATACTGACAGAAGTAAGAATAGTCTTTAAATGAAATTAATTTGTATTATTCAAGGGGTTCTACTTAATAACTTCTGTTTTAACTCTTAGAACATCTAAAGCCTGGCATGTCTTTATATTTTCATTAAAAGCACATTTCCTTTAAAAAAATTTTTTTTACTGGTTTTGTTTTGAAGAAAGGCAAAAAAGATCCAGGTGTTTTTTATTCTAATAAAATAAAATAGGTAATTGGAGAATGTGCAATTGGATTAAATGTTGTAATTTAACCTTGATCAAAGAAATATGAGCTAAGGTCAGCAAAGATCATAATCACAAAACCACCAAATTTTTAGGGTTAGGAATGAACTCAGTCAAATCAGCCTGAAAAGGAATCCCTACAAGCAGGGCAAAAGGTCATCTAAGCCTACACTTGAAGATTTCCCTCAGGATTTCTTAAGAATCCATGTTAAAAGAGTATGTGTCATGACTTGCTAACTGATTATAATTATTATTAAAATGAAAAAAAGTATTTCAGAAATATTCAATTTGTTTATTATTAAAATGAAAAAAAGTATTTCAGAAATATTCAATTTGTCAGGAAGTCATGCCTACTTAAATTATGGATAGGGATGACTTTTATAATACGTTTCCTGAAGTTTTTCATTATGCGTGAGTACAGACCAGCTTCAGTAGAGGTATTTAATTTACATGTAAATACATTTACCCCATGTTATATTTATACTAGGCAGTGTGGCATAATGGAAGGAGGCCTGGCCTGAGAGTCAGGATAGCCTGTTTAAGACCTGCCTCCAACATATACTGGTTGTATGATCCTGTTGTGTTACTTAGTTTTCCAGGAAACTTCCTCAGACTTTAAGAGTTACCTATTCACTTAATATTCACTGGTGAAGGGGGTTTCTACACCTGCTTTCAGCATTGATGAACCCACAGGCCCATCTCCCTCCCTCAGAAAAAAAAAAAAACCTACATGAACTTAGCAAAGCCAATATACACAAATAGATTTTGGGCATCTAGGTGGCACAGAGTGCCTGGCCTGAAATCAGGAAGACTCTTTTTCCTGAGTTCAAACAGGGCCTCAGACATTTACTAGCATGTGACCTGGGGCAAATCACTGAACTCTGTTTACATCACTTTTCTGGTCTGTAAAATGAGCTGGCAAAGAAAAGGGCAAAATACTAGTATCTTTACCAAGAAAATCCCAAAGGGAGTCAGGAAGAGTCAGCTATGACTGAAAAGGTGCAGCAGCAGCAGCAGCAGCAACATTTTTATAACATCCCATTGAGGTCAGTAAGATGCTGCTGACCTTGTGTGCGCAGCTGCAGAAAGTGAAGCAGTCAGTAGCAGGGTTTCTTGTGGAAGTCCCATTTTCGGAACCAGTGTTTTTTCTATTTCACCACAGGTGTGTTAATTTTTTTTCTTTTTGGAGGGCAGTTGGGGTTAAGTAACTTACCCAAGGTCACACAGCTAATTTTTGTGTTAAGTGTCTGAGGCTGTATTTGAACTCAGGTCCTTCTGACTCCAGGGCCGGTGCTCTATTCACTGCACCACCTAGCCGCCCCCAGGTGTGTTAATTTCATGATTTTCAACTTAGATCAAGGATATTGGACGTATCCTTATTTAGTACAATATCCTAGAATCTTAACTTCCCTTGCTTCTCAAGTACAGAGCAGAGTGTTGAAGATAATAGGGCACAAAACTTTTAGCTAGAAAGCTGAAAGAGACTTTGGCAGTTATGTTGTCCAAATGTTTTGTAGATGAGGGCAATGGGGGCCAGAGATGTTATTTGCCCAAAGTTACCCAGTGGCAGGCCCTTTGCCTCTACCACAATGCTCATTCCCCTGTACTCTGCTGCCTCTTTCTTTCCCTGTTATGTTTTCACCCAGGAAAATATGTCACTGGCATGTTTGGGTCACCCTACAGCCATGAATCCTAAGTCCATGGTTCATTAAAAAGCCACAAGACATTATGGACATGCTTTCAGTATTCTAGGGGGCAGCTTTTTCATTGATGGCACCATCTGGACAATTCTGATACAGGCAACCTTTGCTGCAGTGATAGAGAGAGTGCAGAATTTTCCATTCTGTATCCATCTGTTTCCAAATATATCACATAATAATTCCTGTCTCTTTTGCAAAGTCTCCCTATGGAAATGATATGCACTATTTGCCAGATTGCAGGTTTGCAAATAAGTCTCAGCATCCTTAAAAACAAACAAACGAAGAAACAACAACAAAATACAACATAATTGCCAATTCCAGCATTTTTCAGAAGATATTAACAACTATTGAGGTTTATGGAGGGAGGGTAAGCAAACCATTGATGTTGGGAACTGACAGTTTCTTTTTCCTTTTTTTGAGGGCAGTTGGGGTTAAATCAACATGGATGACACATGGAACCACATAGCATCTCTTTTATTTTTTTCTTTTGGAGGGGGAAGGCAGGGCAATTGGGGTCAAGTGACTTGCCCAAGGTCACACAGCTAGTAAGTGTTAAGTGTCTGAGGCTGGCTTTGAACTCAGATCCTCCTGACTCTAGGGCCCATCCTCTATTCACTGCACCACCTAGCTGCCCCCACACAGCATCTTAACACTTAGAGCTGAAAAGGATATAGTCATACTTTGTCTCTTTCCCCATCCCATTTAACAGATGTGACAGCTGAAAGTAAATAGAGGAGAAGTGACAGTTCATAAGCTCACATATATAAGTGGCAGATTTGGGATTAAACCAAGATCTTCTGCATTGAATTCAGTTGCTTTTTCTACTGTGCCACAGCTGGTCCTTCCTTATATTTTAGCTTTTATGCATATTATCACCTCAGCTAGATTCCTACTTGCCTCCTCCCTTTGCCTCTTTCCCTTGCCCAAGCCACCCAAAACCTCTGACTGTTCACGTGGTTTGGATGAGATGGTATTCCACAAGTCTATTCCTTCTGGTGAGATGGAGGACCAAGGGCTTTACCAGCTGACCTTTGCCTCCTAAGGTCCTCTAGGCCTTGCCATATGCTCTAACTCTATGCTCTGCAGACCCCTGGTATTGTCATCTGAATGGTGATTGATGTAACCCAAAGCCTCTGGGCTTTGCCATTAGCCTCTTCTGATGCACCCTAAGGACACTCAGAAATTTCCCATCAGACCTGCAGTTATATTTTCTTTAATGTGTCATCTGCCTCAATTACAATGTAAACACCTTGAAAATTGGAACACTCTAGACTTTTCTATTTGTGTCTCCAGTGTTTGGCACACAGTAAGCATTTATTTTATGCTTTCTTCATCTATTCATTCACTATACTACACTGCCTCTCAGTAGAGATGCTTTGCTTTGACTAGTACGAAAATCAACCAGGATGACCACTGACAACTTCATCATGAAGGTTTGGAAGGTCCTTCATTAGGGCAGTTTCCCTGCTAGCTCCTCATGTCCCTGGGATGCTGTTCTCAGTATTCATCATCTGTTCATTGTTCCCTTCCAGTGTTCAAATGTTCAAATCCCTGGGGTCTGCATTTGAGGCAAAGGATGCCAGACTTCAAGAATCTGTGTTGATTAGGGGTGGCCAGGTGCTGCAGTAAGTAAGAGCATCGGCCCCAGCATCAGGATACCCGGGATTGGTTCCGGCCTCAGATACTTGGCACCCACACAAAAAATAACTGGCCGTGCAACCTCGAGAAGGTTACTTAACCCCAATTGCTTTAAAAAAAAGAATCTGTGTTGATTATCTCCAATTTCTCCTGTGTATATCTTGTTTGTACATAGTTATTTGTATGTTGTCTCTGCCATTAGACTGTGAGCTTCTTTTTTCCTCAATTTCTTTATTTTTAGTTTTCAACATTCATTTTCACAAGATTTTGAGTTACAAATTTTCTCCCCTACCCCCATCCCAAAATAGTGAGCCTACTGAATAACCCTTCCCCCAATCTGTTCTCTCTTATATTCTCTCTCATCCCCCCCCCCCCCCACCTAACTTTCTAGTAGGGAAAGATGGATTTCTATACCCCAGTGACTGTACATCTTATTTTCCAGTTGCACATAAAAGAAACAATTTTTTTTAACATTTGTTTTTAAAACTTTTGAGTTCCAGATTCTTTCCCTTCTTCCCTCCTTACCTACCCCCACTAGGAAGATAAGCAATTCAATATAGGTTGTACATGTGTAGTAACACAAAATATTTCCATAGTAGTTATATTGTGAAAGACTAACAGTATTTCCCTCCATCCTATCCTGCTCCCCGCCCCCACTTATTCTATTTTGTCCTTGGAACCTGTCCCTTTTCAAAAGTTTTTGCTTCTAACTACCCTCTCCCCCAATCTGTCCCACTTCTGTAATCCCCCCTCTTATCCCCTTCCCCCCTACTTTCTTGTAGGGTAAGATTCCCATTTGAGTGTGTATGTTATTAGGCCAAATTTAATGAGAATCAGGTTGTCCCATTCCCTTTCACTTTCCTGCTCTTTCTATCCATTCTAATAGTTTTCTCTTGCCTCTTTTGTATGATATAATTTACCCTAATCTATCTCTCCCTTTCTCCTCTCCCAATATATTCCTCTCTCACCTCTTAATTTTATTTTTAGATATCATCCCTTCAAATTCAGCTCATCCTGTGCCTTCTATGTATGCATGTACACACATATGCATATACTCATATATGTTTATACATATATACCCTCCTATATATGTATACATACACACCGTATATATGTACGTATACATATATATACACACATATATATTCCCTTCAACTATCCTCATATTGAGAAAAGTCTTATGAATTACAATTATCATTTTTTCATATAGGAAGGTAAATTGTTCAACTTTAATAAGTTCCTCATGATTTCTTTTTCCTGTCTACCTTCTCATGCTTCTCTTGCTTCTTGTATTTGAAAGTCAAATTTTCTCTTCAGTTCTGGTTTTTTCATCAAGAATGCTTGAAAATCCTCTATTTCACTGAATGACCATATTTTCCCCTGAAGCATTATACTCAGTTTTGCTGGGTAGGGGATTCTTGGTTTTAATCCTAGCTCCTTTGACCTCCAGAATATCATATTCCAATTTGATCCCTTAATATAAAAGCTGCTAGGTCTTGTGTTATCCTGATTATGTTTCCACAATACTCAAATCGTTTTTTCTTGGCTGCTTGCAGTATTTTCTTCTTGACCTGGGAACTCTGGAATTTGGCTATGACATTCCTAGGAGTTTTATTTTGGGGATCTATTATGTGGGGAGCCAAAGAGGCCTGGTTTAGGATTCAGATATTAAATCCTAATAGTGGACTTTAAAACAAGAACTCTTTGGGGTGGCTAGGTGGCGCAGTGAATAGAGCATTGGCCCTGGAGTCAGGAGGACCTGAGTTCAAATTTGGCTTCAGACACTTAACAAAAAGCTATCCATGTGACCTTGGGCAAGTCACTTAACCCTAATTGCCCTCCAAAAAGCAAAAAACAAAAGACAAAAGCTCTTTGAGATGTGACCTTTTTGTTAAGTTAGCTCTTGAGTTCTTTGTTATGGATTATACTTATAAGTATGTTGTTTGAATTCTAAGACCAATAGACTGTTCCCGAAGACTTTAGTTATTCAGCTCTTATGCAAATGCCCTCAATTTGGCTAAGGCCTGGAAGCCAGATCTCCAGAGCATCCTTTGTGATGTGACAGCATATCAAAGGAGTTAATTGACTTTTCCTAAGACTCTCTGGCACCTAGAGAACAAAGCCTTATCTATTCTGTGCTACTTCCAGGATAAAACAGACTAAGGTAATGATAAGAAAACTTGAGTCACCTTCTTTTGTATCTTTTGCTCTATACAAACCTTGTACTAAGAATCAATAAATGGAGTTCATGGTTGTTCCTTGAACTACCCATGTGGCCTGGTCATTTCTTATTCACATCTCCGGTCATGCTTAAGTGCTGGACACTGAGCAGCCCACAGCTCTTTTTTCAAGAGGTGATTAGTGAATTCTTTCAATTCCTATTTTGCCCTCTGGTTCTAGAATATCGGGGCCATTTTCCTTGATAATTTCTTGAAAGATGGTGTCTAGGCTCTGGTTTTGATCACGGCTTTCAGGTAGTCCAATAATTTTTAAATTATCTCTCCTGGATCTATTTTCCAGGTCAGTGGTTTTTCCAATGAGATATTTCACATTGCCTTCTATTTTTTCATTGGTTTGAATCTATTTTATAGTATCTCGATTTCTCATAAAGTCATTAGCTTCCAGTTGCTCCAATCTAATTTTGAAGGAATTCTTCTCTTCAGTGAGTTTTTGAAATTCCTTTTCCATCTGGCAAATTTGGCTTTTTAAGTCATTCTTCTCCTCATTGGCTTTTTGGGCCTCTTTTGCTATTTGAGTTAGTCTATTTTTAAAGGTGTTATTTTCTTCAATATTTTTTAGATCTCCTTTAGCAGGCTGTTGACTCGCTTTTCATTATTTTCTTGTATCA
The DNA here is from genome assembly GCF_028583685.1 of Petaurus breviceps papuanus. Classification (NCBI taxonomy): domain Eukaryota; kingdom Metazoa; phylum Chordata; class Mammalia; order Diprotodontia; family Petauridae; genus Petaurus; species Petaurus breviceps. The sequence continues at coordinate 10,340,398 of NW_027187348.1, read as the reverse complement.
TTATCATTTCTCCCAATCTTTCCTTCACTTCTCTTACTTGATTTTTGAAATCCTTCTTGAGCTCCTCCATGAACTGTAATTAGTTCATATTTTTCTTGGAAGCTTTTGATGCAGGAGTTCTGACTTTGTTGTCTTCCTCCGTTTCCATGCTTTGATCCTTTTTGCCCCCAGAAAAGGATTCTATGGTCTGTTTATTCTTCCTCTGATTGCTCATCTTGCCAGCCAATTACTTGACTTTTGAGCTCTTTGCCATGGGTTTAACTTTGCTTCTAAAGTGGAGAGAATTTTGTCCCAAATCACTAGGGTTTTTGTAGCTACTAGAGCTATTAGGAGGGTGCCCTCTCTACAGCCCCCACAAGCTCTGGCACACTGGCCACACACCTCAGGACTACTGTCCAAGACCATGACCCAGATCCAAGCAGGTCAAAGCAAGAGGCATTACCCTCTGAATGGTCATTTGGTTCCCCTACCATCTGTAGGCCAGGAGCTCTGGAGGTAGCCACACGGCAGCAGCTGTAGCCGAGACACCTCCACCACTTCTCACTCTGGGGGCAGGGGCTGGACCTTGCTCTTCCTTCACCCAGTTTCCAACAGAGTTCCCCACTGACCTTTTACTTTCTCTTATGGGTTAAGAAATCTGGAAACCTCCACAGCTGCTGGTGATTCACCCTCCTGAAGTCTGCTGTGGCTGACAGGGCTGCCCTGGGGTTGGAACCATACAGCTCATGTGGGACTGTGCTTAGCTCCCAGTCTGGTGCAATCGATCCTTCCTGTTGGTCTGCCAGGCTTTCTTCAGTGGGAGATTTGTTTCTCTCCGTCACTTTGTGGGTTCTGTAGCTCTAAAATTTTTTTTACAAGTATTGGAAGTGGTTGGAGCAGGAGCCCACACCAAGTTCATGATTTTACTCTGCCATCTTGGCTCTTCCCCCATACTGTGCTTCTTGAGAGCAGGGAGTGACTCTCTCTCTCTCTCTCTCTCTCTCTCTCTCTCTCTCTCTCTCTCTCCTCCTCTTCTTCCCCCTCCACCCCTTTTCTCTCCTTCCTTCTATCTCCCCAGGGCTCAACACAGTGCCTGGCACACAGTGGGTGTTCAATAAATGTTTATTGACTCCTATTTTCTCTGCCAAAGAAAATGAACTTCATCCCAATATGGGTTGTACCCAATGATTTATGAAGACAATGAAATCCAAGAGAAATGAGAAGAGAGCAAAGGATCTATTATGTAAGTGTTCTCTCACTATCTCTCTCTGCCTAAATGAATTACCTTCCAAGGGAATGAGAAAACTTATTGAGTTAGTGCTTGAACTGGTGATATTGATCTTGAAGGAACATTTTGGCTGCTGGGAGGGTTGTAGTATAAATGCTAACTGGCAAGTTTTGTTCTACTTTTGCTAAAGGGGAGGAAGATGGACTCAACTAACTTTTAGCACATGGTAAGGATATTAAAATTCGAGAATGAATGACCAATTTGATGATTGGAGAGCATTTAAAATGGAAAGTAATAATAATTACGAACCAGCATAAGCCCATGAAGGACAAATCGTGTAGACTAACCTCATTGCCATTTTGGACAGTTTCTTGCTTTTTTATGTCGGTTGGTTGGTCTACATTTAGGATTTCATTGGAGTAAGGGACTCCTAGGATGAAAACTTTCTCCACTGATGCAGGCAGACAACTTGTTTTTAATTCAGGGTCTATATAGACCATTGTGTGGGGTAACTGAGAGGTTAGAAAATTCAGCCTGGGCACACAGTTTGAGTCCTTGGCAGCACTTGAATCCAGGTCTTCCTAACCCCAAAGCTGACTCTCTACTCAAGGTGTCATGCTGCAAGTCATTAATAAGAATAGGCACTGGAACACAGGTAAAAAGGACTTCCAGTGAGGAAATTCCTTTACCACTGTAGAACAGTCTCAACAACTCATAGTCTTAGAGATTTGCCTCAGGCACTCAGGTTATATGAATTATCCAGGGTCACATAGCTGGAATGTCTCAGAGGTAGGACTTGAACCCAGGTCTTTCTGTCTTCAATTCCAGCCACATATTAATATATTCTAACATATATAATATTTGGATAAAATTGTTGACATAGTATACATATTTACACTGGTTTTGGATGTAACAATTTGATATGATTATTAATAAACTGAGACATGTCCAGGGGAGTGTGCCCAGGAGGATTAGAATACTCACAAACATTATGTGTAAGCAGGTAGTAGGAACTGGATGTGTTTAACCTAGAGAAGAAGTCGGTGGGAACAAGTATTTATTAAGCAACTGCTTTATGCCAGGTACTATGTTGACAGCTTTACAAGTATTATCTCACTTGATCCTCCCAACAACCTTGGGAGGTAAGTGCTATCCCTATTTTATGATTGAAAAAACTGAGGCAGACTAAGGTGAAATGACTTACCCAGGGTCACAGAGCTAGTAAGTAAGTGTCTAAGACCACATTTGCGCTATCCACTGAACCACCTAGCACACTTTACGTGGGTTACAGGTAAGGTCTTCTGATTGCTATCTACAAATAGTAACAGGTTTGTCTTGCACAAGGAATATACTACTTGTTTTGCTCTGATTCAGAGGGCAGTGAACAAAAACTAGAGGATGGCTGACTATGGTCTCAGCATAAAGAAGAATTCCCTAACCATAAAAGCTTTCCAAATGTGAAATAGGTTGCCTCCACTGGGTAGTGGCTTCTTTGTCATTGAGCTCTTTAGGCAGAGGCTAAGCACCTCTTCTTTGAGGTGCTATCGGAAAGATTCATGCTTCAGGTAGGAATTGGACTGGACAACCACTAAGATCCCCTTCCCACTCTCAGACTCTGTTCTGTGATAATTAGCAGGAGCATTGGAAAAGTCTCTAGAATGGTCATCAGCTACTTCTACTTGACTCCTTCCATCTTTTTTCCATCAGCAATTGTTTTAGTTCCAATAGAGCTAGTGACAATAATATTGGTTCTGATACCCAGGTGTAAGATTTAGAGATGAGCAATATATTCTAAAGGCAAAGTTGAAGTTTTCAAAGGGAATTTGTTTCTGGTTTCCTCTCTGATTCACGTTCTTTCTTGCCTATAGGGCAGCTAGGTGGCACAGTGGATACAGTGCTAGCCTTGTAGTCAGAGTATTTGAGTAAAAATCCAGCCTCAGCCTCTTTATAGCTGTGTGACTCTGGGCAAGTCAATTAACCCTGTTTGCCTCCGTTGTCTCCTCTGTAAAATGAACTGGAGAGATAAATGGCAAACTCAAGTATCTTTGTCAAGAAAACCCCAAATGGAGTCATGGAGAGTTGGACATAACTAAAATGACTCAACAGTACCTTTCTCTCCTAACCTGACTATAAAGTTTACTCTAACCCTGCATAATTTGGGCCAGAGACCACCTGGGCAACATGTTCCACTCCTCCTGATTGATGGGTGGAGAGCACTCTCTTTAGGTTTACTCATGGCATCAAGATTGTGTAGCCAAGCTGACTTGAACTGTGGAAGTTAGTTTCCAAGTTGGTTTGGGAGCATTGCAGAAACAGATCCAAAGAGAGTGATGTTCAGTAAGCATAAGTGAGGGCTAGATGGAACCAAGAAGGAGAAGGATTGACTACATAGAAAGATGGCAGAGCATGATCTCAAGTTCAAAGGACTATAGACAAAGATGTAAGGCTTGGAAGGCTCTCAAAGGCCGTCTAATCTCAGACCCAGCAGGTTAAGTGACTTGCTGCTATTCAGCAGTTTTTAGGCCTTTCTGACTCTTTGTGACCCTATTTCAGGTTTTCTTGGCAAAAACACAGGAGTGGTTTGCATTTTCTTTTCTTATATGGATAAGGCAAATAGGTTTAAATGACTTGGTCAGGGTCACACAATTAGTAAGTATCTGAGGTGGGATTTGAACTCAGGAAGAGGAGTCTTCCTGAATCCAGGCCTGTCACTCTATCCACTGCACCACCTAGCTGTTCAAGTGATTTAGCCAAGGTTATACAGAAACCGTATGATTCGAATCCACATCCTCTGAGTCTAGGTAGCATTTCTGTCTAAAAAGAAATTAGTTATGTTTCAGGCATACTAATACAAAATCCTCTCATAGACAGGGTGAAAACTGGTGTACAGAGGCAGTTATGCATTCTCAGGTTGCTTTTAAACTGCATTTTGTTTTGTCTTGTGCAACAGAAGTGTTTAATGTTCTCATTCTAAATAGACCCCTGTAGTGATAATATTTATGGAAAGTAGCAGCTGTTGACAACAAGTGTGATCTTATAGAAGAGGACCAGGGATGGGAAGACTAATGTGGACCAAAACACAGGAGAAAAATGCTGCATTCTCTGGAAAGCGTCTCCCAGAAGAGTGCTCGTTCTTGGGCTGCTGAATGAGAAGTTTTCAGTTGGGCATCAGAGGGTGGGTTCCATGGAAAATGAGGACCATATTTCCGATAAAATAATATCAAATATCTTTTCCTACTTAATTTTTGTTCTGGTAGACCAGGTCAACCAAATGTTTAGCATGCTTATGTACGATGGAGAAGTTTGTGTGTGCAAACACAAAAGGAAGATTCCCCTTCCTGAGGAAGGCCAGGCTTAGAACCAATTGTTTTGGGGGTAGGGTCATTTCAAGTATTTTATGCAACTCTGAATAGGAAGTCATAAAGTACAGGTTCAAATCCCAGCTCTTCTACTTACTTGTGTGACTTTAGGAATGTAATGTTACTTTTCTGGACCCCAGTTTATCCATCTATAACATGAGGGAGAAGGACTAGCCAATCTCTAACTTACTATCCAGCTCTAGAGCCGACAATCTAGGGTTCAAAAATGAGAGGAGTCATTGATTTGCTTATGTGACAGCTACATACATATGGTTTGCTATGTTCTAGGGCCTTATGTGAACTCACATCTTGTACTAGGCTGTGATTTTTCTCATTTGGATTACCAGTAGACCAATTTTAAAAATATCCTGCTATATAGGACATCATTCTAATTCCTTATAGGTGTCTTTTATCTTGATGTCCCATCTCCCTCAGTGTTATAAGGTATCTTTGTGAGCGGAGGGCATGTTATCTAAATTGCATCCCTTTCCCTTTGGCTTATGTGATTCTGGATAATGTCATGGAATTGTTGGTGCCATTCCCATGGCAACAGGCGACTATGTCACAGAGGAGAGGGTCAGCTTCTAGCTTTGGGAAAGATAGATGGATGTTATGAATTTCAGAGTAATCTCCTTTACTAATATTTATTTTAGAAGGAGCTATGATACACTGTGACTATCAAATAGCTTGTTTTCATTACATCTGCTCAGGGGTAGGGTGGGGAAAAGGCAATTAATTTCTCAATGACATGGGAGCTAATCTGAGATTTCCGGGCAACAAAGGATTTATAAATTATTAGAGCTAGAAGGGAACTTTAGAGGTCATCTGATTCAGCCTCCTCATTTTATAGGTGAGGAACCAGTAGCCCAAAGAAGTAGACTTGCTCTGGTCATGCATCTTGTTAGTGGTAGAATAGGGAGTTCTGATCATTTGACTCAATGAACTAAATCAATTTCTTAGCCATCCATGGAGTATTTTGGATTCCTTCTGTAAGTAAAGAAACTGTGATTTTGTCAGTGTTGGGACTCTTGGTATGGCAACTCCCTCCACTAATAGGTTACAACCCATTAGGGAGTTGCTTAAAGTATTTGGAGGTTAGGAGACTTAATAATAATAATAGCTAACATCAATATAGATATGTGCCAGGCACTGTGCTAAGTGCTTTATGATGATCTCATTTGATCCACACAACAATCCCGTTTTAAAGATGAGGAAACAGAGGTAAAGTGACTTCCTCAGGGTTAATAATGTCTGAATTCAGATTTGAACTCGTCTTCTTGATTTCAGACCCCATACTCTATCCAATGTACTATAGGACACCGACTGTGTCTAGGAAAATACTGCTAAGTTTCAGAGATGGGATTTGAACCTAGGTCTTTCTGTCTTTGTGTCCCATGCTGTATTTACTCTACCACTTGGTTTCCATATGAATACACAAATAACTTATTGTTTTGTGTGTCTGATTTAAATAGCTTTGATTCTAGGTTTTAATCTTTTGGGCTATATGTGAAATAAACTGGCATATAAATAAATAAATAAATTTAATTAAATTAAATAATTTAATAAATTAAAAAGAAATAAAATGGCAATAAACCATCTCCAATTGACACAACATTCTTAATTTATAACCCACATATAATTTTCTGTCATGGCTGAAGTTGGGCCGATCTTAGATAAGTTATTTGAATTATCTGGCCCTCAGTTTCCTTTATCTATAACATCAAGTTGGGTTAGACAACCTTTAAAGTCTCTTCTCTTTCTAGGAATCTCACTTTTACCAAGAAATCTCAAAAATGCTCTTAAATTATTGAGAAAACAATTGATGACTATTCCACTCAAATGTTCTGTGATTCTAGGAATGCTTTGTGCCAGTAGAATCTTTTTAGCTCTCAACAATGACCTATTCAGGCCACCCATCTATTTAGGAAGAATAATCAAACCCAGTGTCTTTGAGAAAGGCAAGTCCTGTAATCCCTCAAGGGTGAAATACTGCGTCATCAGGCAGAAGAGGCCTATGAATGACAAGCTAGGAATGAAATAGAAAGAGGGGACATTATTGAAAAAAATGAGAGTATATACAATAGCATTGGGAAAAAAGATCCTATGAATATTGACTAGAGTAAATAGGCAAATTTACCCTAATTTCAACTTGAGTATGTGTTTTTATAATGATGAAAGGAAAGACAGTCTATTGCATCTTTTCCTACAACTCTCTGTGCTATTAGAGATTAGTTGGGGCTATTTTGTCATGAGGGTTTGCATCTCAGGGAGTTGTTATTATCTCATTTTTTATGATATGAAAGGAAGATGTGTATATATTTTGGAATATTTAGGAGAGGAAAGAGTATGTGAAGGGAAAATTTTAATGAATAAATATTATTTCCATCTGGTTGAGTAAAGTAACAAAGTTTTCTTTTTCATCAGATAATGTTACATATGGTCCTATGCTTTGATATTTTATTAGTAATGTCTGACATTTGAATGATAAAGACTGTCCTATTATTCCATGAGATCTTCTGAATAATCCCAAGAGACTGTTTTGTAAACAAAGCACCATAATAATTATTAGGATTATAAGGTGGTGCAGTGAATAGAACACTGAGCCTGCAGTCAGCACAACTTGAGTTCAAATCCAACTTCAGACACTATCTGGTGACCCTGAACAAGTCACTTAACCATGTTTGCCTCAGTTTCCTCATCTGTAAAATGAGCTGGAGAAGGAAATGGCAAACCACTCCAGTATCTTTACCAAGAAAACCCCAAATGGGGTCATAAAAAGTCAAACAGGACTGAACCAAGACAACAACATTAGGATTGTAATGGGGATAGGTGGAGAAGGAGTTGTTAAATCCTTTTTTGACGGTTAGTGGCATTCAGTACTAGAACCCAGGGCTCTTTCCTTACAGTCCACAGTTATTTCCACTATACCAGCCTCAATTCAATTCAACCCACCAATCCTTTGTGAAGTGCCTGCTATGGGCAAGACTCTGGCCAGGCATCATAGGAGATAAGGATGTAACAAGAAAGTCTCTGGTCTTGAAGAGCTGAACACTGAGATAGCCTAGTGGAGTGAATCAAGTGCTACATGTTAAGAGGACGTGGCTTCGAAATCTGTGGCTAATGCTTGCCAGCTGTCAGCCTCTGGGCAAGTCCTGTCGCTTTTCAGAGTTTTAGCTTCTTTCTCTTTAAAATGCAGCAATTTCCTCATAAGGTTGTTGTGAAGCTTAAGTGGAATAATGTATATAAATTGCTTTGCAAACTTCGCAGTGCTATATAAATGTCAGCCAGTATTACTTTAGCAAAGTATTTCCAGAGATAAGTAAATAGAAGATAATTTGAGGAGGCAATAAGCAATAATAACTCAGGGAGCCAGGGAAAGCTTCCCTAAGGAGGTGGCATCTGATCTGAGCCACAAAGGAAGCAAGGAATTCTAAAAGGAGGTGAGGTGGGAGAGTATTCAAGGTAGCAGGATGGCCTGTACAAAGGCATGGAGGTGGGAGAGGTGAAAATGCTGGGGCCCAAACAGGCAGGCCTGTTTGTCTGGAACGTAGAATTCATCAAGTCACTTAACCCCAATTGCCCTACCTTCCCTCTCCAAAAAACAAAACAAAACAAAAAAACAACCAAAAAACCCACCCAAAACAAAAACAAGTCAATCAATGAACAATTAAAGGTCTTATGGGGGAACATAAAGAACATGTGAAAACAGTTCCTGCTCTAAAAGAGATTACATTTAATGGGGGACATGATATCAACATATATAGGTCTGTAAAGGATACATACAAACAAACCAGAGGCAGTATGGTGTGATGCTTAGGGATCTAGATGTGAATTCGGGAAGATCTGGGTTCGAGTCTCATGTCAGATACTAGGCAGGTCACTTAACGTTTCTGTGCCTCAGTTGGATTTAATGACTTCTAAGCCTCTTCTAGCTTGAAAACTATGATACTCCAAAACTAAGTACAAAGTAAGTTTGTAAAAGAAGGCACCAATAGCTTAGGAGAGTTTGAGGAGAGCCAAGAAGAGGCCTCTTGTAGAAGGTGGTGCTTGAAATGAGGATTGAAGGAAGCCAGGAATTCTAAGAGGTAAAGCATTCCAGGTGTGTAGTGGAAGGCATGGAGGCAGGAGAGGGTGCTGACTTTGTGAACAACAAACAGCAAGGCGGAAAGAATGACTGGACTATAGAAGTAATGAAGGAGAGTAATGCATAGTATGCTGGAAAGATAGGGAGGGTCTAGCTTGTCAGGGATGTGAGATGGCTACAAGGGGAGAAGGGAGCCTCTAGGTGGTTCAGTGGATAGAGCACTTGCCCTGGAGTCAGGAGGACCTGAGTTCAAATCCAGCCCCAGACACTTAGTAGCTGTGTGACCCAGGGCACTTACCCCTGTTTGCCTTAGTTTCCTCATCTGTAAAATGATCTGGAAAAGGAAATGACAAACCACTCATTCCAGTATCTTTGCCAAGAAAACCCCAAATGGAGTCATGGAGAGTTGGATGTGACTGGAATCACTTTACAATAGTAATAACAGCAATGGAGTTTGTGTTTTTTGAGGGAAGGTCCTCTGATGATAAGATGGGGAACAAAGATAGTGAGGGAGATCTGAGCAGAGAAGAGAACACTTGGAACAGCTGCAGTGGTGAATGGGACCGAGAATCAGGAAGGAGTGGAATTGTTGTGTTCCCACAAAGAGACCAATAGCAGAAAACAATTTTCTAATGGACCAATTTAATAGTTTCATGACTCCTAGCTTTGTTCAGCTCCACACATGGAAGAGCAAAAGAGGAAGACAATAGGAACAATCTAGGATTATCTAAGAACCCGTGAGGTAGGTATGCATATTTTTTTTAAAAATTAATTTATTTATCTTTAGTTTACAACATTCTGTTCCACAGCTTTTTGAGTTTTAAATTCCATCCCTCCTCCCCAAGATGGCAAGCAATATGATATAGGCTGTACATATATATTCACATTAACCATATTTTCACATTAGACATGTTGCAAAGAAGAATTATAACCAGTGGAATGAACGATGAGAGTATGCATATTTAAAAGTGTGTGTGTGTGTGTGTGTGTGTGTGTGTGTGTGTGTGTGGTGTGTGAGAATTCTTTTTCTCTTTCTTTTTTTTTTGGAGGCAATCAGGATTAAGTGACTTGCCCAGGATCACACAACTAGTAAGTGTCTAAGGTCTGATTTGAACTCAGGTCTGCTGAGAATTATTTTTCTGTGATGTGCTAATGTGAGTGAAAAGAATTCTGGGCTTGGAGACAAATTCTAATACTGTCTCTGAAACTTATGGACCATGTGCCTGGAAGCAAGTCACTTAAATTCTCAATCTTAATTTCTTCATCTATAAAACTGGATGAATAATGCCTGCAGTATCTACTTCACAGGGATGTAGTAAGGATGAAATGAAACATGTGTAAAGCAATGAAAATATTAATTATTATAATAATGCTAACTAGCATTTATAGAAAACTAAAAAGAGTTTTACAAGTATTATCTCATTTGATCCTCACAACAACTCTGGGAGGTAGGTGCTATTATTATACCCATTTGGTAGATCAGAAAATTGAGGGAGGCAGAGGGTTAAGTGACTTATCCAAGGTCACCCAGCTAGTAAGTGTCTGAGGTCAAATTGGAATTCATTTCTTTCTGACACCACAGCCAGGGCTTTTTCCACTGGGTCACCCAGCTGCCTCTAATTATCTATTATAGGGTAGCAGTAAATAGGTAAAGGGACAAAACATCAACAGTAGATTTTTATATAATATATACAGTTCCAGTATAATTTAAATTTTAAAAATCACATTTGCTTCCCTTAGATTTTAGACAAACACGTATTATCCCTGAAGTTAATAGCAAATCCTAAAGCTGGGACTAGATTCCTGTCTTAGGGTAGGAGGGAAGCAAAGAGAAAAAGATTCCAGAAGAAAACCCTTTTTCAAAAGTTATCTGTGACTTACTTCCCTCCCAAATGCAGCAGCTCATTACCTAACTTTGCACAGTGTACTTCTTATATTTTAAATAATTCTATGTCCTTCATTCCACTTGGGTGATTTCTTCAACTACAGAAATTAATTGTTTGGCTGATGTGGTCTATGGTGGGTAGGTGTGGGGAAGCAGATGGCTCGTTTCCTACCTATTGCAAGGGCAGGGCTGGAGGCTTTCCAGTGACGAATGGATTTAGTTTCTATTTTCCTATATGGAGAGATATATGAAAATAGCCATAGACAATACATGGGTGATTGAGTTCAATTCAACAAGGGTTTTATTTTTTTATTTTTTTATTAAGCACCTACAAAATGTCAGGCACTGGGCTATGCTCTGGAGATACAAAGACAAAATGAGAAATTGTCTCTGCCTTCAAGGACCTTATGTTCTCTTTACAATTCTGTGGTTAAAAGGAATGTGGTATTAGGTGATTTGCTTGCAAATTAGGAGAAAGTCAGAAGAAACAAAAGGCCAGAGCATGGTAGAAGCTTAACCACTAGATGGCACTGCAAATCACTACCCTGATCCAATTCATTAAAAAAACAAAAAATCAACCCTAAGATGTCCCACCATCATACTGATGATTGTTCTTGGAATGCGCCCAGTTGTCTATGGTTCTCAGAGAGTATGGGACCTTCTGACATTCATTTCCACCTCTCTCTGTGTGGTAGACTTGTCCCTTTAGTCTAAGAGCTACGTTTAGTGTAGATTTACCCAATCAGAATAGGTTTGAACACCCACTTCCTGGAAAATCCTGATTCTTCTCCTGATATTCTCCCTAAATATACTATATTGTGCTGATCCCTGGTCACATGACTTTGGCATAACAGAGCTGGTATTCCATGGTAACTGGCAGGAGTTTTTTTTTTTTTAATAATATACGTAGCATTTTACCCTTTATGCATAGAATCAGTAAAACAAACAAATATGACAATAACATAATACATATAACAATATAACATCTACCACATGGCTGTGTGCCCATAGCACCTCAGAGACCCAGGTGACTCCTAAACAATATATAAGTTGCTCCAAACTCAGAAAAACAGTTCATTTGCTTAGTCTCCCCATACCTGCCACTTCTAAGTGGGTAAAGACAGTTTCCCAAAGATGTTCAGCTCATAGAATCTAGTAAGCCTAGTCATTAGATGAGAGACTCAGGACCTTAGATAATGATCCAGGCCCAGGCTCTTTCTTATTGCAACGGACAAGGACAAGGACCCAAGGAGACCCCCAGCACAGAATGAGGCTCCACAGATGGTGCTTTTCCATTTTGTTTTCTATGGTTGACAAGGACCTCCAATCACTTCTTGATGCCACTAACTTACTGCTCTAGGAATATGGCAAGTGGACTCTCCTTCCTTCTACTTCCCCCTTATAGAAGGAGGTACTATTTGTGCTGTTAGTCAGACTAGGAATGTTTACATGCTATCTTGACTGTAGACATTAAAGAGAGATGTGAATTGAGAATCTCTGGAAAACTCCACTCCACAAAATATCTCTCTTCCCACAGGGTCCCAGTTTTTGCCATTAGAAATTACTTCCTCAGGAATTCTAGAAATGAATCCTCTTTTAGCATGTACACCCTAATGAATGATAACATAAGGAGCCATTTATTACCTTAGGATTAATTTATGAGAAATGAGCAAACTGGTCCTCTTGAAGTTACCAGTGTAGTATAATGCATGAGGATAGTGGTTCTGTAGGTCAGCCTAGCACATAGAATAGTATCCAGATGAACGAGCTTGGGTAGGGCACTTCAGTGAGGTTCCATATGCCATTAGGGTAAAAATGAGGTTCTGGAGGCGGCCAGGTGGTACAGTGAGTAAGAACGCCAGCCCCAGTGTTGGGATACCTGGGATCGGTTCCAGCCTCAGCTACTCAGAACCCACACAAAAATAACTGGCCGTGTAACCTTGAGCAAGTTACTTAACCCCGTTTGCTTTAAAAAAAAAAAAGAATGAGGTTCTGGACCTTGCGTGGGGGTTAGTGTATGAGGGGGAGCAGCTGGGGTGCATATATTTTGAACTTGGATTACTTTCCAGTTAAATGAAGAGTCAATCCAACTGAAATGCTTTATGAATTTGAAATCCATGGAAATTTTCAGTGTTCATGTTCATTATTTAAAATGATCAATTTTACTATAAACAAATAGGTAAGATGGATTGCTTGTGAGTTCTGATGAAATTCTTGTCCATATTCAGAGCTTAGTTTATAATGAAAGAGGATTGTTAAGCAGGCAGGTGCCATCATTTTACTAGTGAAACCTTACTGCCAAAGCAATCACTTTTTTATCCAGGAAGTACCAACCCTTATCATAATGTCACTGTGCTTTTTCCCCCACTAGTCTTCTTCAACACCTAACTATTGTAATATCTTTTCCCTAAATAATTTTCCTGTTGCTAACAACAGAGCCACCAACTTCTACTCCTACTGCTGTTTGAGACACCTATTACAAATGAGAAAATAGTGCTTTTGCTCCCCACTGGCTGCCTCATTATCTGTCTCCAATTTCTAGCTTCATTATGCCTTTTTGACTTGCTAGGAGCAGCTAGGCATACAGATAATTGAAGACTTGTTTGCATTACTCCTCTTAAATACAACTCCTCTCGTGTTTCTGCACATGGTTCCTTCTGAAGAGATCAAGTCTGAAGGTTTTTTAAAATTTTTATCCTACTCTGAAATCTGGAAATTCTTTCAAAATCAGGTGAAACTTGGCTAGAATGTGGATTTTAGACATGAATGGTGGATCAGTAAAGCCAAGCTGTGTGGAGAGGGATGCATTATTTTCAATTCAACACAAAAAGCAGGCTGGGAAATTGCACATTTTTTTTATGACTCTCAAGCTTATTTATGAAACAAAGACTGATCTTCCTAACAGTAATTTTCTTTTGGTGATGCTATTATATAGCACATAAGAATGCCAAAATCTCCACCAAATCAGTGTTGTAGGTTACCCACAGGAAAATGGAGAGATGCATAATAGGGATGTGACTACAACAAATTACCAATGTGGAAAAGTGAGCAGAAGAAAATAAGAAGTATAGGACCAGAAAAGGAGATCGGGTGGTCACTTAGCAAGAATGATGGGTGACCGTTGGCTAGTCCCTGTGACTCTTTGGTGTCTAAACAATGTCAAGAAACAAGAGCATTGATCTTCAGAAGTGGGGGTGTGGGTCCCCACAGGGATTATGTAAGATGATCAATAGTGGTCTAAGAAGAAGATACAGCTCTAGGGCCTCTTTTTCGCCCACCCAGGTGTTTCTGCAGAGGTCACTCTATCTGGATGGTCTATTTGGAAGAGGATTGGGCTGGTGGTTCCCCTCTCTTTTCCTATTTCACTCCAAAAGCTGGGTAGTGGTGGCACTGAAGATAGATATAGGCTGAGTGAGGGTTCCCTGAGCAACTGGGCCACAGTGCCCCATTTGACTGGGTACTACAGAGGTCAAGGGTAGGGATAGCAGTGTTTGCAACATCATAGAAACTGCAGGACTGAAAAAGCCGAGACTAGAATGGCTTTAGAGGCCAAGGTGGCAGTAGAGCCTAATGTCTCTCTACTTTCTCACCTCCATCCAAGGACTTGGGAGCTACAGTTGTGGAGGGGGTGGGACATAAAGGTACAACAAGGGTGCTGGGTGGTTGTGAGAAGTGGTGGTATCAGAAGCAACAAGGGCAGAGAGTGAGAGTGACCTGTGGGGCTCCTCTTAATTCCAGAGAAACTGTATCTTGCTGTCACACAACCATACATCACAACTTCACAGGCTGGAGACTAGAGCCCAGAACTACGGACTCCCATCAAGTGTTATTTCCATCATGCCAAAGAGTGTCTGATGGGGATTATATGTCTCTGTCCTCCTTTTGGATTAGCTGTGGAGCTGGTAGGGACCTTGGAGGTCACCTAGTCTGTTTTTCTTATTTCACAGATGTCAAAACTGAGGCTCAGAGAGTAACTTACCCAAGGTCAGAACCTGGGGTTTGAGCGCATGTCCTCTGAGTTCAAACCCGATGGATGCTCTTTTCATTGGTATATGTTGCTTCTGCTTGTTGATTGTAATTCAGCCATTATTTTGCACTCGGTATTTTTGCAGAAGCCTGCGACAGAATGTTGACTCATCTAGAAACTGACATGTTTTTGGATGATTATTATTTTGTGTTCAATATTATTGCTATAGAAGAGCAATTTTAATTTGTCAGTACAGAAGTATGCTAGATGGTTGAACTCACCACCTTCCTATATCACTTCTGAGGTGCTGAGCTGTGAGTTTCTTATATTTGTAAAATGGACACATAGGACTTTTTTCTGCTGTGTGTTATATTTTGCTTTTTAATGAAATTGTCATATTTGAAAAAAAAGAACATTGTTGTTAAGAAAGCTGCTTTCTCAGGATTATCTGTTGTCACTGAAATAAATTGTATATTATTCATTTCAGGGAAAGACTATGATGTAAATAGAGAAAATTGCCCCTGTGAACTTAACTCTCTGTCTTTCCTCTCATATTCCCTTTTATCACTTCTGGTTCAATAAGCAATCTTGTGTATATTGCATCAGTTTGAAGTAAATTTGCTCACATGTCCTTAAGTGCCAGATTCTTATTTCTCAATAGTCATGATCAGTGTTACTTAGAAAACTTGCCTTATTTTCCAGCATTAAAAATAATCATAAGCATTACAAAGTACTCATGAAAGACACAATTGTATGGGGTTGTTATGTGCTATAGCACAAAAGGAGAAATCCAGATGTTGTTTTGGCTCTTGGGGCTGCAGGGTGGGCACTGGGAAAGGCTGTGTGCAGGTGTCTGGGTGGTCTGATAGGGATGAGCAGGGGTTAGAAGGTAGTAGAATGAGTGGTCGTCACAACTCCCAGCTCTTCTGCCCTGCCTTGAAGCAGTGACAAGTGCGCCAAATAAAATAAAAACAAACATCAAAAATAGAGGGGAGAGGGGGGAAAAGTCATCCTAGGAAAATAAATAGAGAGATGAAAGAAATAAGCAAGCAAAAAAGAGGCCCAGCACAATGAGTAAATAAGGCATGGTAAAAGATGAAGAGAAATTTACAGACGAAAAGAACAAGATTGTTATTTTCATTGTTGTAGAAGCAGGAATAATATTACTATCGCCATCAATAGCAGTAACACCACCACTATCAGCACCACTATTAGCACCAATAATAGCAACAACAGTAATAACAATATTACTACCACCAGCAACAGTAGTAGCATGAACGATACGATCACCGCCGCCACCACCACTTTTAGAAGAGATGAGAGGTATACTACAAGACGTTCTCTGGACTCCAGTCTCAGAGTTCTGTATGTGATGCTCTATCATGATGAGAAAATGAAATTTGAGAGTTAATGACCTGCAAGAAAAATATGAAGAAGCAATGAGTTTGAATACTATAGTTCAAGAAGTCATATACAAAATTGCTCAAAAGTGAGACATTGTGGGTAGTGAAAAAATCCTGCACTGAGCCTGCAAAGAGCCGAGTTCAAAGCCTGCCTTAGATACTTTTTAGCGGTGTGACTCTGGCCAAGTTATTTAACCTCTTGCTTCAGATTCTTCACCTGTAAAATGGTGAATGTGGATTTCGTGGTCTCTCATATTCTGTCCCTTAAATCTCTGATCCAAAATATTGGAAATGGAAGGCAAAGTGCGAATCAAGAGATTGCTATTCCTCACATAAGATAGTCCAGTTCTCAGCTCCTTCTACTTTCCCTGGCTGCTCTCTCTCTCCCTCCTCTTCTCCATCTCCTGGCTTCCTTCAGGTCTCATCTAGAATTCCGTGTTCTGCAAGAATCCTTTCCGGATCCTCCTCAATGCTACTACTTTTCATCTGCTGATGATTCCTGGCCTATAGGACAGGGAAATGTACATTTTATTTGTGCCAATGCTAGGTTGTACATAATTGTGTGCATGTTGTTTCCCCCATCAGACTGTGAACTTCTCAAGGACAGTGACTGATTTGTTTTTTACCTTTCTTTGTATTCACGGTGCCTGGCACATAGTACGGATTTAATAGATGTTTATTGACTGAGCGAATAGCTTCAAAATCTGCATGAAACACAAACTCAAATATTTGTAAATCATATCATATTTCAGATACAATAAGGATGATTTCTAACTAAAGAAATTCTTTGATAATCCTTTCATGAAGTAGTAAATATTTGCTGTTAATAATCATCCGTTATTTAATCTATTTTACAGAGATAAAGGCACCATGCACAGGACTGGACTTATAGTCAGGAAAGTCTAAATTCAAATTCCACCTCAGACATAAGCTGTATGTGTGAAGGTGTCAGGCCACGGGGCAGGGTAGAGAGATGAGACGTTGTATACTGTGTATTGTAATCATTGTGCATGTTGTTTTCTTGGCTCTGCTTATTTCACTCTGGATCAGATTGTGTAAATCTTCCCATCATTTTCTGCATTTTGCATATTTATCATTTCCTGAAGAACAACAATATTCTATTACATTCATGTACTGCGATTTGTTTACTCATCCCCCAATTGATGAACATCAATTTTGTTTCCAATTCTTTGCCATCACAAAAAGTGCTGCTATAAATAATTTGGTGTATATAGAAACTTTATTCTTTTCAATAGAATTTCTGGGTCTAAGTATACGGATGTTTTAGTCACTTTATTTGCATAATTTCTACTTGCTTTCCAAAATAGTTGCATTGATTGATAGCTCCACCAAAAGATTCACTAGTGTGTTTATTGTCCCACACCCATCGTTCAATATTGACTTCCTATCTTTTGTCATTTTTATTTTTTAGGTACATTTCTTGTGAATAACAGATTGTGAAGTTTTGCTTTCTTTTTCAAACTATTACTCTTTTGCTTTATTGGATTGTTAAATTCATTCACATTAAACATTATGATTTAAGCTTATATTTTCCTCTATTTGTCTCTAATATCGAATTATGATTTTTTTTGTTCCTCTTTCTCTATGAAGACAGTACTTTGTCTTTTGAGTTATTTTTAGCTTATTTTACTTTAAGATGACCTGATTTCTATAGCTTCTCTTCCCTTAACCCTTAACCGACCCCTCCTGACTGTCACTGCTTTCTCTACCTTGGGAATTTTGTTTAACTTATTAATTCATTTTTCTTCCTTTATCTAGTTATCTAATTTTTCCCTCTTAGTTAAATAATCAAGTTGAGTCCCTCTTCTCCTTCCATTCATCTTCTCTCATTTGTTAGTTTCATTTTCTATCTCTTTTTCTTAAAAAAATTTCTTCTCTCACTTTGTTAGTTCTTGTTTCTGTCCATTCTAGACTTTTATTCTAAGATTATAGTTCTTAAACCTATTTATTTCTTCTTTAGTCTCTGTATTCCTCATGGAATTAATAAGTGCAAGGTACTTATTTTGACTTCCCTCTTCCAAATAACTGCTATGCCTTTGTGTAACAAATCTTGCTTCCTTCCCCCCCTTTTTTTTTCTTTTTGTATCTCACTTAGAACTATCAATTCTTACAGAAGATAGAGAGGCTGGAAGTATTGCTCCATGGTAAGAATGTTCCTGTGTTTCTATGTATTTCATGATGAACCATTGTGTTCCCCTGGGTCTTTGTTGCTTCTGTCTTTCAGTTGCTCAAGAAGCTATGGCAGGATACTGTATAAGGTGACAAAATATTATGAGAGATAGTGGCTCCAATCACCATATCCCTGAAGATCATACACACTCTAAGGCTCCCATCTTCCACGGCAGAAAGTTTCTCTTCTGACATGAGAATGTCCTTCTGTGTAACTCCCTCCTGCCACTGAAGTGAGACCTCCCTTATCTTTCTCTATGTTTCAGTGTCTGTCCCCTTACGCTTTGTTCCCTCACCAATTCTCCTGTAGGCCTTTGTCTTCCTAAGAAAATACAGGAATTATTTTCCCTTCATTCCTAATCATGACTCGATTAGAGTACATAACACACCCCCCTTAATTTTCTTTTTTCCCTTTCAACTTTATATAGCCTCATATTTTGTGGTTTTGTTATTCAAAAAACAAATAAGCAAATAAAACAACACATTGGTTCACCTATAGTGTTGTGAAATTTAGTCCATTGTGTTTCAGGCCACCATGACTTGGTCTGTTTAAGTTTTACTTCACCCTTGACTCCATGCACATTTTAAAAAGAAATATCTTAATAGTGCCTCTGTTGCTATTTCTTGTTATTTTTTTTTAACCTGATAGTTGTCTTTCTCTTTCTAGTTTTTTCCCACCCCTTTTTCTGGGGTGATTAATTTTGTTACTTGTGCCTTACTTGGTTGTTATATTTGTTTACCTTTCTTGTTTTTTGTTGCTGTCTCAGATGTTTGCAAGGGAAATAATCTGCTCCTAAGTGTATGTTTTTTTCTTCTAAGAATGTATCATTTTTATGTATTATTTATAGAATGGTCATCTTTTTTCATTGATGATTAAGCTTAGCTTTGCAGGTATGTCTGCTTTGGTTGTATCTTGAACTCCTTTGGTTTGGAAAACATTATTTCATTTCCTTCTGCAGTTTTTGGTGGGTACAGAATAGTTCTGTTCATTAGACATTCCTGTCTTTCTCCTGGTGACTTGCAGAATTTGTTGTTTGTCATTGGGATTGTTAAATATAATCACTGTATCAGAGATTGCATAACAGGATGTTTTTCTTTCTGGAAGCAATTTGTGGATCCTTTTTTGGGTTCTATGTTTTTTTGTGTTGAGAAGTTCTGGGCAGTTTTATTGTATTATTTCTTGCATTATATTGTTTGTATGTTTTGACTTCTCATGTTCCTCTGGGACACCTATAAGGTGTCTCTATGCATGCTGTCTTTAAGATCAATATATTTTGCTTGTATAGAGAACAAGTTTTCTTCGAACATTATTGCTTCTTCCAGATGGTCCTTCATTTCAGTGTATTTGCAATCCTAATTAGTTGTTCTTTTTTTTCTTTTTGTTTCTTAAGACTTACAACTATGAATTCAAGTTATTCAATGTTGTTAATTACTTCTATTGTGTAGGCTATACATTCTGTTTTACCATTCTTAATTCTCTCTTGAACCATTTGGAAACATCCTTTTATAGTACTATGCTCTCTTGGGAATCCACAGGGCCTTTTGCCTCATCAGATATTGATTTATTTTCCTTTGTCTTACAACATTTATTCAGATATTTTTGACTTTTTTAGACGTCTTGGATGCCATATTCTCTTTCGTTATTAACATCTTTATCTGTTTGTGCTCAGAGTTTTCTCCTTTCTTAGATCTTTGGTAATTCCATTCTCTCTGCCCTCCACCTCCCACTTTGGACTCCTTCCACTTTGATGGAGAATTCACAGAACTGGATATTAGTCCCCTTTCCTTCAGGCCTAGTGGTCTCTCCCCATCCCCATGCTGGCATCCTGACCCAGTTTCCTAGGTTTCTTAATTCTCTGAGTGAGCACTGCTGCAAGCAATAAGCTGCCACTGAAGGCAAAGCAAGCTTCCTCTTCCTTATGCTCCACCTCCTCTTCAAAAGAGGCAGGAGCTGAGTTGAGTCCAGTTGCTTGTTGCCACAGAATGATGGGGGAAAGGGCAGGGGCAAAGGAGCATATTGGCAGAGACCACAGTAGCAACAAAGGCATTGCTAAATGTATCCTAGGGCAGATGCCTGTGAGTCCAGTAGTGTCACTCTGTCAGAGTGTGGGGGCCAGTGGGGAAGAAGCTGCTGAGTGAGTATGCCAGGGATTAGGTATAGCCTTTACAATTATCAATTTATTAAGTTGTTACCTTGTTAGGGTTCTTGGGGTCTTAACCTGCAGGGACAGTTGTAATTTACCTCTTGTGCATAATTTTTTATTTTGGGAAGGTTTGTGAGGTCAGTGGGATAGAAGAAAATATCTAGTCCTTGATCTCATTGATCAAGTGACGTGAGGCCTCTTAATTAAGTAAAAAGTTGTTTTTCTTTGCATTTGCAATGTTGTTATTATTGTAAAAAAATATGGGAAAATGGTATGGGTGATGATTCTTGCCAGAGGTCCTCCTTAATGGCTGATCCTTCACCTGGAAGATGGTCATCTACCTGAGAGCCAGTGTGACTTCAGAAAGGGCTGAGGAATGGTCAATATGGTGTTTGCTGCCTGACTATTCCAGGAGAAATTCCAGGAGCAGAATAGAGGTCTATATATAATGTGTGTCGAACTGACCAAGGCCTTTGATACTGTCAGTCATGAGGCCTTATAGAAAATTATGTCAAAATTTGGTTGCCTGGAGAAGCTTATAACCATTATACATTACTTTTATGATGGTATGTTCTGGATAATGGACAGTGCTCTCATGCTTTCCCAGTCACCAATGTAGTGAAACGAGGCTATGTACTTGCTCCCATGCTTTTTAGCATGATATTTTCAGCCATGCTGTCAAATGCCTTAAAGGTTGGCTACCTTTGGTAAATTCTTCAACTAGAAAAGGCTACAAGCCAAGACCAAAGTGGAGGGAGTGTTGGTACATGATTTTCTGTTTGCAGACAATTGTGCACTCATTGCAGCCTCTGAAGCTGTGATGCAGCAAAGTATAGATCAATTCTCTGGTTTGTGCTAATTTTGGCCTAATAATTAGCACCAAGAAAACACAGGTGCTTCCTCAGCCATCACCATACCATCCATGCATGGAACCATCAGTGACAGCAAATGGAGAAGCATGAGGTGTGCAAATTTAGAGATTCCACCCCAAACGTTCACAAGGACAATTTGTGCTTGACCTGTGGTAGAATATTTCAAGCTCGTTTTGGTCTGATCAGCCACAGTTGGGCACACTATAACTTGACTCTAGCATAGTGATGTCATTTTGGCCCTCTTCAAGAACAAAGGACGACAACTGACCAGCCAACCATTATTGTATAAATTGTTCTCCTGGTTTTTCTTACTTGACTATTCATCAATACTTTGGAATCCATATAAAAAGTGTTTATTAATTGAAGAACTTACAAACAAATACAGAAAGACAGAAATCATAAATATATCCTTTATGAATCAAAATTCAAAAAGCATTGTAAAGAAAATATGCCAAATGACAAAAACAAATGGAAGCTAAAAATTCCATCCTAAATAAATGGTAGATCAAATACCAATTTATAGAAATAAAATTATATTAAAGAAAACGACAATTATGAGCTTAGCATGACTAACGCAGTGATTAGAGGAAAATTTGTATTAATTTAATATCATTATAATATATTTATATTATTTATGTAATCTTTCTATGTATGTTATTGATACATTTATATATTTATATTACATTTATATATTGATATTAAATTAATACTTCTATTAACAAAAAGATAGAACTAATGAATTGTGAATGTACTTAATAAACAGCAACAAAATAGCTCCAAAACAAGCACAAAAAATAGATGCTTTTTAAAAATTAAGGGCAAGCGGTGGCTAGGTGGGACAGTGAATAGAGCACTGGCCCTGGAGTCGGGAGGACCTGAGTTCAAATTCGGCCTCAGACACTACACACACACACACACACACACACACACACACACACACACACACTATCCATGTGACCTTGGGCAAGTCACTTAACCCCAATTGCCCTACCTTCCCCCCTCCAAGAAAGAGAGAGAGCGAGAGAGAGAGAGAGAGCGAGAGAGAGAGAGAGAGAGAGAGAGAGAGAGAGAGAGAGAGAGAGAAAGGAAGGAAGGAATAAAGGAAGGAAGAAAATTAAGGGCATCAGTTATGAAAGTGAGATTTGAAAATTTAAGAAAAAAATTCAACTAGTAAAGAAAAATAGATCTGGTTTTCTGAAAAGACTTACAAGATTGATAATATTGAGTAATTGAATTTTCAAAAGAGAAAACAAAACTAAGTCAAGAAAATAGAAAGAATTCACAACAAATGTGGGGAAAGAGAATTAGTAGAAACTACAATTCCAAACTCTCTGACAACAAAACTGAAATCACAAAGAAAATGGATTAATATTTACAAAAATGTAAAATTTCTACATTATCAAAATAGAAAACGATGACCTAAATAAATATCTCCTAGGAAGAGAAATTGAAAAAGTTATAAATGAACTACTATAGAAAAAAAATGTCTCCAATTACCCAATAGGTAGTCCTTATTGGGATGGCTTTGTAAGTGAATTCTATCAAATGTTTAAAGAACATATAACCTCTATGTATCATAAGCATTTCAAAAATAACAAAGATGATTGGTGGAATAGATTAGATAATAAAGAATTAGAAGGAAATGAATACAATAATCTAGTCTAATCTTAGGGGATGGTTGAATAAATTGTGGTCTCTGACTACAATGTAATAATATTATGCTCTAAAGAAGAACATATGAATCATTAATGGAAATATTGAGAGACTTGCAGGAAGAGACACCAAGTGAACAAAGAAGAAACAAAAAACACTATTCGCAATTACAACTTTGTTAATTAAGAAGACTTTAAATAGCAGCACACTTCCAATAAAAAAGCTATAATACTAACACTAACTTCTAAAACATGCCTCTATTTTTTTCCTTTAAGAAACTGAAAATTGCCAAAGTATTAAGTTGCAAGGAAATCATTATTTTATGTTGCTATATTTAACTATATCAGAAAACCATACATTGTGGTGCTTCATTTGGGAGTATAGTGAGGATATATGTTTTTTTCTCCCTTTTTTTTTTTGGAGGGCAATTGGGGTTAAGTGACTTGCCCAAGGCCACATGGCTATTTGTGTGTGTGTGTGTGTGTGTGTGTGTGTGTGTGTGTGTGTGTTAAGTGTCTGAGGCCACATCCGAACCTGGTCCTCCTGACTCCAGGGCCAGTGCTCTATTGACTGTGCCACCTAGCAGCCCCTGAAGATAAATGTTGAAGGAGTATTTATTAACAATTTTTTCCCTAAGACATAGAGCTGTGTATGATGAGAAGGAAATAATTTATGGTAAAGTGTGAGGAATTCTGCTATTTGGATCTAAACCTTGAAAATCCATCCATGAAGAGATCTAGTTCCACTTACATTTGAATATGAAGACTGGTAAAACAAACAAACAAACAAACAAAACTATTTGGAAGATTATTATTTGGAAATTTGCCCTTTGGACATAGAACACATAGAAAGAAGAAGGACTTGGAAGGAATGATAATGATTCAGGACTAAGAAGTTTCTTTTTAGCTGCTGATGGCTTAGATTTTAATGAATTCATTTGTCTGTTACTATACACACCTGATATCTATGGATGACCAAAGTCAACTGATAACCAAGTAATATTGTGAGAGCAAATTTGAGGGCAACTGAACATTTATCCATAGGCTGAGACAGAATTTTAGATTAGGAAGGAACTTTAGAGAGCTTTTATTCTGATTTCTAGTCTTGAGTATCTCTGTCAGGTTGTCTGTTTATGGAATGGTGATGGATTTTTGGAGTCAAAAAAAGGTCTGAGTTCCAATTTTTCCTTTCACCTTTGCTAGCTATTTTACTACAGGCAGATCACCTGGCCTCGTTGAAAGAATGAAAGTGCACTTATTAAGTGTGTAGTGATTCTCTGACCTTATTTTCCCCGAGCACATCTTCTCAGGGGACTAGATATATCCCTGAGAAGCAGTAGGGTGGCTTTCTCTAATACTATCAGCCCAAGTCCCCATTCTGGTGTGTTCATTGCTCTGTTAAATGTTAACTGTAATTAGTAACCCATTTCCATTAAACTAATGAAGACTGATTTGCTTTTACAAAAGGGAAAGAAGCCCCAATATTACTCCCCCAACACTTAGGGGGCACATTCTTTTTTTTTTTCTTTTTAGAGGGGGGAGAGTAGGGCAATTGGGGTTAAGTGACTTGCCCAAGGTCACATGAATAGTAAGTGTGTAAAGTATCTGAGACCAGATTTGAGCTCAGGTCCTCTTGACTCCAGGGCCGGTGCTCTATTCACTGCACCATCTAGCCGCCCCCATTTCCTTCCATACTACATTTTTTCAGTCTTTTTATATTCTAATATTTCTTTTTGTCTCATGGAATCTTTGAGATCTTGTGTGTTCTATTCCAATTTTCAGGAGTGTTTGCTGGGTAAATTTCCATCTTGTATTATAAGCTATTATTGTTACCAATTCTTTTACTCCAGAGCTCATATTTGAGTTATAAGTTAATTTTTTATCTCTTCCTTCATTTCTTCCTGGTGTTGTTACAGATCTCGTAGCTACGCTATGGTTTTCTCTAAGACACCATACCTAAAAGTATGGCAAAGGGCCCAATCTACCCCTTATACAAAATTCCAAAGCAAGAACTAAGGCAAAGATATGAGTAAAATGAAGAAAACAAACACTGAATAGAATCATTATTGGTAGATACCCAATAGGTAAATGAGAGGAAGAGAGAATTCTACAACTGTAAGTAATGTCTTAGAGAAAACCATAGTGTGGCTACAAGATCTGTAACAACACCAGTAAGAAATGAAGCAAATATGAGCTCTGGAGTAAAGAATTGGTAACAATAATAGTTTATAATATAAGATGGAAATTTACTCTCTCTATATATTACTCTATAAAATATATATATATATATTATAGTCAAATTTGAAGAGTAACTATTTATATATGCATCCTAGCTATTCTGATAGGCAGCAAATTTGATGAAAGAGACTATGTCTTAAATATCTTCGTGTCTCTTTCAGTTCCTAGCAGAGTGCCTTGCACATGCCTGACTTTCAATAAATATTTGTTGTATGGTTGTTGAACCGAGGAAGTCACAGAATCCTGATGCTCCTAGAAGCCCTGGTGTTATGTTTTATGACTTTGTTTGGTTTATTTGTCGAAGCAATTCAAGTCTGTTTGTTGATAGCAGAAAAGAACTCCTCTAAAACATGGCTCCCTGCTAGATAAATCTCCATGGATGAAGTCACTCAGTTGCTTTTTTCAGTTTGACTTAAAGAGAGCCAATTTTATATTCTAATCCTTATGATTTCTGTTTTGTGGGGAGTAGGGGAATTTTGACTTGGGCTGTGTTTTTTCATTAAGATGCCTTGGCATTTGGTAAATGGTGTTGACTCATTTAATTTGGTTCAAGCTCACATTACTAATGTTTTAGTTAGATTCTGGTATAATCTCAACCCTGGAAGAGACTAACAGCATTTTGCAAGAGTGGGTTGGATTCTGGCCGTGTAACCTTGAGCAAGCTACTTAACCCTGATTGCTTAAAAAAAAAAAAAAGAGTGGGTTGGATTTAAATTTCTTTCAAATAAATGGAACAATGTAAAAGAATGTTTCAGAATAGCAGTACCTACCACCTTACACTTTACAACTTCCAGAACAATTAAAGCTCATAGATATAATACTTATTTGAGAATCATTTTTAACAACTTTGTATTAGGTGAACAGGGCTTTCCTCAACATGTTTCATGTATAATACTAGCATGTTTTTGTATATTGCCTTAAGGTTTACAAATGCTTTACACATGTTATTTCTTCTAATTGTCAAAGACAACCATATAAATTAGGTAATATAGGTATTACTATTATTACTCATTTTACAGATAGGGAAACTGAGGCTCAGAAAGTTTATGGAATCACAGAATTTCACAATTGGGAGTTAGATCAAAGACCAGCTAGTTCAGCCTCCTCCTCCTCCTCCTCTGGAGCCTATGGTGTTTGAAGTGACTTGCCCAAAGTCATATAGATTGTAGATATCAAAGGCAATATTTGAATTCAGGTCCTTCAATTCCAGAGACATTGCTCTTTCCCCTGTACCATGCTGTTTCTTGGTTCTGTAAGGTGCCTCAATAGATCATCTGATGACTCCATAATCTGGTGCCACTTTACCTTTACAATTATGCTCATAAAGCCCTCTTCCTTGGAGAGCAGACTCAACTGTGTTACTCACCATCTCCCATACAAATCTTGAATCTTTGCTCACATCATTCCCTTTGTCCATCATGCCCTCCTATGTCCAGATATTAAAATCCTATCTACCTTCATAGCCATGAAGCTTTCCTTGATTATGCCAGACAGTTATGATTCTCCCCCCACTCATCAAATTTTGTTTAACATTTGTCTTGCACCATTCTTATACATATATCATATATAATGTTGCATTATTAAAGGTAATTAATTCAGTGTCTACTCTATGCGAGGCTACTAGTCTGCCGGCCTAGTTATTTTTTAGAGAAAAATGTTGCTGAATTAGCAAAAAAGGTGACAACTAGTGGGTCTGGGTATGAAGGAATTAGGGGACATTAGCTACGTGGGAATTTTTGGGCCTGGTCTCTTTAGCTGTTTTTTTAAAAAACATTTTTTTACTACAAATGAAGTCTTATTCCCTGACACTCTGGGTATGTGTGCTCAAGATGAACCAGCAGGATAATTTAACAGTGTGACAAGTAAAGACAGGCCAAAATAACATGCTTCTAACCATCATTCAGGAGAAAAACCTGTCTTTATAATACTATTATTGTAGCTGCAACCTACTTTCTCTTTATTTTCTTATAGTACTTGTTTGTGAGTGAAGGAAATGGGTCAGTTCTTATCTGTAGACACTCAGGTTAAACTTCTAATGAGCATTGTGTGATCAATGATTACTGCATCTAGGCTTTGCTGACTGCCAGTGTTGACTTGTGACATCCTCTGACTTCTGGCATATCCATAATTACTCTTTAGTCAGTCAATCAATCTACCAGTCCTCATAACTAGAGGAAAATACCTTTAATTATCTACCTCACTCTGAATTTCTGTCCTGATTTCTAAAGTTACTAGAATTTGTATTATGATTGATTCCCAGAAATTTAGAGCTGGGCATATCTTTAGAGATTATTTAATCCAAACATGGGATCAAAGATTTAGGGTTGGAAGGGACCTCAAAGGTTAGTTACTTTAACCTTTGCATTTTACAGATGGGATAACAGAGGTTTAAAGAGATAAATTGGTGCTTGTGCAAGGTCAGACGTGGCAAGTGTCAGAGGAGGTACTTGGACCCAGGTCCTTTGATTCGAGAGTCAATGCTCTTTGTAGTATTATAGTATGCTTGTATATTGTAGCACTGTAGTATGTAGATTGTAGTATGATGCATATCTCCTTATTTTAGTTTTTGGTTGTTTATACAAATACAATTTCCAAATAGATCTTCCTTATAATCAAGGCAAAACAGTTAAAGAATATAAACACAGTGATGCAATGAGCTGTAGATATAGATTGTTACAATCTACACCTGTAGTTGCCAATTCTTTTTTTTTTTGGAGGGGGAAGGGTAGGGCAAGTGGGGTTGTGACTTGCCCAAGGTGATACGGTTAGTTTTTGTGTTGTATCTGAGGCTGGATTTGAACTCAGGTCCTCCTGACTCCAAGGCCGGTGCTCTATTCACTGTGCCACCCAGCCACCCTCGTAGTTGCCAATTCTTTACTGAATACAGGGTGATGCATTTCAAACAATAAATCAAGAGTTTATTAAGTATTATTTATTTCTATTTATTAAGTATTTATTTATTATTTATTAAGTATTATTATTTGCTTTTTGGAGGGGGAAGGTAGGGCAATTGGGTTTAAGTGACTTGCCCAAGGTCCCACAGCTAGTTTTGTGTTGTGTTAAGTGTCTGAGGCTGGATCTGAACCCAGCTCCTCTAAACTCCAGGGCCACCCAGTCACCCCTAAGTATTATTATTATTAAGTATGTGACAGCTAGGCCCTAGGGATACAATTCCAAAATTGAGCCCATCTCTGATCAAGGAGTTTAGATTCTAGAATCAAGATTAAGCCTTGTATACGATCTGAATTCTGATATATTTTAACAGTTTTTTTTATTTGCTTTATTGTAGTCATTGGGTATGTTGATTTCCCCATTCTATTTTCTTCATTTTGCCTCAGTTTGTATGTGTTCACGTGTTTGACACTTAAAGGTGTCTCTTTTAGGTAATAGGGATTAGTAGATTGAATCATTAACTGAAGAGCTTGTGGATATGACAAAAGCCAGAGGACATCAGAAATGAGAGTTGGCAGAGACCAGTAGCTCTCCCCAATGACTCCTTATTTCCTCCAGGATCAGAAATAAAATGCTATTTTTGGATTGCAAAGCTTTTCACAGCCAGCTCCTTCCTACTGTTGTGGTTATCTTCTACTTAGCTCTCCTCCACACGCCCTGTAATTCAGAGGCACTGCTCTTTTTGGTGTTCCTTACATAGGAAGCTCCATCTACTAACCTGGTGTCTTTACACTAACCACTTCCCATGCCTGGGACACGACCCATCCTCACTTTGGTGTCCTGGGTGCCCTGTTTTTTTTCCAAGACAGCTCAAATCCAACCTTCTACAGGAGACCTTTTCTGATCTTTCTTTCTTTCACCCCCATGTCCCTCCAGTGCATAGATATTGCCTTCTCTTTGAAAGTACCTTCCCTTTATACATTTATACTATGCATTCACCACACACACACACACACACACACACACACACACACACATTTCAAATGCCTTGTTGTTTGTCCTTTGTTTTGAAGAGGACCAATGATATCATGAGGTGCTACCTTGACTTGTTCATGGATTGGATTTAAATGAGGCAGAGTTGAACAAAATTGTCAGCATAATGGTCATGTAGTTTGCAGAAAAAAAAACCAAAAACCTCCCATGGGATCAGAAAACTAATCTTCAAATCTAGCACAGTGTCACTGAGAAACACCTGTCATTTAAGATTTTTTAAGGCTGGATTAGAAATTATTTTGAATAACAGCTAAAGCTACTTTCAACTGAAACATTTATGGAATCAAAAGAGTGGCAGCAACCTATAGTTTTCTCTTCCTACCCTTTCCCCCAACCAGCACTGATCTAACAATCCATCCAAGATGCTTAAATATCTTTAGGGAAGACAATTTCCAAACTACCATTATTGATGTGTTGAGCCCTAAACTATTCTTTGTAATACTTATTAGAGTTACTTACAGGTATAACTCAAACTCATGCCTTGTTTTGGTTGTCAGGGACTGCAGAGAACTTTCCCACCATGGCCACCAATCCTATAATGTAGACTTGGAATATTAATTCAGTGTTTGGCCTTTTAGTTTCCTGTGGTAAATATTCACTTCCATTAATCTGTTTTATTTGTCCAATTTCCAAAGTTCCCTTTTTAATCTTCCCCTATTGTCTCTGGCAGTTTTGTCAGAAGATTCAAAGATACAAGCATTTATTGAATTACTGTGATGTATTAGGCAACAGGGAAGGTAGCAGTGAGGAAAGAATGAGTTCTAGGCATGGGAGACAATGCATGCAAAGGCATAGAAATAGAAAATATACTGGGGAGTTTGGGGAACAATTCATCAGGCACTTGGGTTGGAACAGAGAGTTTATAAATGGGAATGATATGAAACAAGTCTCAAAAGGAGGGTTTGGAACCAGATTGTGGATGGCTTTGAATGTCAGGCTGATGTGTTTGCATTCCATCTTCTTTGAGGGAATGGGGATCGACTGAAAATTTTTGATCAGGAAAATAACATTGATACCTTATGAAGATTTTTTGACAGTTTTGTGAAGGATAGATTGATTGGAGATGGAAGAGACTGAATTCAAGGAGACCATTTAGGAGGCTATTACAGTAATCTGGGTGAGAGATAATGAGGACCAGAAACTGGATGAGTGTAGAAAAAATAATGGACGTGAGAACTATGGAGGTAGACTAGATAAGGCTTGGAAACATAGTTAGATAAAGGGTGGTGATTAGGAAGAGGGAATAGTCAAGGATGATTTATTTGTGTGCCTACTATACCCCCCTAGTACATTGTTAGCTCCTTAGGGCAAGGACTACATATGTCTTTGTATCTCCAGTGCCCCGTATGGTGCCTTGCTCAGAGGGCACTTAGTAAATTTTATTCCTTGAATTGAATTGAAATAGCTGGTAACTGAATTCAGTCACATAACCTGTCATCTATAGTAACTGTGTTCAGCTGCAGTTTGTTTTGGATCTTTAGGTAATCAAAAGCAGCTGAGCAAACTAGCTTCCTCTCCTGAGAAAAGGCAAGAAAACTGAAAGAAAGAAAGAAAGAAAGAAAGAGAAAGAAAGGAAGGAAGGAAAAAAGAAAGAGAGAAAGAAAGTAAGAAAGAAAGAAAGGAAAGCAGTCTTCCTCATTAGTTTCCACTATCAAACCCAGCAGGCTGTTTGGCACTGCAATTTGTAATCAGAGTTGGCCACAAGAACTGCCAAGAAGAATAAGCAATAACTGTGATTCGTACTTTCAGGAAATTTAAAGAGCAAAGGTAAAGTAGTCTGCTCAGACCTGGTCTCTATCCCCAGTTTGGGAGACGGGAGCACACAAAGAAAGAAATAGTCAGAGATGTTTGTGCCAAGTACCACAATATTTAGGGAGGGATGGTGATCTGGTAGGACACCAGACACTGAATAGTGGAAAGTGTATTGGTTTGGAATTAAAAGAACTGAGTTTATATCCCCACTCTTCCCCACACTACCTGTGAAACTGGACAAAACACGTTCCTCAATCTCTCTGAGTATTTGTTTCCTCACTTATAAAAATGAAGAGTTTGAACTAGATGGCCTTGAAAACCCCTTGTAGCTTGAAAGCTATGGGTTTTTTTTTTACCAACTCTATGGATATCGTGATTGAAGGGACCCAAGATTTTTTCTAATTTTCTATAGAAAGACAGCTAGATGGTACAAGGATTTGAGTACTGGACCTGGAATCAGGAATATGTGAGTTCAAATGGCACCTCAGACACTTAGTAACTGTGTGACCCTAGGTAAGCTACTTAACCTCTGTTTGTCCCTCTTCGAAGCCTTTCCTTTTTTTTTTTTTTCCGTTTTCACTTTGAAACTTGTTTTCCATTTTTTAAAGGAATACTTCATTCTTCATTCTGGTTGACTTCCTTCCATTGGCCATTCTTTAGCTTATCAATACCTGTGCTAAAATACTGCATCCTAGATCTGAAAGTAATAATTCAGACTGGGGCAGAGTAAAATAGAACCATTGCCTCCCTAGTCCAACAGGCCATATTTGACGTGGCCTAAGGTAGCAAAGGTTTCTTGGCATACCATTATACCATCATACCATAAAGAGTTGTAGTCCATTAAAACTCTAAACCTTTTTATTTTTTTTCTATCATGAATCCCTTTGGCAATCTGATGAATCCTATGGACCCTTCTAAGAACAATGTTTTAAGTGGATAAAATAAAATATGTTGTATAACAAAGGAAACCAATATATTGGAAAAGTTATCAAGTAACTTTATTTATTTATTTTTTAAGCAATCAGGGTTAAGCAACTTGCTCAAGGTTACACGGCCAGTTATTTCTGGGTGTGGTGCTAAGTATCTGAGCCCAGATTTGATCCCCATGTCAATCCCGACACTGGAGCCCGTGCTCTTACTTGCTGAGCCACCTGGCCACCCCTTATCAAGTAACTTTTTAAAAAGTTCACAGACCTTTTCTTTTTTTTTTTTTGTGAGCCTCTGCTTTAGGGTATTTTTTTTTCAGATGTCCATCCATGATTTCCTTATCTCTTTTAAAGTTAGTTTTAGGTCATTTCTCTCTGTTTTGAATGCATCTATCTTATTTCTATCTCAATATCCTATATGTCCAATATTGTTTTGAAACTTGACTTTGTCAGCTATATTAGCTATCCTTCCCAGCTTTGTGTCATTTGGAAATGAGATAAGGATGCTAACCACACTTTTATCTAAGCCATTGATTAAAAAAAAAAGTCAAGTAGCAAAGAGCCAATGATTGAGCCCTGCATTACTCCACAGGAGACCTTCTTCCAAACTGGCCTACCATCATTAGCAACTACTGAGGGGGTCTGATATTTAGCCATATCTTATCTGTTTTAGTTATGTATTGTCTAACTTCCACAAGGTTAACATGAGAGACTTTATCAAATGTTTTACTAAAATCTAGGTAAACTCTTATCTAGAGCATTCCTGTGATTAAGCATTCTGGTAACCCTGTCCAAAAAGGGAATGAAGCTCATCTTTTATGTCTGCCTGTGTGTCAAGCCAGTTACCAAGCTGTCTCAGTAAGATCACTGCTTCTTTCCTAGATGCTCTCTAGAAATGGATTATTAATAAGAGGCTCTAGAATCTTACCATGAATCAAAGTCAAGATCACCAGTTTCTAGACTGAAGACTCCATCATCTTCCCCTTCTTTCCCCCAAAGCTTTAGGGAAAAATCTGGACAATTTTTGTTCTATTTTAATTCTGCAGTGCTTCCAGTTTTTCACAATTCCTGACAATCATTCATCAATCATGTCTGGCTGTTTTTTAATACTTCAGTTTGTAGTTCATCTGGCCAGGTGACCCTAATGTATGAAGAAGCAGTTGAGTGTTAATCTTATTAGTGTCTTGGGTTTTATTACTATCTGTTTTCTTGCATTTACTGTCATGGTCTGTACATTCATAATGTCATTCCCCTTCTCCTAGGTAATGGTTATCTGGTTTATTGGACATACTTAAGCAAGATGTACAAGGGACAGTTGCTGTTGAAGTTGATAAAGCTGTAGGGCCTGGAGGCAAGAAGGATTGAGCTCAAATCTGGCCTGAGACACTTACTAGCTATACTGTGCTGAGCAGGTCCCTTTACCTTTGTCTGACTCAGTTTCTTGAACTGTAAAATGGGTATAATAATACTTTGTGGGGCTGTTGTGAGTCTCAAATGAGATACCTTTTGAAAAAAAGTGCTTAGCAAAGTGTCTGGTACATAGTAGGTGTTATATAAATGTTTATTGCTTTCTTCCCTTTCTCTCTTTCCCTTTATACAAAAGTTACAGAAGAGATCATAAATAGGTCATACAGTAGTGTGATATATTAGGAATGATAATCTCAGCTATCTCATCTGTAGAATGAATTAACTAAATTAATGGGTAGTCTTTGAATCCATACTGGTCTTTTCAGAGAACCTCCCCATTTTATTTCTCATTAAAGTATCTTCAGTTTGAGTTTTGAGAATTTTCCATCCTTTTATGGGACAATTTCCTGTACAGATTTTTGAGGCCACGGGATCCTACTTAACATTTCTTTGAATCTATTGAAATCCAATCACATGTTCAGACCTGGAAGAAACCTCAGTGGACAAGTGGTCTAATGCTTTCAATTTACAGACAAGTAAATAAGGCCCACAGATTTTCATTACTTGCCCAAGACAATAGGAGTAAATGAGCTCACAAGGGCAGATAATGTGGAAAGAGAAAAGGACTAAGAACAGAATCTTATGAGACACATATGTTTAGTGTTAGGAGAAAGATGAGGAGCCTGTAAAAGAGACAGAGAAGGAATAGATTCATTATATGGTGTAGTTTCTCTGAACATCAACAATTTCCCTATATTATTCTATTTTAGCAAATTACTTGAAGAAGTATTTTTCAGTTTGCCTTCTCTAATGTAGGCTTGTGAATTATCAGTAATATTTACAGTGACTCAATATATGTAGTATGATTGCTGTGCAAAAGATATAAACTGTAGAGCAATTATTGAAATGAGATAAAGCCTAAATCATTATTCAGTCAAAATGTCTGCTGTAGAACCAATATTTACCTCCCAGATTTTTGACACAAAAAAGAAAAATAATTGTGAATTCTCTTTATAAATGTGTAAGAAGAACCAATCAAACATATGCAGGCTTTGGCAGATAAAAAGAAAGGTGTTGGTCTGGGTGCCTTCCAGTCCTAAATCTTTGGATTTGTGACCACCTTGGTCTCCCATCTGTGGATGCACCCAAGCACATCAGTATCCTTTGTAAAAAATGTTGCCTATGTATGATGATCAACTGTGAATGACTTAGCTGTTCTCAGCAATATGATGGTCCAAGACAAATTCAAAGGACTCATGATGAAAATGCTGTCCACCTCCAGAGATAGAACTCATGGAGTCCGAATGCAGAGAGAAGCATTGCTATTTTTCATTTTCTTTATTTTGTTCACTTTTTTCTTTTGGTCTGTTTCTTCTTACACAACATAATTAATATGGAAATATATTTTACATGATTGCACAAATGGAACCTATGTCAAATTGTTTCCTATCTTAAGGAGGGAGGAGATGAGGGAGGCAAGAGAAAATTTGGAACACAAAATTCAAATAAAAAAAATGTCAGAGGTGGCTAGGTTGCACAGTGAGTAGAGTACTGGCCCTGGAGTCAGAAAGACCTGAGTTCAAATCTGGCCTCAGACACTTAACATAAAAAAAACTAGCCATGTGACCTTGGGCAAGTCACTTAACCCCAATTGCCCTCCAAAAAGCAAAAAAAAAAAAGAATATCAACAACAATTGTCTCTCTATGAAATTGGGAAAAAATAAAATACTATTTTTTAAAATGGTGCCTAGAATGGGGAGAAAAAAAAAACAAACATTTATATAGCATCTACTTTGTGCCAGGCACTGTTCTAAGTGCTTTACAAATATTATCTCATTTGACTTACAACAAACCTGGAGGGTAGGTGCTTTTATTACCCCCATTTTGCAGTTGGGAAAACTAAGGCAGACAGAGGTGGAGTAACTTACCCAGGTTTCACACTAGTATGTGTCTGAGGCTGGATTTAAACTCAGATTTTTTTTTTTACTCCAGGCCCAGAACTCTATGCACTGTCACCCAGCTGCCTCTGGAATGGAACACAGAACTCCTGATAAGATATAAAATTGGGAATTATCATCACTGAGGTGATGATTGAGAAAAGTAGTATTATTAAACAAGAGAAATGAGCATTAACTCTGGAGTCAGAGGTTCTGGGTTTGAAATCTGCCTTGGACAATTATTACCTGGTTTATTTTTGTGTCTGCATTCAGAGTCAGAAAATGAAGGTTGGGTGGGTGACTGTAATGGGAATGTAAATTTTTAAGATCTCCCCTGCACCTAGGCTAAAGTGCACCTGGAGCCTGGGGTGGTAGGCTTGTTTTTCAGTAGATACTTTTTGATTGGCCAGTGGGTCCAGAAGGCTGTTACATTCTCTGAGCCAGGAGAAGACTGTATAAACCCTGATTTGAGGCTTTGTTTTGGGGCTCACTTTGAGAAGTGTTCTGTGATTTGATCAGATGGGACTCTGGGAAGCCTTTGTTGAGAGCCCCCTGCTTTGAAAAACCCAGATGTTGTGGAAAAACCCAGATGTTGATTTGGTATGGATGTAATGGTTGGATAGTTGAGAAACTGTCTACTTGATCTGTTTATCTGTCTTGATAATTCTGTCTGTATATTCTGAAGTTCAGGGTGCTGACCTTTTCCCCTTGAACTAGGTAAATGATACATATTTGACTGATTAAAGTAAGCTTGTTAACCCATTTTGAGTTGCTTTACCTTATCAAAGCATATCTAAGAACCTGTGTTGGCAGACACCCTGGGGACGCTGGGGTGCTTGCTGCTACAGTGACCTTGGGCAGGTCATTTTACTTTTCTGAGTCTCTACTTTTTCTGTAAAATGAAGGGGTTGAACTAGATGGCCTCTAAGGTAATTTCTAGTTCTAAATCTATACTTTCCATATTAGAAAATATTTATTCTATATCATATGCAGAGATACATCATGGCATAGTGTATCAGAAAGACCTAAGTTCAGGTCTGGTTTCTGACGCATTAGCTATATTACTAGCTGTGTGACCTTGGGTAAGTCATACTTTATTTTCCTCAGTTTCCTCATCTGTAAATTGGAGATAATAATATCACCTGTCTCCTAGGGTAATTGTGAAGACTGAATGAGATAATCATTGTAATGTGCTTAGCACATTGCAAGGGCTATATAAATGTTAACTTTGATGATGATGATGATGATGGTGGTGGTGGTGGTGTTACTGTGCAGCCACTCTAACTCCAAGGTGCCATTGGCAATCTCTAACATTATAAAATACAGATGAATTGATGATTTGCACTGGAAGAGGGAGTTTCCACAGTAGAAGTTCCCTTTTCTGACAAAATCACAGATTAAAAAAATGTTGAGTGACATTGTTTAATAACAAGCATAGAAGGAATATGTCACGTTCCACCTGGGTGAGAACAATAAGCTGCAGAATAAGAGATTGGCAAATTATACATCTTTTCCTCATGCTGGGATGGAATCTCTGATGTAAGAGTAATGGGGGAGGAGGGTAACCTGTGCCCTCGAAGCCACATGTGGGCTTCTAGGTCCTTGGGTGCAGTCTTTTGACAGAGTTCAAGTTTTACAGAATAAATCCTTTTATTAAGAGGATTTGTTCTGTGAAGTCGGGATTCAGCTGAAGGGCTGCACTTGAGGAGGGCACAGGTTCCCCACCCCTGGGTTACACTAAGCAAAGGGCATCTTCAAAAATCAAAGTGTGAGGCCTCTGAGCTGGGCATTTAGTAAAACATAAAGGAAGATTGCCTCTTTACTTCAGGGGAAGGAGAATTTTCAATCATACCAATGAGAATGGTTAAATAAAAGCCAATGGATTTTGTTGTTTTATGTTAGAGGAGCTGCACATTTAGGGGAGAGGTGTGGAAGGTCTGGAGGAGGGGCGGTCCAAGCTTGCTTTCTGTTTTAAAAGAAGAGTCCCTCAAAAATGAGTGTCTTTCTACTTATGAAGATGAGCACATCATTTCTGCCTTTATCTAAATCGATAAAAATGCAGAGCAGAGCAGAGTCAAATGCTGGTACACCATCTTAGAGACTTCCTCAAGGTTGCCACTGATGATTAATCACCACTCCTGGTGCTGTCCAATCAGTTCTGAATTCACCTAACTTATCATCATGTTCACATCTCTTTATCTTGTCTCTGAGAGTATCAGTTTGTTAAATGCTTTGTTGAAATCCAGGTGTACTGTGCCTGTGGCATTCCTTTTTAATGTTCCCAGTCTAGAAATCTTATCAATAAAGTAAATGAGATCAGTCTAACTTGACCTTGTGCTAGTCCTTAAAAGTCTCTGCTACCTTTTCTAAATGCTTATTGGAAGAAGGTATGACCTCAAGGGGGAACTGTGGGTGTCACTCAAACTATCTGCCCATTTGCTATGGTGTGATGGAGTGGGTGGGTGGAAGCTAATCTGGGTTCTGGAATTGGTCTAGAAGTACTTCTATGTCCACCACTTGAATCTCTTATTCCTCCTCCCTTCCCTTGACATTTGTCACTAAAATACTCCATTACTGACTTCATTAAGGTAATTATTTTAAAAGGTAAATTGTGGAATTGTGTTCCCAAATATTTCCTCAATGATGCCTCTCTCATAATTTCTACCATCAGGAATTAGCTCTCGCATACAATCATTTTATAGCAGCCAACTAGCCTCTTTTCTGAATTTTAATTTTTAAAATTTTTTCCTAATTACATGTAAAAACAATTTTTAACCTTATGGATTTTTACAATTTTGTGTTCCATGTTTTCTCCCATCCTCCCTCCTCTCCCCTATCATTGAGAAGGTAAGCAATTTGATAAAGGCTATACATGTGCAGTCATGAAAAAAACATATTTATTCTCTTTTCTCTAGAAAGAATTGAAAATGAAATAAAGCATTAAAATTTCCCATTTAGAAAAAATAATCTAAAATACCTTTCAGAAAAAATGTCCTTCAGGAAAGGGATGATGTCATTTGGAAATTAAGATTATCTTTTGGCAAAGGATTTGGTGAAGGGAAATATAGTTCTGATGAGTTAAATTCTCTTTATTTCTAGCTATTCATTCCATACCATCACTGTGAAACCCTGACCCCAAGTGAAGGGACTTGATGATGATATGAAATCATTTTCACCAAATAGACTTTTGAGAAACCTATTTCAATCAAGCAGTATATTTAAGTGATTTAGGACAAAAAAGTGACCATCTGGGTGATATAGCATTGGCTTTATCCCTTTCTGGACAAATCCTGTTATTTATATTTGATATATGCCATGGCTATTTTGGGGCCCCATCATTCCATGATTACTGTACAGGAAGCATGAGATCTTGTTGACTTGACATTGCAGCTCAACAGGGCAGGTGTCCATTTCAGTGTCTTATGGAGGAGAAGTCAGCACAGGTGAACAGTTGAGATTCATATTGCTCTTTATATTTTACATTCATTAATTTATTTGAAGCTTAGCATGGTCCTGAGTGATGGATGTTACTGGTGTCATTAGCCCCATTTTATAGATTAGGAAGCTGAGACTTAGAGATGCTAAATAACTTCTCATGGTCACACGGCTAGAGTGTCAGGATTCAAGTTCACATTTCTTCACCTTCAGATTCAGGATGATTCCTACTATAACCACATTGCCTTCCTTATACATCCAATTATTTTTGAGTGTGACTGCCTTAGTGATCTTCACTTCACTTGTCCTGTCGTCTCAGGATGCCTTGCTTTCTTTATTAGGAAAGGGTCTTATCAATTCATTAATGTTGAGGTATAAATGATGAGAAAGGCTTTTAGAGGCTTCTAGAATGAACAGAGGTGATATTGAACAAGCCAAGTCAATAAGTGGTATTTATTATATGATTACGATGTATTAGGCTATTTAAGTTCAGGACAGCAATAACTCTGTCACTCCTCTCAAGGAGTTCAGGATCTAAATCTTTTGGAGATAAATGATTTAGTAAGGCACAAAAAAAATTAAGTCAAAAGAATAATGCTTTAGGGTGGCTAGGTGGAGCAGAGAGTAAAGTTC
Organism: Petaurus breviceps papuanus; assembly: GCF_028583685.1. Classification (NCBI taxonomy): domain Eukaryota; kingdom Metazoa; phylum Chordata; class Mammalia; order Diprotodontia; family Petauridae; genus Petaurus; species Petaurus breviceps. The sequence goes on along the minus strand of NW_027187348.1, from coordinate 10,301,362 downwards.
TGGTCCTAGAGCGGAGGTCCTGAGTTCAGTTCTGGCCTCAGACACTTAACACCCACACAAAAAAAACTAGCCATGTAACCTTGGGCAAGTTACTTACCCCAATTGCCCTCCAAAAGGCAAAAAAAGAATAATGCTTTAATTAAGAAATTTTTAGCATAAAAAACCCAAACAAGTGGAAAGTTCTCTATTCCCTATTCCCCCAACAGAAGGACCTTCTTAGTATATATAAATCACATAATTTAGGTAGCTAGCTGGTCTACTAAGGGGTAAGGAGAAGATTCCAGGGTCTTCCTCCCTTTCTACCATCACTTATGGTAATTTCTTTAAGGCAAAGCCTTTCCAGTCTTGCCCTGAGAAATAGCAGCTCATTATTTATGATAACCCCTTGGAGATATGTCTGGGTTGAAATGTCAGAGTTCATTTCATCAGCTAAGAGTACAAATGAAGCCATGTTTTGAGTATTCTCATATCATTAAACAAGATTTAACTTTTGTTTGAAAAAAAAGCACATTCAGAGTTGAAGGGGCAGAAGAGAGAGTGATAGAGAGGGACAATTGTCTTTTATTGTTTTGAACAAAAGAATAATGAAATATACCTCCCACCTCTTGACAGAGAGATAATGGACTAGATGCAAAATGGGATGTGTATGCTCAGACGTGCTGTCTGTTTATTTGTCTGGCTTGACTTTACATATTTGTTACAGGGGAGGGCTTCTATTTTTTAAATTTTATTTTTAATTGATGGAGTAAAACAATCATTTCCATAACATAGTATAATAAAAAAGAAGATTGTACATGAAATTGCAAATCTACCATTGTACAGTTTGATATTCCATTCAAATATATAACAAAATTATCATGTACATTTCCTTTTTCCCTTTTTTTCTTCCCTCCCCCCTCCCCCCCCCCAAGCTCCAGAGACAGGTACCATTAGACACAAATAAATGTGTGTCTACATATATATATACATACATATATACACATACATATATATGTAAAATTATTCTATACATACTTTCATTGATCATTTTTCCCTTCTGGATACAGATAATATCTGCTTTCATATGTCCTTTATCATTAATTTGGGTATTTATAATAATAAAAATAACTTATTTCCTCAAAGTTATTCTTAAAAAAATATTGCTGTTACTGTATATACTTACTGTTCTCTTGGTTGTATTTATTTTATTCTTCATAATTTATTGCAAATCTTTCAATTTTTTAAAAGAAATCATTGAGCTCATCATTTCTTATAGCACAGTAGTATTCCATCACAATCATATACCACAACTTGTTCAGCTATTCCCCAATTGATGGGCATCCCTGTGATTTCCAGTTCTTTGCCATGGCAAAGACAAAAAATGCTATAAACATTTTTTAGAAAATATAGGTTTGGGGTGGCTAGGTGGCTTAATGAATAGCGCACAAGCCCTGGAGTCAGGAGGACCTGAGTTCAAATCCGACCTCAGACACTTAACACTTTGCTAGCCATGTGATCTTGGGCAAGTCACTTAACCCCAATTGCCCAGACTTCCCCCCTCAAAAAAGCAAAAAAAAAAAAAAAGGAAAGAAAGAAAATTTAAGTTCTATTCCTTTTTCTCTAATTATCTTTGGAAATAGACCAAGTAGTGGTATTGCTAGGTCAAAGGGTATAGGTAGTTTAATAATTCTTTGAGCATAATTCCTGATTGCTCTCCAAAAAGGCTGGATGAGTTCACAATTCTACCAACAATGAATTCATGTCCCAATTTTCCACACTCCCCCCAACATTTGTCACTTTCCCCTTCTATCATTTTAGCCAATCTGGTAGGTGTAAAATGATATCTAAAAGTTGTTTTAATTTGCATTTCTTTAATCAATAACAATTTAGAGCATTTTTTAAAACATGGCTATAAATTGTTTTGACTTGTTCATTGAAAAACTGTTCATAATCCTTTGACCATTTATCAATTGGGGAATGACTCATATTCTCATAGACTTGACAAAATTCTTTATATATTTTAGATAAAAGACATTTATCTGATAAACTGTCTATAAATCCCCCCCCCCCCATTTTCTGCTTTCCTTCTGATCTTGGCTACATTTATTTTACTTGTACAAAACCTTTCTAATTTAATGTAATCAAAATTATCCATTTTACCCCTAACTTTGTTCTCTGTCTCTTGTTTATTCATAAATCATTTGCATATTCATAAATTCAATAAGTAATGTGTTCTATGTTCTAATTTTCTTGTAGAATCTCTATATCTTGGTCATATATCCATTTAGACCTTATCTTGATAAATGGTGTAAGATATTGATCTATGCCCAGTTTCTACCATATCACTTTCCAGTTTTCCCCCATTTTTTTTTTTTACCAAATAATGAATTCTTATCCCCAAATATTAAGGCTTTATACTTGTGAAACACAAGGTTATTATGTTAATTTGCTGTAAATTGTATGTCTACTCTTTTCCATTGATATTTCTATTTCTTAGCCAGTACCAGATAGTTTTGATAATTACTGCCTTATAACATAGTTGAAGATCTGGTATTGTTAAACCTCCGTCCTTTACCTTTTTTATTACTTCCTTTGATATTCTTGAATTTTTGTTTTTCCAAATGAATTTTTATTATTTTTTATAATTCAATAAAAATGTTTTTGTAATTTATTTGGGACAGAGTTGAATATAAAAATTAGTTTGGGTAAACTTGTCATTTTAATTATATTCACCCTGCCTATCCATGGAGAAATTAGTATTTCTCCAATTATTAAATCTGATTTTATTTGGATAAAAAGTGTTTTTTTTGATAATTTTGTTTATATACTTCCTCAATTTGTTTTGGCAGGTATACTCCCAGGTATTTTATACTGTCTAGAGTTATTTTAAATGGGCTATTTTTTTTACTATTTCTTTTTGCAGAGTCTGTTTGTGATATAGTTATGCTAATGATTTACTTTATATCCTGCTACTTTGCCAAAATTGTTGTTTCATCTAACTTTTTAGTTGAGTCTTTGGGATTTTCCAAGTATATCATCATATTATCTGCAACAAGAGAGAGTTTTATTACTTCATTCCCTATTCTGTTTCCTTCTATTTATTTTTCTTCTCTTATTACTCTTGGCAGGATTTCCAACACAATATTGAATAATATTGGTGACAGTGGGCATCCTTGTTTCACACTTGATCTTACTGGGAAGGCCTATAGTTATTCCTATTATAAATAATGCTTGCTGATGATTTTAGATAAATGCTTTTTGTCAATTTAAGGAAAAATCCATTTGAACTTTATCAGAAGTTTTTTTTCTGCATTTATTGATATAATCTTATGATTTTTAAACACTTTTATTATTGATATAATTAATTATGTTAATAGTTTTCCTAATGTTAAACCATCCCTGCATTCCTGGTATAAACCCCACTTGATCATGACATGTAATATTTGTAATAAATTGTTGTGATTGGGGCGGCCAGGTGGCTCAGCGAGTAAGAGCACCAGCTCCAGTGTCGGGATGACCTGGATCAAATCCGGGCCCAGATACTCAGCACCACACCCAGAAATAACTGGCTGTGTAACCTTGAGCAAGTTACTTAACCCCAATTGCTTTAAAAAAATTTTTTTGTGATCTTTAAGTTAGTACTTTATTTAAGATTTTTGCATCTATATTCATGGATGAAATAGGTCTATAATTTTCTTTTTCTGTTTTTACTCTTTCTGGCTTAGGTATAAGTATCATATTTGTTTCATAAAAGGAATTTGGTATGGGGCAGCTAGGTGGCGCAGTGAGTAAAGCACTGGCCAGGTCAGGAGGACCGAGTTCAATTTTGGCCTCAGACACTTAACACCCACACAAAATAACTAGCTGTGTAACCTTGGGCAAGTTACTTAACCCCAATTGCCCTCAAAAAAAAAGAATTTGGTAGGATCCCTTTTTTACCTATTATTCCAAATTATTTAATATTGGAATTATTAGATCTTTAAATATTTGATAGACTTGTAAATCTATCTGGTCCTGATACTTTTCTCTTAGGAAGCTCATTTATGGCTTGTTTAATTTCTTTTTCTAAAATAAAATATCTGTTTTAGATATTCTATTTCCTCTTCTGCTAATCTAGGCAATTTATATTTTTGTAAATATTCTTCCATTTCACTTAAGTTATTACATTTATTAGCACATGGTTGGGCAAAATAATTCCTTATAATTGCTTTAATTTCATCTTTGTTGATGGTATATTCACCACTTTCATTTTTGATACTAGTGATTTGGTTTTCTTCTCTCTTTTTTAAAATCAAATTAACCAGTTGGGCTTCTATTAAAAGGAGGGTATGGGGGTGGGTTAGTGTGCCATTGCACAATAGTGTATGGGAGTTGAGATGGCCAGCAGGTGGCTCCAATGAGATGGAGCCCAAAAGTGAGTATCAGAAACTCAGAAAATAAGAGGCAAGTCTATGTATTCAGCAGCAACCATGACTACTGGAACAATACCCAATAGGCATATGATATGCCCTGCAAAGAACAGCCTTCTCATTATGAGAAGACATCCACAGGGTCCTGCGTGGCAGAAGTATAAGTTGCCCCGGACATGTGTGCCTTGGCCATATGGGCAACTGATATGTACATCTTTATGCTTGTTCTCTAGATAGATGGATTCCTTATCTGTGTCATCCATGAATGTTCCTATTCACATACGTTTTCAACATATATGCCTTTTCCATTGGTATTGTGATAAACTATGGAAGAATATTCCATGTGTATGTGTGGCTATGCTTGAGAAAATAACTTGAATTCACATATTTTTTTATATTTCCGGTAAACGGAATCTATTATCTATATTTCTAGTATCACATTGGTCGGGGCTCATAAAGGTATCACTTTTGAGTAGGTGCCAATGAGAAGTATGCTGGAGTCAGATCATACTGGCCCGAACCCATGGAAATCTGCAAGTACTACAAATTGGGGCTTGAAATACTATTTTGTTGATTGTCTAGGCTTAATAAAGTGATGGAGAAAATGTTAATAGTGCAGATTAAACTTAAAAGTTAATGTAGATTAAATTTGAAAGCTTGTTTTGTGTACTTCTCTTCCCACCCCCTCCCCCCAAAAGCTGGCTATTTACTAGTATACCCTTGCACTAACCCACTTGACTTGAATGTAAGGTAGCTTTTCTGGGGCACCTACCTGTGAAAAGGGGTGCTTTGGGGGTTTCATATTTAGTGCCTTTAAATTATTTACCTGTTCTCTTGTTGGTATTGTTTCTCCAGTTTCCTAGGATATCAGGAAGTATCTTGCCTTGAATGTGGAATAGCTTTTTTTGGGGTGCCCACATGTGAGAAGGCATGCCTTGGGAGCTATATATTTAGTATCTTTAAATTATTTATATATCCTATCTCTGCATTATTGTTGGCCCAGGTTCTACTATTTCCTTGGACATTAAGTAGATACACATAGGCTCTCTCTCTCTCTCTCTCTCTCTCTCTCTCTCTCTCTCTCTCTCTCCCTCCCTTTCTCTCTCCCCATCTCTCCCTCCCTCCCTCCCCCCTCCCTCCCCCTCCCCCTTCTTTCCTATCCCTCTTTCTCTTCTTCCTCAAAAAAAGTAAAACTGAATTAAAAGTTATGTCCTATTTTTCAAGCAAGACTGATAAAGCATCCTGTAGGAAATTTTTCCTAAAATGAGATGTTTGGGGAAGTTTTCTTTAAAATGGCAGATTGGGAGAGTGGTACCAATTTTGTGAGTATGGTGAGGATATTTGTTCTTTTTTTGGGGGAGGAGTGGCAATCTTAAATAAGTTAACTTAAGTGGAGAAGCATCCTGGAATGGTGGAAAGAATACTGAAATTGGCATCAAAAGATCTGAGTTAAAATCTGGGCTCTGTTGTTACTTGTATAATCAAACTTGATTATAAGCCTCTATAAAGGCTCAATTTCTTCATAAAGAAAAGTGGAGATTTGATTAGTTGAAGTTTAATGGCTCTTGCAAACTCTAGAACATATTTAGGAATAGTACTGCCTGATGTGGTGTAGGGAGGCAGGTCCTGCATTTCTTAAGTCAATAAGCCTGATGGTGAGCTTACTATTACCTCTTTATTCCTCACGCTTCTGTACCTTTCCTTTATAAGATTCAGGCGGTATAGTCAGTCCTGTTTGTTATCTCTTCTGTTGTTGGCGTTGTTTCTCCAGTTTCCTGGCATATCAGGAAGTAGCTTGCCTTGAATGTGGAGTCGTTTTTTGGGGTGCCCACATGTGAGAAGGGATGCCTGAGATCTTGAATTTTAGCAGTGGCATGTCCCAGGGAAGAAATTTAGCACACACTAGGATTTTCCCTTGGAATTACACAGAATAAAAATGACAGCATTTAAGAGTTTAGGGGTTATCTAGTCTGACCCTTACATGAAAAGAATACCTTTGATAATATCTCTGACAAGTGGTCAACCAACCTCTATTTGACCTTCAATAAAGGTGAACACATGACCTCTGCAGGCTTCCCATCCCACTTTGTAATAGCTCTAATGGTGAGTAAGTTTTTCTCAACATGAAGTTTAAATCTTAATCTCTACTACTTCTACCCACTATTTGCTGGAAACTCCAGCTGGGGCCAAACAGAATAAGTTTGAACCCTCTTCCTTAATACAGGATGTCGAATACTTGAAGATAGCTATCAGAACCTTCTCATTCTACACTTCCCTCCTTAAGCCTTCTCTTTACCTGATTAAACATTCTCAGTTCTTTCAATAGATTCCCATATGACCAGGATCAGGGCTCTTTAGCAACCTGACTGCTGTCCTCTGGGTACTCGGCATCTTATCAATGTTCTTCTTGAACTGCCTAGAATTTCATTCCACATGTGGGTTGCCTAGGGTAGAGCGCAGAGGGATTATTACCTCGTTATTCCTCAAACTGGGTCATACCTCCCATCTCTTTTATGACCCACTTTGGGACAGTGAAGTATTTACTGGAAAAGAGACCCTTAAATATTACCCTAGAGGTACAGAAATAAGTTTAAAAAATCAGAAAGTCAAGTTTGAAGTTGAGAGAGAATACTATAAGGAAAACTATTTGTGTGACAGCAATAACTATTCATTTAGCTAACTTAATTTTAAAAGTAAATAATAATTATTTCCCTGGGAAAAACACAAAAGCTGAGCTCATGTTTCTTTTCTAGCCTGGGCCTTCTCAATTATTAAGGTCAAACACATGGCCCACAATTACCAGAAAGAGAGAAAAGGAATTCAAATGCTGAGAACAAGTGCCATGTAGTGACTTTTTTTCCTTGAAATTTTGAACATTGCTGAAAGAACCAGCAACCACCATTCATGAATAAGAGGACCACATAAAATGTCACCAAACCCACTAGGAAAACATCAGTTTGTTTTTGTCAGACCAGTTGGTGTTGATATGGCAGGCTTTACTGAATGGCCAGCTACAAAATCCTAATGGGCATTGGAGTTAGGTTTCACAGTAAACTGACATCAGTCTTCCTTCCAGTTCTGAATTTAATCATGTTCACCAGAAATAATTCTCAGCTGTTACCACTTATTCCAGAATGGGCAAAATCATTAGGCTTAATCAAAAGAACCATAGAAGACACTTACAAGGAATTTCCAAAGTAGATATGTTTGGGTCATGTTGGGCAAGCAGTTTATTTGCTCTGTTCAGGCACAGTTAAGTACATCATGTCAAGACATGCCTATAGCCTTGCAGGGATTCTTAAACACTTTTGTGTGTATCATAAACCTCTCTAGAAGTCTAGGGAAACCTGTGGAGCTCTTCTCAAAATAAGGTTTTTACACATATAAGATAAAGTACATAGGATTGTAAAGGAAACCAAGCATATTGAAATAGTTGTCAAAATGTTAAAAAAAAAAAAAGAAAGTTCATGGACTCCAGTTTAAGAACCTCTAGAGCATGAAGTATCATAGAGGCATAAATGATACCCAAACTGGAAGGCCATTCTTTGCAGGTGTTGGTAACTTGTGGTCTCAAGGCTGAGATCATGGTTGCCACCTTGCCTTTTTTACTTCAGCTAAAGCATAAGCAATTCTACTCCAGTCCCTTATTTTAATTTTCTGTCTCTGTTTCAATTGTGTTTCTTGTAAACATATTGTTATAATCTGGCTCCTAATACATTCTGCCATCTGTTTCCATTTTATGGGTGAGTTCAACCCATTCACATTTATAGTTATGATTACTAATTCTATTTCCCTCCATCCTATTTCCTTTTGTTTATCTTTTTCTTTTTATCCTGTCCCTTCTCTGAAGTTTATTTTGCTTCTGACCACTGTCTTCTTTATTTTGCCTTCCCCTTTAAAAATGTCAGGTTCAGGATTCAAGCCCAAGTACTCATATTTTCTGACTTGAAATCCAGCACTCTTTCCTTTGCACCATCATGACTTGAGGAGGTTTCCATCCTTTTTTTTTCAACAGGTTCTGCTCTCATTTTTATTATACTCACGTGATCAACTCCTGCTCCTGAACTTTTCAACTAGAATGTATACATCAGATTACCTTGTATCTTTCTGTGGAAATTGACTTAAAAACAATATGTCTCCTGATCCTATTAGGTTTTGAAATAGTTTAAATTTGGTTGACATAGGCAAAATCTTCCGTGAGAATAAGGATCAGGACACCAGTTTTTTTTTCCTAGCCCATGTCTTTTTTGTAGGGGCATTGCCACTATCCCCCACCCCCACTTGTCCAATTCTCACATCTCTGTGCTACAGTGAACAAATGATAGCACAATATTCATTTTCTAGTGAGGGAAAGTGAGGACTAGAGAAGCAAGCTCTTTTACTCACTCAAATTCCATGGCCGGTTTGAAAGGAGTTAAGAGAGGCTTGGACAAACTGGAGGGATGATGACCATTTTAAACTCGGAATAAAAGTCAGAGAATAGCAAACTAAACAGAAGTGGTTTCAAAGTTTTCCATGAGACACTTACAAGCCTTTCTCAAAGCAAATTGTTATAAATAGAGCCATATTTATCCTTTGGATTTGTAGATACATTATATTTCTAAACCTTTTTTGTGTATACAGCTTGCAGTACACATAATTGCATGTTTATTTTTAAGAAACTTTAAAAAAGTTGACGAATTATGAGACGTGCTAGAAACCATAGACTTTTACTCAGCCTCAGAACAGATGTTTACTATATTGCCAAAGTACAAAAGTTCCCATAGAGTAAATTGTCAGTATACTTGCAACCTAATAATAATAGCTAGCATCTATATAGCTCTTTAAGGTTTGTAAAGCACTTTATAAATATCTCTTTTGAGCCTTACAACAAGAGGTAGTTGCTATTATTATTCTAATTTTACAGATGAAGAAAGTAAGGCAGGCAGAGGTTAAATGACTTGCCCAAGGTTCCATAGTTACTAAGTTCTAAGGTCAAATTTGAAGTCAGAACTTCCCAAGTCCAGGTCCAATGCTCAATCTACTGTACCACCTAGATATGTCTATTTCACCAGAGGCATTATCATAAGTTTGAGGAAAGAGGGTTGTTGTTCCAAGGTAAAGAAGATCGCTTAGCTTCTCAAGTTCACAAAAAAGCATAGAATCACAGACTTTCAAAGGTGGAATGGATTTTATCTATCACCTAATTACATCCCCTCACTTTAGAGATGTGGAAACAGAGGCCTATAGATCACTGAGACTTATAGCTTTGGTAGACATGAAATACTTTCCTAGGTTTTCAGAGGTTGTGAGAATCCAGGGCTGTTTCCAACACTCTCTGCCACATTTCATATTCAGCCTTCTGCATGGCATTTACTTATTTTGATTTGTGTCCAATTTGTTTGCCCACTTCTGACTCAGAATTTAATTACCAATTCCTTGAGACTTATTTTTGCTTCAGTGTTGGTTTTATTTATTTATTTTTTCCATGGTGGTTCCCAGTTTTAATTAAAAAAGAAACACCCTATATTGTAAATATCTCTTTGTTCAAACTGGGACTGGTGTCCTAGTGGTAGAAAGTAAATACTTAAAATTTCTCAGGGGACTTTGGGAAATAATTTGCCCAATTTGTAGAATATGGGACACACTGCAAAAGTCTCCACATCTTTGGCAATAGTTATTCTCAATTCAGGATTTCTCTAAAAGGACCAGAAGATAAACAATTTCTCCTCTTTCAAGTATAACCTTTTCCTTGACCTTGTAAGGACAATGTCTTCCTTTAGCCAGTAATGAGAATCTTTTCAGCATTGTGGGGCTCACAGAGTCTCAGAACTGGAAGGGAACTTAGAGATTGGTTAGTCTAACAATAATCCTTTCTGTAGATTATCTACAGAAAGTGGTCAATCCAGCCTTTGCTTGAAGGCATCCAATGGGGAGAAATCAGTTATATCCAGAGGAGGTCCATGCAACCTTATAATAGCTGTAATTGTGAGAAAGTTTTACCTTGCCTCATGTATTAATGTGCCTCTTTGTAACTTATACCCATTTCTCCCCTTCTATGTTTTGGGGCTAAGCCAGAACAAATCTCATTCTTCTTACATGTGACAATCATTCAGCTGCCTGAGGACAATTATCAGATCCATATGAAGTCTCCCATTTCCGTTACCCATTCCTTCAGTTGATCCCCATAGACCACAGATTGTCTTGGTTTTCTCTTCTGGAGACTCTCCAGTTTGCTAATATCCTCCCTAAAATCTAGTGTATAGAGCTAAATATGATAAGCTAGATGTGATCAAACAAGGGCATACTATGGCAGAGCTGTTGCCTCCTTGTTCCTGAAAGTTATCCCTTTCTAGATGCCCCTAAGATTTGATTTTGGCTGCCATGTCTCACTCTTGACTCATTGAACTTTTGGTCCATGAAACCCTTCAGATCTTTTTCAGACAACCTGATGTCCAACTAGACTTCCCTCATTTTGTATTTGTGAAGTTGATTTTATGAAACCAAGTATAAAGTTCAATTGTTGAATTAAAATTCATTCTAATTACTTTGGGGAGACCACTACCCAATCCTGCCCCACTTTGATAGTGATCTTTTAAAAGTTTATTATCATGCTTTTTATAAGGACTATATTTGCTTTTGAATGATTTGAAGCCTATTTCCTCCTCCTCTGTTCTATAAAAATGAAGACAGCAATAGACTAACTACTTTGGATGATACTTAAGTCATTATAAATTTAGTTCAATTATTAATATTAGTTCATGACTTTGAAGATTGGTGCTCCAAATAAAAGAGTCGATTAACAAATCCTCTTAGGTCCTTCTGTGTAGTCAGTAGGATGAGATATATATATATATATATATATATATATATATATATATATACATACATATATACATATATATATATGTGTGTGTGTGTGTGTGTGTGTGTACTATATGGTATAGTGAAAGCCATGATTTTTTTCCAATAGTAATGTATAGCTATGAGAGTGATAATATAAAGAAAGCTGAGTTGGGGGGGGCGGAGTCAAGATAGCGGAGTAGAAACAGAACCTCCCTGCTGTTCTGGCTTCCACCTTCCCCAATCCATGTAAAAAGGGGACTCTAAACAAAATTTGGAGCTGCAGAACCCACAAAATGACACAGAGAAGTTAGCCTCCCACTGAGGACAGCCCAGAAGGCCAGCAGGAATCAGCTGCAGTGCTCTGGGAACAGAGCCCAGCTCCACGCCCAGGCTTTAGCCCCAGTGTGGGCCTGACCAGCTGCAGCCAGAGGGACTCCAGATCAGCAGCAGCTATGGCCGTTTCCAGATTTATCAACATACAGATGTGAAGGACAAAGTGAGAGGTCAGTGCAGTCTGGACTTTGGAACCCAGTAAGTGGGAGTGCGTGGCTTTTGCCCCCAGGGCGAGAAGCCGCTGAGACACTGGCACAGCCAGCCAGAGCCGCATGGCAGCTTCAGCTCCTGGCCTGCAGAGTCCCTAGGGGGACCAAGCATCGCTCTGAGGGGTAATTGCTCCTGCTTTAACCTGCTTGGATCTGGATTGCAGTCTAGGGTGGAGGTCCTGGGTTGTGTGTTCAGCTTGCCAGAGCATGTGGAGACCTCAGAGAGGGCACCCATCTAATACCTTTGGCAGCTGAGAAAACCCCAGCATTTGTGATGAAAGTTCCCCTGTCTGGTGGCAGAGTCCTACTGTGGCAAAAAGCCCAGGGGTCAAGTGATTGAGGGGCGACATGACCAGGCAAAGGAAACAAAGTAGACAGAAAATTCCAACATTAGACTCCTATTTGGGGGACAAAAAGGATCAAAACATGAAACAGGAGGAAGACAGTGAAGTCAGAACTCCTGCACCAAAACCTTCAAAGGAAAATACAAGCTGGTTACAGGCCATAGAGGACCTTAAGAAGCAGATAAGAGAAGTGGAGGAAAAAATGGGAAGAGAAATGAGAATGATGCAAGAAAATTATGAAATGAGAGGCAACAGCCTGACTGAGAAAAATCATACCTTAAAAAATAGACTAACTCAAATAACAAAAGAGGCTCAAAAAGGCAATGAGGAGAAGAATGCCTTAAAAAGCTGAATTTGCCAGATGGAAAAAGAATCTCAAAAGCACACTGCTTCAGAATTAGGTTGGAGAAAATGGAAGCTAATGACTTTATGAGAAATCAAGATGCTGTTAAACAGATCCAAACAAATGAAAGAATAGAAGGCAAGGTGAAATATCACATGGGAAAAACCACTGAGCTGGAAAATAGATCCAGGACAGATAATTTAACAATTATTGGACTACCTGAAAGCCATGATCAAAGTAAGAACCTAGAAATCATCCTCCAGGAAGTTCTCAGAGAAAACTGCCCTGATGTTTTAGGACCAGAGGGCAAAATAGAGGTTGAAAGAATCCACCAATCACCTCCTGAAAAAGATCCCCAAAAAGAAAACTCCTAGGAATATTATAGCCAGGTTGAGGAATTCCCAGATTAAGGAGAGAATATTACAAGCAGCCAGGAAGAAACAATTTGAATATTGTGGAAAAACAATCAGGATAACCCAGGATCTGTAGCTTCTACACTGAGGGATTGAAGGGCTTGGAATATGATATTCTGGAAGTTCAAAGGAGCTGGGATTAAAACCAAGAGTCACCTACCCAGCAAAACTGAGTATCATGTTTCATTCAGTTGAATAGAGGACTTTCAAGCATTCTTGCTGAAAAAACCAGAGTTGAATAGAAAATTTGACATTCAGATACAAGAAGCAAGAGAAGCATGAGAAGGTAAACAGGGAAAAGAAATCATAAGGAACTTATCAAAGTTGAACTATTAACATTCCTACATGGAAAAACAATAATTATAAGTTATGAAACTTTTCTCAGTAGTTGAAGGGAATAGAAATATATATATATATATATATATATATATATATGTCTATATATGAGGGTATATGTGCATATGAATACAAAAAAAGAAAAAAAAAGAAAACCTGGTAGCATAGAACTGACACTTTTGAATTGTGGTACTGGAGATGACTTTTTTAATATCCTTTGGACAGTAAGAAGATCAAATCAGTCATTACTTGAAATTTTTTTCAAGTACTCATTGGAAGGTCAAATACTATAGCTGAAGCTTAAATACTTTGGCCACACAATGAAAATATGGGACTCATTGGGAAAAACCTTGGTGTTGGGGAAAATTGAGGACAAAAGGAAAAGGGGATGGCAGAGGATGAGATAGATAGATAGTTTCATGGAATCAATAAACATGAACTTGGACATACTTTGAGAGAGAGTGAAAAGCCCTGGCATGTTATGGTCAAGGGGTTATAAAGAGTCAGACATGACTCAATGACTGAATAATAACAAAATGTCTAGGTCAGTGGTTCTTACATCTTGTTTGTCTATTGTCATAGCATTACTTATTAATATTGAAAGCACTCTTAAGTTGACAATGGTCCAGGAAAATCTTGCAGGTAGCAAGTTATCTTTTCAATAAGAACAGCCATTTTTGGTTGAGCTCTATCTTCAATATCTTATATATCTTGAGGATGGTACATATGCATGATAGGCTAGGTTTGTTTTGTGAATATTTATGTATACCATACCTTGTATTGTGGGTGAACAAAATTTATAAAGAAATTGACAAACTAAAATTGATTTATACATTTTATCTATCATTACCTAATATCCCACATTATATATAGTCTGCCTAGTACTACTCACAGCTCACTCTTGGGGAACTATTGTCCCAGGCTTTCATTTGTAGGATAAATATTATTCAGTGATGCTTTTAAGTAAAAAAGGCTTATCGTAGTACCTGTTGCTTAGTAGGTGATTAAGTCAGCTTGTTGACTAACAACATTTCTTTTATGTTTCTTACTTTATTAATACTCCCAATAAGGTTTACTTGTGTTATGGGAATGGGAATTTAGGATCTTCCCTGCCCCTAGGCCCTTTAATAGGCTTAAGTGACTCTGAGAACCTTCCCAGATTTGAACATATACTCTGCCCCCTAATAGGCTGAATATGGTCACCTAGAGCCTGTGGAGGGAGGCAGGAATGCCTGCACCTTGATACTTTGTGATTGGGCATTGGGTCAAGAGGGTTATGACATTCTCTGAGCCAGGAGAAGGCTATATAAACCTTGATGTGAGGCTTTGCTTTGGGGCTCACTTTGAGAAGAGTTGTGTGATTTGACCAAATGAGACTCTGGGCAGCCATTGAGCCCCCCAGCTTGGAAAACCCAGATGTGGGTGCTTCCCTCTCTGGTAACTGAATGGTATGGATGTAATGGTCATACAGTTGGAAGCCTGTCTGCTGATGTTTCTCTGTATTTGTTGTCTACTTGTAACTTGTTTGTATTTTCTGAAGTTCGGGGTGCTGACCTTTTCCCCCTGAACTAGGTAAATGACATATGTTTGACTAAAGCAAGATTGTTAACCCATTTTTTGAGTTGATTTCCTTTAGAAAAGCAGATCTAAGAATCTGTGTTGGCAGCCACCCTGGGGATGCTGGGGTGCTTGCTACTACAACTTGTCCTGGAAATAGGACTTTAGAGTCCTCTGCCCACCTCAGTTGATCTTTAAATAGTTTCAGAGTCACTCCTATAAATCCAGGTTTCTATTCAAATAGACTGTTTAGTAAAGATGTGCCTAGTTGTGGACTGAATTTAAAACTGTCAGTTGGCTAAATATTAACCTTTTTGCATTAAAAAATTTCCATGGTGGGGTGGGTTGGGCGACTAGTTGGTGCAGTGAGTAGAGTGCTGGCCCCGGAGTCAGGAGGACCCAAGTTTGGTTCTGGCCTCAGACACTTAACACCCACACAAAAAAAACTAGCGGTGTAACCTTGGGCAAATTACTTAACCCCAATTGCCCTCCAAAAGGCAAAAAAAAAAAATTTAAAAAATTTCCATGGGGAAGCAAAAGTGCAGATTATAAAGTACTTTATAATAAACTACTGCCATACAATGTCAGTTTACAGTTTCCCTCTAGCTACCAAGAAAGGCATTTATTATCCTTAGGTATAACTAGTGTAGTAGTGTGATGGAAAGTGTACCTTGGAGTCAGAAGGACTGGATTCAAATCCCAGTTCAGTTACTCATTACCAGTGTGACCTGGAGGCAAGTCACTTCACCTTTACGCCTCAGTTTTCTCATTTGTGAAATGGGAGAATTAGACTAGATGACTTCTAAGGGTCCTCCAACTAAAAAAAAAATCTGTGATTCAAAGGTTTTCTTGTTTTGTTTTTGTTGAGACCTATTATTTCATTAGTGTGAACTTTCCATGTGGAAACTCCTTTCACTGATACTCATCAATCACTCATCTAACTTAAAAAGCCTTAGAGGATTTCCTGGGACATTGGTGACTAGCTATGATCACACAGTAGTTGTATGTGTAAAGGCAACTTGAATCCTGTTTTTTCACATTCTAAGGTTGGGCCTCTATTCCAAACTTCAGGCTGCCTCACAATTCTAAATTTAGGACATAGAAAGGGAAAGGAAAAAGGTTTCTAAAGGTTTTTTTTTTTCCTGTGAGACAAGACAGGACAAGAAATGTATTCAAATTCCTGGATTCAAAGTCAAAATGATCATACCTTGTTTGTGTCATTGTATTTTCCTGTATTGCTTCTTTTGTTGGGACTCAATCATTTTGGAGCAAGTAGTTTCTGTACCCTTTCACACAGTTTCACAGGATTATGAAGTACTCTGGAGCTGGAAGAGACTTTGGCCATCGAGTTCAATCTCCTTGTTTTACAGCTGATGAAGTTCAATTGCAGTTATGTGACTGGCCCAGTATCACACAGCTAGTAAATGCCTGAGGCAAGACTTGAACTCAGGTTTTCTTGACTCTAAACCCAGTGTTTTATCCATTGAGTCACCTTGCTATTTGTTTTCTCCCTGATGGGCTTTCCTAAGTGCCAGATATTTACCTCTTAATGAAGATGGAGCAGTAGACAGTCAGGAACAGTTATTAGCTGAACAGGGGAAGTAGCTGGGTATGGGACCAGGAGTAGAAACGGGAAATATGATTAGGAGGCTTAAACTGAAACCAAAGGGAGAAGAGTTGAGGGAAATTATCATGACTCAAAAGAAACGGAGGGTAGAAGATCTAGGCTGCTGTAGGTTAAAATGCTGGAGTAAACAAAGAAGTTTAAGACCTTGAACAAGTCACTGCCTTTGAATGTCAGTACAAGAAAGAACCTTTGAGACAATCTAATCTAAGTACCTCATTTTACTGAGGCAGGGAGTGTTTTAGTCAAGTTCAAAAAGTTAGTGAGTGGTGGCAGTGGAATTGAGGTCAGGTTTTTGGATTCCAAGTTCTGTGTTCTTTCCACCAGAATCACCAACAGATTGGATAATTAACTGCAGTCTCAGAGATATTCTATCAGTAATCTTCTGAGTTGTTGAAAAGTGTTGTTGAAGACATGTCAAATGCAGAGATACATACATAGGGACCATAAAGAGAAAAATACCTGACCTCTGTCTCAAATTCAGGATCTAAAGAAAATACCAGTGTACACAGTATTGGTCCACATATAAATGGTACTGTCCACACCTCTCTCCCTGCCCCCTCCCCACTATCTCATCAACCTGTCTTGTATTACATGTGACTGTGATCTTTAATTAGTGAAAGAGCTTTCATTTTCAGAATGTGACCTTTATTTGGGGGTAGCCAATTTATGTTGGCTATATTTCTTTTGCTTAAAGAAATGAACAAACTTCATTTTTTGATCTGTTTCTTTCACAAAATGACTAATATGGAGAAACATTAAAAAATGAAGAAACTTTAAGGATAAATATAGAAAGAAAAGACCATGAATAGGGAAAGGCACTATCTGGAAGCACTAAGGGATTCACAAATAAAGAGCTATAAAGGACTTATATGATTTCTTGTCCAACCTCCTCAGTTTGCAGTTGAGGAAACTGAGACCCAGAGAGGTTAGATGATTTGCTCTTAACCTGACAGAGGCCACACAGGGAAAGGCACACCTTTCCTTATTCCTGGTCACAAAGAGTTGGGAGTCAAACTTGGGTATCATGACTAAAAGTTCAATGTTCTTTTCATTGTACCACATGGTTGCCAGAATTTAACTTTTATCCTTTGGCTTTATAGATCCTGGGTAGCTTTTGAAATATTTCCAGAAACATTTAAAGTGTTTGAGCTATTAGGACCTTAAATTAAACTAGATCTTGTCTTGTCGTCCTTTGGAGAATTGAGCCTTACCACATGGAGGGGGTAGATACCATTACTTGGTACCAACCCTTTGTGTTCTATCTCTCTTAACCATTATTCAAAGAGACAGGTAGTATTCTTTGTATAGAATTTCTAACTGAGGTGTAACTCAACATGAGGAAAATGGGACTTTTTATATGGATACCTTTATGGAAGTTGAAGGAATGCTTCCTTCTTGTGTCAATTTTAGTTCCTCATAGTTCTCTGCCAGTGCAAGTCACTCAGTAGTGCCTCATAAACACAAACACGGTCACTCACCCACCATCTTATTCCTTTGGTATGCCTCTCAGAGGCCCATCTTCTCTCTCTCTCTCTCTCTCCCTTTCTCTCTCTCTCTCTCTCTCTCTCTCTCTCTCTCTTTCTCTCTCTCTCACTGTCTCTGTCTCTCTGTCTGTCTCTCTCTCTTGCTTTTTGGAGGGCAATTGGGGTTAAGTGTCTTGCCTGAAGTCATATGGCTAGTAAATGTGTCAAGTGTCTGAGGCCGGATTTGAACTCAGGTCCTCCTGACTCCAGGGCCAGTGCTCCATTCACTGTGTCACCTAACCTGCCCCAGCCCACCTTTCTTCTCAGTGATCACAGGAGTAAAAGTTAGCCCCCTTCTTTTACCATAATATAGTATCAGCAATCAACTCTCCTATGTATGGCCATGTACCCATTCCTAAATTTTTTTGTTCCAAGAGAAAAATTTTCTTAGTCACAACTCCTATTTTTGAGACTTTTCTTTCCTTCCTTCCATCTTTCCCTTCCTTCCTTCCTTCCTTCCTTCCTTCCTTCCTTCCTTCCTTCCTTCCTTCCTTCCTTCCTTCCTTCCTTCCTTCTTTCCTTCCTTCCTACTCTCTCTCTCTCTTTTTTCTTTCTCTCTTTATCTTCTTCTCTCTGTATCTTTCCTCTTAAAGTTTTCCTTTAGCCCCAAATGACAGTCCTACCTAGTTTGTTTAATTCAGAAAAAGGAGAGAGATAATATTGACTCTGTCATATACTGTTTATGATATGTAATATTCAATATGGAAGTGGTTAAGGAACAACAGATATTAATGGAAGGTTTGTTGCAAAATAGGGCACATTCATCTTGTAGAGGGGACTATCTTTAATATTGAAAACCAGTAGGTGGTGATTTCTGGGAACCAAAATGGTGGAGTAAGCAGCAAATAACCATAACTCACCAATATTCACCTCCAAAGAACCATAAAACAGTGCCCCCTAAAAATCCTGGAGCAGAAAAAACAGCAAAAAGACAGAGTGAAGCAATTTTTTAGTCAAAGTAACTTGGAAGATTGGCAAGAAAAATCTGTCTCATTTGGGGAAAAGGGGAATGCAGTCTAGGAAAGAAACATCCCAGCAAGCCAGCAGCAACCCCCACTTCAGCAAACCAGCAGGAGATCTTGAGCCCTAATGTGGTAAAGCAGACAATGCCAACACCAGGACACCCAACATGCCTCAGCTTAGCCAGGTTAATGGGCTGACTTCAGCTCCAAGAACTACCAGGAGAACTGCCACATGTTTCCGCATATCCCTAAGCAAATAGGCAACCTCCAGTGGTCAGGTCACTGTGTGCTTCAGCATAACCCCCAAAATGCAGAAACACCCCACTGGCCTCAGTACACACCAGACACCACGACTAGGAGCCTGGCTCAGTACCAGGTAAGCTGCCAGACCCCTATGCCTTTCAATAGCCTCAGTCACCCACTACCATGCCCCCTCAGCACAACACAAGATGAGAGTCCCTTGTGGGCCTTAGGGCAACATCAATGCAGTACCAGGTAAACAGCCAGGGCATGTAGCCTTAAACAGGTCCCCTTTCATCCTGGAAACAGAGCTCAAATTTTTAGAAAAACGGAAAAAGGTTAAAAAAAAGCAAAAAAAAACTACAACAAAAAATGAATCTTACTATAGAAACCTATTATGGTGACAGGGAAGATCAAGACACAAACTAAGAAGGGAACAACAATGTTAAAACACCTATGGGTAAAACCCCAAAGAAAAATGGGAAATGGTCTCAAGCCCAGAAAGAACTCATAACTCACCAATATTGGTGAATTATATATAAGTTATAAATATAAGTCATATAAGAGAGAAGAAAAATTGGGAAAAGAAATGAGAGAATCATGAAAAAGGAGTTAATAGCTTGGAAAAAACAAACAAAGCAGTTCCTTAAAAAAGCACAATTGTCCAAATGGAAAAGGAAATACAAAAGCTAAGGAAAACTATTCCTTAAAAGTTAGAATTGAGCAAGTGGAAGCTAATGACTGTATGAGACATTGAGAATTAAACAAATTCAAAAGAATGAAAAAAAAAACAGGAGAAAATGTAAATATCTCATTGGAAAACAACTGACCTGGAAAATAGATCCAAGGGAGACAATGTCAGAATCATTGGACTAGCGGAAAGCCATAATAAAAAGGGGGAACTGGACAGCATCATTCAGGAAACTATGAAGGAAAAGTGCCCTGTGATATTTGGGAACCAGAAGGCAAAATAGACTTTGAAAAAATCCACCAGTCACTTTAGGAAAGATATCCCAAAATGAAAACTCCAAGGAATAATACAGCCATATTACAGAACTATCAGGTCAAGTTAAAAATACTGCAAGTGGCAATAGAAACAATTCAAATATTGGGGAACAACAATCACAATTATACAGGGCCTAGAAGATGCAACATTAAAGGATTGGAGGTCATGGAATATGATATTCCAGAAAGCAAAGGAGGTAGGACTACAGCCAAGAATCACCTATCTGGTGAAAATTAAGCAAAACACTTCAAGGGAAAAATAGTCATTTAATGAAACAGAAGGATTTCAAGCTTTCATAAAGAGAAGACCAGAATTTAACAAAAAAATTAATCTAGAATGTCAAGACCCAAGAGAATAATAAACAAATAAAAATGGAAGAAAAACATACAGGATTCATTGTTTATATTCCTACAAGGGAAGATGATATTTGCAATTCTTAAAAAAATTACCACTAATAATACAGTTAGATGGAATATACATAGATAAAGGATACAGATATAACATGAATTTGAAGGAATGACATAAAAATAATTAAGGGATGAGAGTAGAATATGTTGGGTGCAGAAGGAAGGGAGAGGTAGAATGGTGTAAATTTTTTCACATGGAGAAATGTGAAAAACCTATTACAATGGATGGAAAGATGGGAAGATGGGTGATGGGCATTGCTTCAATCTGTCATCAATATTAGCTCAAAGAGGGCATAATATACACAGTCAGTTGAATATGGAAATCTATCTTACCTAACAGAAAAGTAGGGAGGAGGAGATTAACTAAAGAGGGTGTGGGGGACTAACAAGAAGAGAGGGCAGACCTGAGGAGGCAGTAGACAGAAGCAAAATGCTAGTGAGGAGGGAAAGGGTGAAAAGAGAAAGAGGACAAACAGGAGGGAAAATAGTATGGAAGTAAATACACAGTTAGTAATTATAACTGTGAATGTAAATGGGATGACCTCACCCATAAAACTGAAGTGGATAGCAGAGTGAATCAAAAACCAGAGTCCTACAATATATGGTTTACAAGAAATAATACTTGAAGCAGACAGACACACACAGAGTAAAGCTAAGGGGCTGGAGCAGAATCTACACTGCTTCAGTTGAAGTAAAAAAAAAAGCAGGGATAGCAATCCTGATCTCAGACAAAGCAAAAGAAAAATAGAATTAATTAAAAGAGATGAATGAAACCACATCTTGTTAAAAGGTACCATAGATAATGAAGCAATATGAACTTGTATGCACCAAATGATATAACTTCCATATTCTTAAAGGAGAAATTAAATGAATTTCAGGTTCATGACCAAACAAGAAATAGAGAGCATTATAAAATGTAAAATAGAGCATTTTGATTAGATTATATTAAATTAAAAAGCTTTTGCACAAACACAATGCAACCAAGATTAGAAGGAAAACAGAAAGCTCGGAAGCAATCTTTACAGCAAGTGTCTCTGATAAAGGCCTCATTTCTCAAATATATGTATATGTATATATATATATATATATATATATATATATATATATATATAAAACTGAGTCAAATATATAAGAATACAAGCTAGTGTCCAATTGAGAAATAGTAAAAGGATATGAATAGGCAGTTTTCGGATGAAGAAATCAAAGTTATCTATAGGCTTGTGAAGAAGTGCTCTAAATCACTTTTGATTAGAGAAATGCAAATTGAAACAACTCTAAGGTACCACCTCACACATATCAGATTGACTAATGTAACAAAGAAGGAAAATGATAAATGTTGGTGTAATGACAAGCAAAGAAGTACTTAGCACCTTGTTTTAGCTATTTAATTATTTAGTGCTTTGTTTCAGTTCAAGTTTCTTTTGAGTCTTGCCCTTGATTATATCAAGTCTTTGTTAAGAAACAGAACTTGTGAAACCCACAGTGGGAGGGACTTGTGAAAGACAGGAACAGGAAGGACGTAAGAAGTGGGTGGAACAGGGAGGAGCTAATGACCAGATAAAAAGCTGAGCACAAGCTGGGAGGGAGCAGAACTGAGAAGGGAGCACTTGTGGTGGCAGAGTTGAAAAGTAGAAAATTTGTGGTATACCAGCACTCTGTTTGTCTGTTCTATCTGTGTTGATTTGTGTTTGTAATACTTTGTACAGAAGCCTTGGGACCTTACTGGAAGCCCTAAAAAGGATTTTCTTGTTGTATATTTACAGAAGTCCTGGAGGAGGGTTTCAGAGGTCTTTTGTGTAGAGTTCGCAGACCTTGTTTGTGGGTCTGTAGTGGTTTCACAGGTAGATAGTGAATTAATGTTGGTGCTGGCAATGTGCATGAATGTTGTTTTGGCTCTGTTGAACTTTGTCTTCCCAGAAACAGAAACTGTGAAGGATTTGAGGTGAACTGGACACTGTGAATTTCAGTGTGGAATGGGAACTGGACAAGGAACTGGATTAGGAGCTGAGAGCTGCCTACCTTTGAATCCAGTTGACAGTTGGATAGATTCAGGCAGGAGCTGGACCCATGGAAGAGGAACCATGGAACTTGGGAGCCAGCCTCAAGTCAAGATGGAAAGACCTTTCCTTGGGTACTTAGTGCTGACTGAGAAAATCATGATTTACTATGGCCTAGGGATGGGAGAACTTTGTACTCTGTACCTTGACCTCTTAAGGATGATTGAGTTAAGGATGATTGGAAACTAATCTTTAATCAAGAAGAAAGAAGACTTTTTGACTGAGAGATTAAGAAAATGTGACCTAGGGGTGGATAACTTTGACCTTTGTACTTTGTGTCTCTTAAGGAGGCTTGCTCGTTAAGGATGATTGAGTTAAAGATTTACTGAATGATATCTTTTGTTTAAAACTATGTTACCACTTTGGTGAAAACTATGTGGTTGCTTTAGTGATAAGTTGTTATAACATTGTGAATGCTGTACTTTGGTTTCTGTGAATGTTTTGCTTTAGTTTACTGCTGAATAAATAGAGAGTTCACTATACTATGTGATCAGAATCTTAGAGCTATCCACAGCAGCAGTCCTCTGGAAAGCTGCTTGTGCTTGGCTTTACATTTAGAGAGGATGTGGGAAAATTGATACACTAATGCACTATTGGTGGAGTTGTGAACTGATCCAACCATTCTGAATTGCAAATTGGAACTATGTCCAAAGGGCAACCAA
This sequence comes from Petaurus breviceps papuanus, assembly GCF_028583685.1. Classification (NCBI taxonomy): domain Eukaryota; kingdom Metazoa; phylum Chordata; class Mammalia; order Diprotodontia; family Petauridae; genus Petaurus; species Petaurus breviceps. The sequence continues at coordinate 10,278,130 of NW_027187348.1, read as the reverse complement.
ACTGTGCATACCCTTTGATCCAGTCATATCCCTACTAGGTCTCTGTCCCAAAGAGATCATAAAAAAGGGGAAAGGACCCACATATACACAAATATTTATAACAGCTCTTTTTGTGGTGGCAAAGAATTGGAAATTGAAGGGATGCCCATCAATTGGGGAATGGCTGAACAAGCTATGGTATATGAATGTAATGGAATAATACTGTGCAATAAGAAATGATGAACATGTAGATTTCAGAAAAACCTGGAAAGACTCCTATGAAATGATGCAAAATGAAATGAGCACAACTAGGAAAACATTGTATACAGTATCAGCAACATTGTTTGATAATCAGCTATTAATGGCTCAGCTCTTCTCAGCAACACGATGATCCAAGTCAAGTACAAAGGACTCATGAAGGGAAATGCTATTCATACATCCAAATAAAGAAATGATAGTCTCTGAATGCAGATCAAAACTACTTTTTCACTTAATTTTTTGTGTCTTTTTTCCATTTTGAGCTGTTTATTCTTTCACAACTGTGTCTAATAAGGAGAAATGTTTTATGTGATAGCGCATTACAACTATATAAAATTGCCTACCATTTTTGGAAGAGAAAAGGGGAAGGAGGGAAAAAATTTGGAATTCAAAATCTTATAAAAATGGATGCTAAATTTTTTCTTAACATGTAACTAGGAAAAAATAAATGCTATTACATTGAAAAAAAGATTCTTTACCAATAGAATGGCTCAAAATAGAACCAATTGTTTTAGAAACCTGCCTAGAACATTTTAATGAGGTTTGCAGGAGACAGTAAAATTTCTCTCTTGAATGATGTCTATGGTAGAGACAGGTTTGCACTGTCCTTTGTTCCTTTTTTTTTTTTTGTTAAATTGCCTGCTGGAGCCAATCTTTGCCAGTCTGCCTCATAAACTTTTACAGTGAAATTCCATTAATAGAGACTGGGTTGGGGGAGAGAGGAGTACTTGAAGGGAATGTAAAAGTTTTAATTTGAAACAGACTTTCAATTCACCCTTATTCAAATTTGTCAGAAAATCACGGTGCCAGGAAGAGCCCCATGAGCCACTAGGTCAGCCAGGACAGGTGAGAAAAACTCCTCCACAGGAGAGAGGAGAAGTGACCTTCCAAACCTCCCAGCTCCCCCAAATTCTTCATAACTCATGCCAGTGTTTGACAAGGCTTGCTATCAAGAAGCTCTGGATTTCTACCTTTTGCTTCTTATGCCTCAAATGTTAATGCTTTACCTCCTGTGCCATCCTCAGTGGAGATGGGAAACAGTCACCTGCCTATTTTTGCCTATATTTGAAGTGTGTTATTAAACCAACCTTCTTTCCTATGCTGAAAGATCCTAGATCTGTGAACCTTTTTTTGTTTGATTTTCTAGTTTCTTTAATCATCTTCATGATTTTTCTCTTAATCTCCTAAATTTCCCATCTACTTCTCAAATTGTGGAGCTCCCAACTGCTCATAGTGCCCTAGTAAAAGACTAGGCATTGCTAAAAATGAACTCATTCTTTTACAGTATTGCTTTAAAATATATGCCTTCATTAAATTTTCTTTTTAGCTAAGTAAACTGAATTGCTATCTTATATTCCGAAGCTTTTGTTCTTTTATGACCTCTGGATCAATTTGTGAGTTGTACTTATATAATCTAATCATTACCAGCTAGTAAATTTTAGCATTACTAGACTATTGTGTGTGTGTGTGTGTGTGTGTGTGTGTGTGCTTGTGTGTGTTACTGAGAATCTAAAATCATGGTCTCCAATGGCTCAATCACCGTATATTATCCTACCATTCCTGATAACAACTTTATGTGAGTTTTTCTACTTTTCTTCCTGTCTTCTGTGTATATATTTATATGATTCTATTTGATATTTAAAGTCCTTTACAGCTTAGCTATAGCTTACTTTTCCAGCACTGTTACACATTATTCTCCATTATATATAGATAGCTAGGAGACCCAATTGATAGAGTGCTGGGTTTGGAGTGGGAACCAGAGTTCAAATCAGGCCTCGGAGACTAGCCATGGGACCTTGGACAAGTCACTTAACCTCCATTTGCCTCAATGTAAAATAGGAATGATAGGAGCACTTGGCTCCCAGGATTGTTCTGAGGATCAAATGAGATAATATTTGTAAAGCACTCGGCACAGGGCCTAAGTAGGTCTTTAATAAATACATTCCTCTTTTCTTTCCCTGCTTCATGCAGCTTCTGTTCAGCTAAACTGGCCTTTGCACTGTTCCTCACATATAATACTCCATCTTCTTATCCAAACCCTTTTCACATTCTGTCTCTCATGCTTATGTCAACTGGGTGAAGCCCACCCCTCGAAATGCAAAGGAATCCAAACTGGGTTGAACACAGAAAAGTTTTGTTAGGAGGAAAATCAGACACAAATGCTGAGGCCTGCTCCCCTTCCCCCTGAGGCAAGGTACAAAGGAGCCCATAGCCCAGGAGAGGCAGGGATGATTTATGCTAAAAAACCACAAAGGTAAGGTTCAGGGATGGGTTGTGGGAAAGAATGCACAATCTTTCCTGGGAATAAGTGGACATAGAAGCAGTATGTTTTGCAGGAACACTTGACTTCAAGTCTGGTTTGGGACAGTCTGGGGTGGGGGTGGGGGTGGGGGTCGGGAGGGGTTTCAGCTCAGCAAGTTCAGCCAGTGAACATTAGCAGCAGAAGAGTCTGGGTGTGAGCAAGACTGGCTCCCTGTGGACTCCTGATTGCTTCCTTTCAGCCAACAGGCTTACTCTGTTTTCAATGCATCTTCCTGGTAAGGTAACTCATAGAGAACAGACATATTAAGCTCAGGGGCACTTCCACATTTATAAAGCATCCCTTTCACACTTTGAACACTTAAAATTCTTAGTTTCTTTAAAAGCTTGCCTCAAGTGCTATATTTCACACGAGGTCTTTCCCTCCAGATGCAAATACCTTCCCTTTCAAAAATAATAACAAAATCCTCTTGCATTTATTTTGTGTTTATTTCCACAATGTAAGTTCCTTGAGGTCAAAAATTATTTCTGCTTTGGTTTTTGTATCTACAATACTGAGAACAAGGCCTAGAAGATAACAATAGGGACTAAACCTATAATTTCATTAGTATAGAAAACTCCTAGATAAGAAAAATTCCATTTCTCAATGTAAGTCAGTGCCTTCTCTATAACCTATAAACTTAGAGAGTATTGAATAGTTAGCATATGCTTGGTCATTGATTGCTACATATACAAATATAGAAGTATATGTGTATACCTTATTATATGTGTGTACATGCATACACACATATGTGTGTATATGCATATATATATACATATGTGTGTGTGTATTTCAATCATTTGGGGTTCTTTTGGCAAACACACTGGAGTGATTTTGCCATTTCCTTTTCCAGCTCATTTTATAGATGAGGAAACTGAGGCAAACAGGGTTAAGTGACTTACCACAGCTAGTGAGTCTCAGGTCAGATTTGAGCTCATGAAAATGAATGTTCTTGACCCCAAGTTCAGCACTCTATCCACTGTGCCACTTGGTGGCCGTAACAGATTATTCAGTGATATGAGCCATGCACAGTATAAATTCTGTGAGGAGAGAAGTTCTTTCATTTCTTTTTTGCTTCATATTCCCTTTTTGTGCATTGGGTTATAACGTAAAAACATTCACATACAATATGTTGTAAAAGTGGTGTTTGTAGCTTATTAATTCACTAAACTATTGGCTTTTAAAAATAGCTTTGTGTAAAAACTTCAAACAACATCAGAAATGAGAACCATTATTTATAGGAAAGTACAGAAAGCCTTGCTACTTTATGCTCAACAATAGTCTACTTCCAGGAAGGACATAATCCTTTAGTTACTGTTGATGAAAGAGTTAAAAACAATTCAAAAGTGTTAAAATCTTTGATAAATTGTAAAATTATCTTATCATACTTCCCATGCACATTTCTTGAATATTTTAAACTTTATATGGTATATAAATTGCTCATTTCTATGAAAATTTACCCAGTAAATAATTTAAATCCATATAAAAATACTGATATATCAAAAATATTAATTGAGAGCTTCAGAACCCACAAAATGACACAGAGAAGCTAACCTCCTGCTAAGGACAGCCCAGCAAGCCAGCAGAAATTGGCCACTGTAGCGCTCTGAGAGCCGAGCCCAGCTACAGCTGAGGCTTTAGCCCCAGGGCAGGCCTGACCAGCCACCAGCCTGAGGGACTCCAGATCAGCAGCAGCTGTGGCCATTTCCAGATTTATCAACATACAGATGCAAAGGACAAAGTGAGAGGTCAGTGCAGTCTGGACTTTGGAACCCCATAAGTGGGAGTGTGTGGCTTTTGCCTCCGGGGCAAGAAGCCCCTGAGACATTGGCACCACCAGCCAGCGCCACAGGGCAGCGTCAGCTCCTGGCCTACAGAGTGTAGGGGGACCAAGCGCCAGTATGAGGGGTAATTGCTCTTGCTTTGACCTCCTTGGATCTGGATTGCTGTCTAGGATGGAGGTCCTGGGGTGTGTGTCCAGCTTGCCAGAGCATGTGGAGACCTCAGAGAAGGCACCCATCTAATACCTCCAGCAACTGAGAAAAACCCAGCATTTGGGATGGAAGCTCCCCTGTCTGGTGGCAGAGTCCTACTGTGGCAAAAAGCCCAGGGGTCAAGTGACTGAGGGGCGACATGACCAGGAAAAGGAAACAAAGCAGACAGACAATTCCAACATTAGACTCCTATTCTGGGGAAAAAAAGGAGCAAAGCATGGAACAAGAGGAAGACAGTGAAGTCAGAACTCCTGCACCAAAAGCTTCAAAGGAAAATACGAGCTGGTTACAGGCCATAGAGGACCTTAAGAAGCAGATAAGAGAAGTGGAGGAAAAATTGGGAAGAGAAATGAGAACAATGCAAGAAAATTATAAAATGAGAGTCAACAGCCTGACTGAGGAAAATAACACCTTAAAAATAGACTAACTCAAATGACAAAAGAGGCTCAAAAAGGCAATGAGGAGAAGAATGCCTTAAAAAGCTGAATTTGCCAGATGGAAAAAGAATCTCAAAAGCTCACTGAGGAGAATCATTGCTTCAGAATTAGGTTGGAGCAAATGGAAGCTAATGACTTTATGAGAAATCAAGATGCTGTTAAACAGATCCAAACAAATGAAAGAATAGAAGGCAAGGTGAAATATCTCATGTGAAAAACCACTGAGCTGAAAAATAGATTCAGGAGAGATAATTTAAAAATTATTGGACTGCCTTAAAGCCAGGATCAAAGTAAGAACCTAGAAATCATCCTCCAGGAAGTTCTCAAAGAAAACTGCCCTGATGTTTTAGAACCAGAGGGCAAAATAGAGGTTGAAAGAATCCACCGATCACCTCTTGCAAAAGATCCCCAAAAGAAAATTGCTAGGAATATTATAACCAGGTTCCGGAATTCCCAGATTAAGGAGAGAATATTACAAGCAGCCAGGAAGAAACAATTTGAATATTGTGGAAAAACAATCAGGATAACACAGGATCTGACAGCTTCTACAACGAGGGATCAAAGGGTTTGGAATATGATATTCCAGAAGTCAAAGGAGCTGGGATTAAAACCAAGAATCATCTACCCAGCAAAACTGAGTATCATGTTTTAGGGGAAAATATGGTCATTCAGTGGAATAGAGGACTTTCAAGCATTCTTGCTGAAAAAACCAGAGTTGAATAGAAAATTTGACATTCAGATACAAGAAGCAAGAGAAGCATGAGAAGGTAAACAGGGAAAAGAAATCATAATGAACTTATCAAAGTTGAACTATTAACATTCCTACATGGAGAAACAATAATTTTAACTTATGAAACCTTTCTTAGTAGTTGAAGGGAATAGAAATATATATATATATATATATATATGTATATACATATGTATGTATATATATACACACACACATATATAATGTCTATATATGAGGGTATATGGGCATATGAATACATATGTGAATGTGTGTATATACGTTTACAGGTATACATAGATAGAGAGCACAGGACCAATTTAACAGGAAGGGAGGATATTTAAAAGGTGAAATTAAGAGGTGAGAGAGAAATATAATGAGAGGAGATGGAGAGAGACAGAATGGGGTAAACTATCTCATATGGAAGAGGCAAGGGAAAATGGTTACAATGGAGGGGAAGAATAGGAAGGCAAAAAGTAATGGGTCAACCTTATTTCCATTGAATTTGGCTTGAGGAGGGAATGAAATACCCACTAAATATGGTATCTCACCCTACAGGAGAGTAGGGGGGAAGGGGATGAGAGGGGGGATGATGGAAGGGAGGGCAGGCTGAGGGGGGAGGGAAGTTGGAAGCATCCACTTTTGAAAAGGGATGGGATCAAAGTAGAGAATACAACAAGTGGGAGGTGGGATGGGAGGGAGGGAAACATAGTCAGTCTTTTACAATGTATCTACTATGTTATTGTTTTGCATTAGCCACATATGTACAACCTATACTGAGCTGCTTATCTTCCCAGTAAGGGTGGGTGACAAGGGAGGAAGGAAATAAATCTGGAATTCAAAGTTTTAAAATCAAATGTTTAAATATATATACATATACACACACATATACATATATAATATTAATACTATTTTTCGTGTAATTGGGAAATAAGATATACAGGCACTGGGGCATAGAGATCCCCTGGAAAAGTTGAAAGGGATATGGGAGAAAATATGGGAGAGAGCAGATTGGAGGAGGGGATATCCTGTGGGACTGCTATTTTGGGGTGGTGGGTAGGGGAAAAACAGGGAGAAAATTTGCAACTGAAAATCTGGCAGAAATGAATGATGTAAATCAGAAGTTAATAAATCATTTGAAAAAAATATCAATTGAATTGAATATTTTATTTTAGAACGTTTTTATGAGTTACAAGTATCATCTTCCCATGTAAGAATGTAAACAGTTTAAATTTATTAAATCCCTTATGATTTCCCTTTCTCATTTCCCTTTTTAGATTTCTCTTGAGTCTGTATTTGAAAGTCAGATTTTCTATTCAGCTCTGGTCTTTTCATCAAGAATACTTGAAAACCTCTGTTTCATTGGATGTCTATTTTTTCCCCTGAAGGATTTTACTCAGTTTTGCTAGATAGGTGACTCTTGATTGTAATGCTGACTCCTTTGCCTTCTGAAATATCATATTCCAAGCCCTCCAGTCCTTTGATGTAGAAGCTGCTAAATTTTGTGTTATCCTGACTGTGGCTCTATTATACTTGAATTGTTTCTTTCTGGCTTCTTGCAATATTTTCTCCTTTACCTGGGAGCTCTGAAATTTGTCTATAGTATTACTGGTAGTTTTCATTTTGGGACCTCTTTCAGGAGGTTATTTGTGGATTATTTCAATTTCTGTGTTAGCCCCTGGTTCTAGACTATAGCGGCAGTTTTCCTTGATAATTTATTGAAAGACGATGTGTTGGCTCTCTTTTTATAATCATGATTTTCAGGTAGTTCAATAATTTTTAACTTATCTCTCCTGGATCTATTATCCAGGTCAGTTGTTTTTCCAATGAGATATTTCATGCTGTCTTGTATTTTTTCATTCCTTTGGTTTTGTTTTTTTGTTTCTTGATTTCTTATAGAATCATTAGCTTCTATTTGCTCAATTCTAATTTTTAAGGAATTATTTTCTTCAGTAAGCTTTTGTACCTCCTCTACCATTTGGTCAATGCTAATTTTTAAGGATTTTTTTTTTCCTTTAGTGAATTTTTGTGCCTTTTTCCACATTTGGTCAGTGCTGCTTTTTGAGGTATTCTTCTCTTCATTGACTTTTTGTACTTTTACCATTTGGCCTATTCTGTTTTTTAAGGTGTTATTTTCTTCAGTACTTTTTGTGTCTCCTCTACCAAGCTATTGACTCTTTTTCCATGATTTTCTTTCATTACTCTCATCTCTCTTCCATTTTTTTCTTCTACCTCTCTTGACTTTAAAAATTCTTTTGGAGTTCTTTCATGACCTGAGACCTATACATATTTTTCTTGGAGGCTTTGGATGTTGGAGCTTTGACTTTATTATCTTCTGAGTATATGTTTTGATCTTTCTTGTCACTATGGTAACTTTCTATGGTCAGAATTTTTTTCCTCGTTTGCTCATTTTCCAGTGTATTTCTTGACTTTTAACTCTTTGTTAAAGTGGGGCTCTGCTTCGAAGGTGGAGGGTACACTGTCCTAAGCTTCAGATTTTTTGTGCATCTGTTTTCAGAGATACTTCTATCTCTGTAGATAGTTTTCAGTTCTTCCAAGGCAGTATGATCTAAGGAGAGGTGCCTTCATTACTCTTCTCGCCTCTAGTCTGGTCTGTGAGTGACTGCACTGTAAGCACTTTTTTCTGACCCAGAGCTGTGACGAGGGTCCCGGCTTCACTGTGGCTGCAAACCCTGAGGTGCTAGTGTTCCTCCTCACCTTAGGACTGCCACCCAGGACTGTAACCCAGATCTTGTGCAAAGCAACAGAGTCCTGTCCCCAGTGTCAGCAAAGAGACCCTGTAAATCTCCTCCTGACCAGCTGTTCAAGCCCCTTACTGTCTGTGGGCTGCGAGCTCTGGAAGCAGAAGCTGCTGCTGGTTCAGTGGCTCCCAAGGCCTGCTTCTGGTTTGCTGGGGCTGGGGCTATGCTGGCATAGCCTTTGCTAGACTGTGCTGCACTCTCACCCGGGTAAAACGAGCCATTCTTGCTGACCTTTTAAGTTATCTTTATTATTTCACCCCAACCTTTTGTGGGTTCTCATGCTCCAGGAACTGTTTTATGGCATTATTTAAAAGTATTCCGAGATGTTTGGGGGAGAATTCAGGGGAGTTGCTACCTTTTCTCTGCCATCTTGGCTCTGTCTCCCTAAAGACATCTTTCAATGTAGTGAGCTCCTTTTGCATTTTATGCATATTGATGCCATCGAAGAAAAATTATTATTGTATTTTTTCTAAATTACAAAGGCCATTGATGTTTTGGAAATATGAAAAAGATATTTTGATGATCAATGCTTTGATTGGAAAGAAAACCCTTATGCACAGTACAAATGGAGCTCCTGCAGTTCTTAGGTAATATAACTGATTTTGCTCCTTTAGTGAAAAAGGAAGCTCCTTATATTGTGGTCACTTATTGCTTTATATACATAGGTATAAATGAGTGATAAAACTCTTCCAAAAATCCTGAAAGAAGCTTTGTTAACAATCACAGAGGGGTCAACTTTGTCATATCTCTGAATCATCACATCTTAACAACTATTTTGTCAAAAACTATTTTGTCATGAATGGAGGAGAAAACAATAAATCAGCCATATTCTATAGAGAATAGAGAAGAAAAGAAGTAATATACCCTTTTCTTCCCAAAGTGCAAAAAGAAAAGGAAGGAAAAATTCACATGATAACTCATTATAGATTTAAAAGAAATAGCAAGTTAAATATAATTCATGTGCAATCATCTTTTTTATTATACTACGTTATTAAAATGCTTGTTTTATTCCATAAGTTCAAAAATAAAATAAAAAAAAAGAAATAGGAGCAGAATATAAAAGGAAGGAAAAATATTTAAGTGCCTAGTATATGCCAGGTGCTGTATTAAGTGCTTTCCAAAAATGATCTCATTTGATCCTTACACCAAACCTGGTAATTTGGTGCTATTATTATTCTCATTTTACATCTGAAGAAACTGAGGCAGACAGGAGGTAAATGACTTATCTAGGGTCACACAACTAGTAAATATATGAAGCTGGATTTGAATTTAGGTCTTCCTGCCTTGTTTTTGCCATAACTAACTTATTAGGTATCATTATGTTTCCAATTGAGGAATTCTTGACAACTTCATAAGGCAGTGTATGTCTTTGTGTATGTGTATATGTGTGTGCATGTGACACATGAGTGTGTGTGTGTGTGTGTGTATAAGTGGGAAAGAGCAATAGAAAATTCAGAGTATGTTGAAAAGGACCTCAGAAATCATGTAGTCCTTCCTATTTCTGAGAAAAAGCCCTCTATTCAACATTCCTAGCAAATGGTCAGGTTCTCTAGTGATGGAGCTCACTACTTATGTAGGTATTCCATTCCTCATAAGGATGGCTCTACTTATTAGGAGCATTTTGCTTAATGTCAGGCTGAAATCTTCCTCATATAATTGTAACTTGCCCTCCATTACTCCCAGTGCTGCTCTATGGGGCCAAAGCAAAACCCAGCTAATCCCTTTTTCATATGACAGCCCTTTAAATATTCAAAAGCCCCTCCATTGTCTTCTTCACAGTTGCATATCCAATTTTTTCAGTTGAATATTTTAGTGAATGGCCCCAAGTCAATTCACCATTCTGTTTGCCTTTCTCTGGATTTTTTCCCAGATGCCACTGTCTTTGCCTAAAAAGAAATACTTGGACCTCAATACAATATTCTAGATGTCTGACCAGGGAAAAGTGCAGCAAAATGATCTATCTCCCCACTATTTTGGACTTTACACTTTTATCAGTGCAGCTTAAGATCATAGTATTGATTTTTGCTGTTGTGCCCCATGATCATGCATCACTGATTTTGCAGTCTACTGAAGCTCCCACTTTCCTTCCATTTAAACTTTTCCCTCACTATGCATAGTTATTTGTCCATTGTTATTTGCACTTTATACAGTGGTGGTTTAAAATAACTGTACTCAATGATTTTTACAAAAAATTCGAATGGAGGAGGAAATAATAAATTAGCCATGTCCTATAGAGAATAGAGAAGAAAAGAAGTAATATACCCTTTTCTTCTCAGGAAAGGTGTGGATGGTTTAATTAACAAAAAATAACTCAAATACTAGCTTTATAGCTCCAGTCTAAGTCCAAAAATATCTACAGGGCAGGGATGAAAAGGATAGATTCAAAGAGGGTCATGGAGCCCAATGACCCTCAGAAAGAGTGGACCTGCTGAAGTTAGATCTGTGAGTTACTGTTTTATATGTTTTATTGAGCAGGAAGTGACATGATCAGAATTGTACTTTAGTAAAATCAATGGTCACTGTGTGGATCAGGGATTGGAAAAAGAAGAGGTTTGAAGCAGGGAGACCAAATTGGAGGCTATTTTAATATTGTAGGCAGTAGATGATGAGAGCTTCAACCAGAGTATTAACTGCATTTTTGGAGAGAGAGGGATGGGTTTGAAAGATGATATAAAAGTAAAATTGATAGGATTTGGTGACTGATTGGATATGGGGCATTAGGGAGAGAGGAATTGAGGGGGACGCTGACGTTGTATCCCTGAGCGTGAGGAAGGATGGTAGTGGTGCCCTCCAGAGAGACAGAAAAATTCAGAAGTGGGCTTTGGAATTACAAAACTAATATTTGAATTCTTTTTTTGTTAAGTGGGTTTTGGGGAAAGTGTAATGAATTCAGTTTTCTACCCTAAAGGGGAAAGAAATAAGGAAGCAACTGTAAGATGGGAAGGAGGTGAAGAAGGTAGGAGGGAAGGGGCTGATTGAGGGAATAGCTTCCTCCTGCTAGGCTGTAATGGGAATGCAAATTTGGAAGATCTTCCCTGCCCCTAGGCTAAAATGCACCTGAAGCCTGGGGAGGGAGTCTTGTTTTTCAGTAGATACTTCTTGATTGGCCAGTGAGTCAATAAGGTTGTTACATTCTCTGAGCCAGGAGAAGGCTATATAAGCCCTGATGTGTAGCTTTGTTTTGGGACTCACTTTGAGAAGTGTTCTGTGATTTGATCTGAATTCTGGGAAGCCGTTGTTGAGAGTCCCCTGGCTTTGAAAAACCCAGATGTGGAAACCCAGATGTTGACTGGGTATGGATGTAATGGTTGGACAGTTTGGAAAGCTGTCTACTTGATCTGTTTCTGTCTCGATAATTCTGTCTGTATATTTTGAAGTTTGGGGTGCTGACCTTTCTCCCCTGAACAAGGTAAACGATATATGTCTGACTGATTAAAGTAAGCTTGTTAACCCATTTTGAGTTGCTTTCCTTTGACAAAGCAGATCCAAGAACCTGTGGTGGCTGCAAACCCTGAGGACGCTTGGGGTGCTTGCTGCTACATAGGCATAGCACTCAAGAGAAGAGTGTTCTGGGGAGAAGGGGTGACTGAATGCCTTCTTTGCCTGTATTATTGCATACAGAGAAGAATCATGAGGGTGGTCTTGTGGTGCAATAGAAAGAGCTTGATCCATATGGAATCATGGATCTCGAGTTTCAATCCCGGCTCTATCATTTACTACCTGTGCTACTTTAAGCAGGTCACTTATCATCTACAAATTTCAGTTTCTTCATTTGCATAATAAGGGAATGACATTGGATGACTTCTAAGGTCCTTTTCAGCCTTGAATCTTTGAAACATTAGTAATAAGTACATTCACAAGTTGAAATGGACCAAGAAGAGGCCACAGAGTTACTGAACTTTCTAGGTGAGTCAAATTTCTCCCATCTTTTTATGGGAAAGGACTTGTGATTAGACTATAAGCTCTTTTGGGGTAGGCATGTCATTTGTTTTTAAAATAATTGTGTGCCTTGCACACTGTAGGTAGTTAATATTTGTTGAATGGTGAACATTGAGCTTTAAGGAAAGAGGATTTAGTTATAGTTAGTATTTGTTGAATGGTGACATTGAGCTTTAAGGAAAGAGGATTTAGTTAAGAGAGAGATCTGTTCCAGCCAAGATCCTTAATATGTGAAAAACAATAGATTTTCCATAATTTTTACAAGTATAAGAACTGAATCTCTGCTGAAAAGTCTTTAGGTGACATAGAAGGATAATGTAGAGCTAGAATACAATATATCAGTTGTCATAAACTTTGCTTTAAAAAGGTGAAGGCAGTGTGGTATGATAAAAGGAACATTTAGTTTCAGAATCAGGAGACCCCAGTTCAAGGCAAGACTCCATCACTAATTAGTTGTATGATCTTGTGAAGGTTATTTGATAGCTTAGTTCGCTCATTTGTAAAGTGAGTAAGGATTTCTCATAGGGTTGTTATAGGGAAAGTGGTTCTAAATTTTTAAGTACTGTAAATTTATTTTAAAAAATATCTCTTGACTGGAGCAAAAATAAGAAAAATAGAAAAAGTATGAAGTTTTGAAAGCTCACATATGACTAGGAATCTTCTTTCACACTTACTTGGCAAAAGGTTTGAGACAGATTTCTAGGTACTTTGTACTATCGATATGCACCTCGTGTGATGAGTAGGCATTAATGTGAGCTTCCCATAGAAATAAATGTAGAAAATATCAGTTCTTCCAAGAAATACCAGACCAGTAATTGAATCTTATTTGACATCAGATGGGATCATGTTGAAATTCTCCTTACACCTATTCAGTAGGCCCCCACTCCCTTCTTTGCTTCAGAGGACAATATTCACTTCTTAACTCATTTTGGTTTCCTTACAATCTGACTAGATAAATCATTTGTTTTTCTTCCTTATATCAATTGAAAGTTTTCTGGGTAGTGCTGATTCATTTAGGTTTCTTAGAGGCAACTAGGTACCATACTGGATGGTGGTGCGAAGGAGACAGTGCTAGGTCTAGAATCAGGAATAAGGACCTTCGGATATTTGCTAGTGAGAAAATCCCTAATCTCTCTTTCTCAGCTTCCTCAATTGTAAAATGGGGATAATAACAATAATGGCATCTAAATCTCACAGTTCTTGTGAGAATCAAATGAAATAATAGTTGTAAAGTTTTTAGCATAGCTTATGGCACATAGTAGGCACTTAACAAGTGTTTTTTTCTTTCCTTTTTAACAGACTTGGTCTGAACTTTAAAGTTAACTGGAATGGTAAGTAAATTGATAGCACAATGAACTTGAAAGAAATGAAAACTAATGGGTATTACATTAAGAGTCCGGATGCTGATGCTGCAGCGCACAGTGGCCTGATCAACCTGGAGGCAAGTTGATCCACCAAAGACAAGGTCCACTGCCAGGCCTATCACTGCAGGGCTGGAACTGAACAGAGCAGGGTAAGAGTCAAATGCAGGGCCCCTGCCCACAGCCTAGAAGTTTAAAAAGCCCCTATCTGGACTTCCAGGGACCAGGATGGCAGAGTGAACCCCGGCTGCTCCAATCCCCCCACCCTGACCCTGAAAACATAGTAATTATTGCCCCAGGGCAAAACTTTAAACAGTAAAGCCTTGGGAACCCTAGAGGAAGGGTGTGGCTAGGACCCTGCCTCAAAATGGGTAAAAAGCAGACTGCGAAGACAAAGACTCTGGAGTCCTACTATCTTGAGAGGGAGGAACCAAATTCAGAGGGAGACAATGATGACTCCACACCCACAGCTGAAGCCTCAACAGGGTACTGGTCTCAGGCACAGAAAGCTTTCTTAGTTGAGCTTAAAAGGAACTTTAAAAGTGAGTAAGAGGACTGGCCCCAGTGTCAGGATGACCTGGGGGATCGAATCAGGGCTCAGACACTTAACACCCATCCAGAAACACCTGGCCATGTAACCTTGAGCAAGTTACTTAACCCCAATTGCTTAGGGGCGTCCAGATGGCTCAGCAAGTAAGAGCACTGGCCCCAGTATCAGGATGACCTGGGGATCGAATCCCGGGCTCAGATACTTAGCACCACACCCAAAAATAACTGGCCCTGTAACCTTGAGCAAGTTACTTAACCCCAATTGCTTAAAAAAAAAGGGACTTTGAAAACCAAATGAGAGAGATAGAAGATAAAATGAAAATGAATAATTCTTTTAAAATAAAAATTGCAAAATTAGAAAAACATTACAATGAAGAAAACAGCTCCTTAAAAAGCAAAATGTGTGATGTGGAAAAGGAGCTCCAAAAACTAACCAAGGAAATAATTTGCTAAAAACTAGAATCAACCAAATTGAAGTGAATAACTCTGAGGAACCAAGAATTAGTCAAACAAAACATTAAGAATAAAAAATTAGAAAAAGAGGTAAAATATCTCAATGGAAAAATAACTGACCTGGAAACAGACCCAGGAGAGATAACCTGAGAATCATAAGCCTACTGGAAAATCATGATGAAAAAATGAGCCTGGACAACATCTTCCAAGAGCCCATCAAGGAAAATGCCCTGAGATACTAGAACCAGAGGGTAAAATAGAAACTGAGAGAATCCACAGGTCACTTTCTGAAAGCGATCCCAAATTGAAAAATCTGCAAAATGTTGTGGCCAAACTCCAGAACTACCAGGTAAAGGAGAAAATACTACAAGTGGCCAGAAGGAAACAATTCAAATATCGCAGAACCACAGTGAGGATTGCACAGGATCTGGCATCCCCTACACTGAAAGATTGGAGGAAGTGGAATACAATTTTTTTGCAAGGCAAAAATACTCAGATTACGACCAAGGATCACCTACCCAGTGAAACTAAACATGTTCTTCCAGGCAAGGAGATGTTCATTCAATGATATAACAGATTTCCAGACCTTCCTGATGAAAAAGCCAGAGCTCAATGGAAAATTCAACCTCCAATTACAAGATGCAAGAGAGACATAGAAAGATAAACAAGGAAAACACACACACACACACACACACAAACACACACACACCCTGTTATTTAATAAGAGCAAACTGTTTATGGACAAGTAGAGGGTATGGGTATAAATTACAGAAAATTGACAATAAAAGAAAAAAAAGCCTTATTAACATCTACAAAGGGACTGCAATGGAAGAAGAGGAAAGAATGAAGTGGAAAAGGGTAAATTATGCCACACAAAGAGGCATAAAAACAATATAATAGAGGGAAAGAAGGGAGGGAGATGAGTATTATATGAGCTTTTTCCTCATTGGTTCTGGTGCAAGGAGGGAATAACACAACCACTTAAGTATAGGACTCTAGAAGAGACACAAAATGTATCATAAAGAGGGAAAGAGGGGAGGGAGAGGAGCTTTACATGAGATCAGTTCTTGTCAATCTTGGTTTGAAGAAGAAATAACATACTACATTAAGCATAAAAATCTATAATATTCTACAGGTAGTAGAAAGGGGAAAGTCTATGAAAGGGAGGGTGGTTAGAAGTGAGAGAAGAAGTAAGGGGAAAGGGGAGAAAAAGGGAGGGGGCTGATAAGAAGGGAATACTGAAGGAGGTGGTGGTCAAAAGGAAAACTCTTAAGGAGGAAAAGGCAGAAGGAGAGAAAAATAAAAGTATAAACAGGGGAGGGAATAGGATGGAGAGAAAGAGACAGATAGTAATCATAGCTGTGAACATGAATGGTATGAACTCTCCCATAAAATGGAGGTGGATAGCAGAATGGATTAAAAACCATAATCCTACAATATGTTGTTTACAAAAAACACATCTGAAACAGAGGGATATACACAGGGTAAAGGTAAAAGCCTTGAGTAAAATATATCATGCCTTAGCTAAAGTAAAAAAAGCAGGGGTAACAATCCTTATCTTAGATAAAGAAAAAGCAAAAAATGATCTAATTAAAAGAGATAAGGAAGCAAACTATATGCTACTAAAAGGCACCATGGAGAATCAAGCAATATCATTACTTAACATATATGCACCAAGTGGTATAGCATCCAGATTCCTAGAGGAGAAGGTAAGGGAATTAGAGGAAGAAATGGATAGCAAAACTATACTAGTGGGGGACCTTAATCTCCCCCTCTTTGAACTTGATAAATCCAACTTCAAAGTAAACAAGAAAGAAGTTAAGGAGGTAAATAGAATTTTAGAGAGGGTAGGTATGATAGATCTCTGGAGAAAACTGAATGGGGATAAAAAGGAATATACCTTCCTCTCAGCAGTACATGGCACATACACAAAAATGAACCATCTACTAGAGCATAAAAACTTCACAATTCAGTGCAGAAAGGCAGAAATATTAAATGTATCATTCTCAGATCATGATGCAATAAAAATCATATGCAATAAAGGGCCATGGAAAGATAGACTAAAAACTAATTGGAAACTAAACAATTTAATCTGAAAGGATGAGTGGGTCAAACAAGAAATTATAGAAACAATCAGTAACTTCATTCAAGAGAATGACAATAATGAGATAACATACCAAAATTTGTGGGATGCAGCAAAGGTGGTTCTTAGGGGAAGTTTTATATCCCTGAGTGCATACATGAATAAATTAGAGAAAAGGGAGGTCGATGAATTGGACATGCACTTGAAAAAGCTAGAAAAAGAAAAAATCAAAAATCTGCAATTAAATACTAAATTAGAAATAAAAAACCAAAGGAGAGATTAATAAAATTGAAATAAAGAAAACTATTGAATTAATAAAGAAAACTAAGAGCTCGTTTTATGAAAAAAAAAAAAACAAATTGATAGAACCTTAGCCAATATGATAAAAAAAGAAGGAATAAAACCAAATTATGAGTATCAAAAATGAAAAGGGTGTATCTACCTCCAGTGAAGAGGAAATTAAAACAATAATTAGGAACTATTTTGCAAAATTATATGCACATAAATTTGACAATCTTAGTGAAATGGATGAATATTTACAAAAATATAAGTTGCCCAGATTAACTGAAGAGGAAGTAAATTACTTAAATAACCCCATCTCAGAAAAAGAAATTGAACAAGCCATCAGTGAACTCCCTAGGAAAAAATCTCCAGGGCCAGACAGATTTACTAGCAAATTCTATCAAACATTTAAAGAGCAATTGATTCCAATACTCTACAAACTATTTGGGAAAATTAGTGAAGGAGTCCCACCAAATTCTTTTTATGACACAAACATGGTACTGATGCCTAAATCAGGAAGAGATAAAACAGAAAAAAAGAAAATTATAGACCAATTTCCCTCATGAATACAGATGCAAAAATTTTAAATAAAATATTAGCAAAAAGACTGCAGCAACTTATCACAAGAATAATACACTTTGATCAGGTAGGATTTATTCCAGGAATGCAAGGATTGTTTTATATTAGGAAAACCATCAGTATAATTGATAATATTAACAATAAAACTAGCAGAAACCACATGATTATCTCAATAGATGCAGAAAAGACTTTTGACAAAGTACAACATCCATTCCTATTAAAAACACTAGAAAGTATAGGAATAAATGGAGCCTTCCTTAAAATAATAAGTAACATCTATTTAAAGTCATCAGCAAGTATTATATGTAATGGGGATAAGCTGGAAGCATTTCCCATAAGATCAGGGTTGAAACAAGGGTGTCCACTATCACCCCTCTTACTCAATCTGGTACTAGAAATGTTAGCAGTAGCAATTGGAGAAGAAAAGAAATCAAAGGAATCAAATTAGGCAAAGAAGAGACCAAGCTATCACTCTTTGTGGATGATACTACGGTATACTTAGAGAATCCTAAAGAATCAAGTAAAAAAACTACTTGAGATAATAAATAAATTTGGCAAAGTGGCAGGATATAAAATAAACCCACATAAATCCTAGGCGTTCCTGTATATTTCTAATGAAATTTAACAGCATGAGATAGAAATAGAAATCCCATTTAAAGTTACTGTAGACATTATAAAATATTTGGGAATCTACCTGCCAAAACAAACCTAGGACCTATATGAACACAACTACAAAACACTTTTCACACAAATAAAGTCAGATCTAACTAATTGGTAAAACATCAATTGCTCATGGATGGGTCAAGCTAATATAATAAAAATGACAATTTTACCTAAATTAAATTACACATTTAGTGCCATACCAATCAAATTACCAAAAAATTACTTTACAGAACTAGAAAAAATAATAACTAAATTCATTTGGAAGAACAAAAGGTCCAGAATATCAAGGGAATTAATGAAAAGAAATGCTAGGGAAGGTGGACTAGCTATACCAGATTTTAATCTGTATTATAAAGCAGCAGTCATCAAAACTACTTGGTACTGGCTGAAGAATAGAATAGTGGATCAGTGGAATAGATTGGGTACACAAAACTCAGCAGTCAATTACTATAATAATCTACTCTTTGATAAACCCAAAGACCCCAGTTTTGGGGATAAGAGCTCACTAGTTGACAAAACCTGCTGGGAAAACTGGAATATAGTATGGCAGAAACTGGGCATAGACCATTATCTAACACCATATACCAAAATTAAGTCTAAATGGGTGCATGATCTAGATATAAAGGATTATACTGTAAGTAATCTGGGAAAGCAAGGAATAATTTACCTGTCAGATTTACGGAGAGGTGAAGACTTCACAACCAAATAAAAATTAGAGAGCATTATAAAATGCAAAATGGATAACTTTGATTACATGAAATTGAAAAGCTTCTGTACAAACAAAGCCAATGTAACCAAGATTAAGAGGGAAATTGGGAAAGAATTTTTACAACCAATGTTTCTGATAAAGGCCTTATTTCTAAAATATACAGAGAATTGAGTCAAATAAGAATACAAGTCACTCCCCAATTGATAAATAGTCAAAGGATATGAACAAGTTCTCAGAGGAAGAAATTAAAGATATCTATAAGCATATGAAAAAATGCTCTAAATCACTATTGATCAGAGAAATGCAAATCAAAACAACTGTGAGGTATCACATCTCGTCAGTCAAATTGGCTAAGATGACAAAACAGGAGAATGATAAATGCTAGAGAGGATGTGGAAAAATTGGAACACTAATACATTGCTGGTGGAGTTGTGAACTGATCCAACCATTCTGGAGAGCAATCTGGAACTATGCCCAAAGGGCTATAAGTAACTTCATATCCTTTGACCCAGCAATACCACTTCTAGGGTTGTATCCCAAAGAGATCATAGAAGCAGGAGGAAGACCCATATGTACAAAAATGTTTATAGCAGCTCTTTTTGTATTGGCAAAGAATTGGAAATTAAGGGGATGCCCATCAATTGGGTAATGGCTAAGCAAGTTATGGTATATGAATGTAATGGCATACTATTGTGCCATAAGAAACGAAGAGCAGATGGACTTCATATTTACTTGGAGAGGCTTATATGAACTGATGCTGAGTGAGAAGAGCAGAACCAGGAGAAATTTGTACACAATGACAGATACAACATATGTGTGATGACCAACTTTGATAGACTGAACTCTTCTCAGAAATGGAGGGCTATAAGTAAATTACAAAAGACTCATGATGGAGAGAGTTGTCTACATTCAGAGAAAGAACTAGAAAGAACAGAGTTTGAATGCAGATTGAAGAAAATTACCTGCTCTCTTTCTTTTTCTTGTTTGGTTTTGTTTCCTTTTTCCCATTGTTCATTCCATCTGATACAATCCTTCTTTATAACCTGACTAATGGCTAATGTGAAAGTATCTGCAGATCATATACCTGAATGTATGCCACCTTGGGGGGAAGGAGGGGTAGGAGGGGAAGAAAATTAGAAACTCAAAGAAATTGGGAACTGAATCTTGTAAACTAAAAGTAAATCAACAAATTAATAAAGACAAAAAAAGTAAGTCATATAGATGTGGGAAAACCCAAGATGGAAAATATTCATGTGAAGTCATATCCAAAGTAGTTGGGAACACAGATTGGATAGCCCCCAAGACGTAATAAAAGGTATAACCTGTGTCCAAAAGTTCAAATGAAGGCAAAATTCTCAGGTATAACTTGACCTTACTATCACTAATGTAGCTCAAATATCTCTGAGGCTGACTACAGAGCTTATTGTTTGTAGTATACAGTACAAGCCAAAGCCAAAAGCCAAGCCTTTGCATAAGGAAGTAGCTAATTTTCTTTACCTGTTTAGCATTATGTAATGTCTCTTGGGTACATGCTTCTTTTATGATTTGTAGCAATATTGCATTAGCACAGCACACTGACTCAATGAGTGAATAAGTGAATGAAAAAGCACTAATAAATTCTCTAATAAGCAAAAAAAAAAAAAGACCAGTATAATGTTCAAAAGGAGGAAGGTCACAGTCCTACTGATCACATCTGGAGTATACTATTCAGTTCTGGATTTAATAGTCTAGAAGAAAATCATAGGTAAACTGAAGAGCATCCAGAAGTGGCACAATTAAGATGATGAATGACCTCAAAAGCACTCCATGCAAAGATTGGTTGAAGGAACTGAATATATTTTGTCTGGAGAAGAGAAGATTTGGTGGAGAGGAACACTTCACTTCTGTCATCATTAAGGTTGCAGAAGGTTCCAATCAGAAAAGCAGATTTAAAGTTACTCTGCTTGATCCCAGAAGGCAGAATTAGAATCAGTGGATGGAAACTGCAGAGAGGCAGATTTAGGTTTGACATAAAGTCAAACTTCTTACCGTTAGTGATACCCAAATTAGAGAATGAAGTACCTTGGGAAGTCATGAGTCTCCCTTCACTGAAGTTGTTCAGGCAAAGGCTGGATGACCACCAGATGTGGTAAAAGGCGTTTTTGTTTAGACATCAGTTGGACTAGATGACCTATATTTTTCCCATGTATTCTACAATCCAGTAAATCTTTCTTACTGTTTATCACTGATGAAATGCCATTTATTGTCTCTCTGCCTTGGCACTGGTTCTTTCCCAGGCCTCAAATGCTCCCTCTTTGGACAGCCACCTTTTGTTATATTCCTAGTACTTGGCATGATGCCTTGCACAAAACAAACACTTAATAGATGTTTGTTGATTGACTGATTGATTTGGGATATTATACCTCATTGCGAGTCTAAAATTGTATTGTTTTACTTTCTTAATCTTATACCAGTGAAGTTTACTTTTTGATCCCACTTGTAAAACTTTACATTTATTGTTATTAAATTTTATCACAGTATATTTGGCACAGTGCTATGGTCTTTTAAGAAATTTTTGAATCCTGATTACTGTCAGCTATTCCTCCTAGCTTTTCTTTCATCTTTGATGAATCAATAATCTCCCTCATATGAGAAAAAATAGATGAAGAGAGGAAACTTTTTCCCAAAGAATACCATACACAAATATTATAAGAAGTAACAATAAATACTTGAAAGCATATTGGATTTGGTGTCAGAGTACCTAGGTTTGAATTCTGGTCCTGCTATTTTGACTTTGGAGGAGTCACTTAATCTCACTGGACCATCAGCATGAAATGGGGTTGTTGTATGGGTTAAATGTAATGATGTATGCAAAATATTTTGAATCCTTTAAATGCTATATAGATGTTAGCTGTAATACTATTTGTCAATAGACATAGTCCTTTCCATCTCCAAGTTCAACATCAAAGGCAAGAAAATCTTTGCAAAACACTGCTATAAGTGGAGGCGTGGCATGGAAAAGGACATTGAAAAATAAAAGCAATTCCTTCGATGTGAAACCTTCCATCCTGAGAAATTCCCACCAGATTTCCCATTCCCACAGAGTTCTTCTCCAATCTCCATTAAAGATTTAAACATGTAGTATCCATTTATCATATTCTTGCTGAGTTGGTAGGCTTTTGTGGCACAAACTGCTGTTTATACAGTCTTCAGCTTCAAAGGGAATATCGCTTAATCCAATAACATCCTGAATTAGAGAGGCTGCCCAACACCTGCTGTATTGGCTGATGGAGCAGCAGGGAGGCCTAGCAGTGACATGCTTAATGATGTCCTTTTAAACTGACAAGCACTGCTGAGTTTGCTATCGAACTAGTCACAGCTGACAGACTCTTCTTGGTGCAGGTGACTGGCATCCACTGGGTAGACCAGGTGGTTATTTTTAAAGAAACATGCTCAAAGTTGCATGAGTCAGAGTGCTATGGGGGGAGAAAATGAGGTACTCAGCTGTGTTTATTGACTGACCAATTTGATGCTCATTTCCCAATGATTTCTTAGCGTGAGTTGAATGGATGCACATTCAGTTGCCAAACAATTTGCTGATTTCTATAAATATTTTGAGATCAGAAAGAGTAAAAAAAAAACAAAACTGCTACAAAATGGTCCAGTAGCCAAGAAGCTAGAACTGAAATCTGCAAGGAAGTAGTGTGATGCTCATATTTTCAAATAGAACATGCCTTCTTTTTTGGTCTTTTGCAGTTGTGTATATATGTCTGATCTTGCCAAGTAGTTCTTCATAAAATAGTTGTTTTTCTAGTGTAGGTTCCTACTTGTACAGGGCTCAACAGGTTTCTCCTTTTATTCATAATGATTTCCTGAATCCTTCAGTTTTAACTAGAAACTACAAAACCTCTTTGTCTTGCCTGCCAGCTGAAAACCAATTGTCACAAGGGAAGCATGTGACATATCAAAATGGGTTGGTCCAGACAGGAAAGGATTTGGATTTGGGGGTTCTGTTTATACCCTTGCCAACTCTCAAGCATGCTATCTTAGCCAGAGCCCAAGAAAAAGGATTTTTGTTATCCATACTTGCAGCACAACGTCTCACAGGCACATTTTGAAGACATTATTGGATTCCTAAATACAAATGGAAATGGAAAATAAGTTTAATGATGGAAAATAGGCTACCATCTTTCTTTTGCTCAAAGGAAAAGTTCTTACTAATAATTTCAGCAAGATTCAATGAATTATGGACAAATGATTGAATAAATTCAGAGGTTTTAAAATTAAATGTTATAGAACAAATTGTTTTTAAATAACAGTGAAAATGGTAAACATTCTTTTTTTAAACTTTATTGAAAAATAATTTTATTTCCTAGGGTGAGTTTACTTCTTAGGAATTGCACAATTAACTGGATATCCAGTACATAATCCACCCATTCCCCTTTCTATTATTATATCAAAGTACAGTAACAGATTTTAGGGTGTGGGAGAAGCAATTGCAAACATATATTTGCATGACCTTTCAGAAACAATGCTGAAATTTAGGACTAGAAAAGAAAACTGTCCCAAACTTAGTTCACTGTGATGGCCCAACCAGAATCAATTCTCATTCTTTCTGGTCCTCCCTAACACTTTCCTGTGGTATACCAAACCTATACTGAATTGAATGGCATTTAAAATCAGGATCAAGGACTAGCTTAAACTCAGAAAGTGCCCTTTCCCAGAGCAACTGTCAGACAAGGATAAATCCCACAAATTCCCTCCTGCTCCAAGCCTTGAGGATAGTCAAGAGGCCAAACTGAGCCTCCTAAATCAAGACTCTCTTGAACTTATATACAGTGATGCCCTAAGACTGTCAGTAGTTTCTCTATCTTTTTCCCTCTGAGTTTTGGCCAAATTGACTATATGGTATTACAAGATTGTGAGGTATTCAGTTTTTCTGTTTTTTAAGAAATTCAAACATTCAGGTATAGGTTCACTTTGATTTTTCCTTCCATCATTTATGAGACACAACTTTTTTTTTTAACTCAGGCTATTTTTACATATTCTAATATGGGTTGATAATACTTCACAATAGCTTGAAATTCAAACCAGAAATGTGAATATAAATGAAGTGCCAAATTCAGTGATAGGAGGTAGTCAATAATATGCCATATCTATTTACTCACTAAATTTTCCCACCTTACTCTTTCCCCTTAAACATTTCTCTTTAAGAGAAGAAATGTAGAAGATGATACAAGCATCTAAATACTGGTCCACTATCTCATTTGAAAACCCTTCATGAAAGGAGATCACCCCGAAGCATCAGGTAATGGGTGAAAAAGGTCTATATATAGGCCCTTTAAGAGTCAATAGCATTCCTGGCCTTAGCAACAACTCAAATATTCAAAGAGTCAATCAGAATCACATCTGTTCACAAGTTCAGAAGTTTGAATTACTTGTTGATGCAAGACTTTGCATTGCCTTGTCCACCTTTTATGACTCAATTTCTGTACAGCCTCTGGAGGGAATCTTGAGTTCTTCTCAGTTGCAGAAAAATTTTGGGAAATTTCCTTTCTGTCTTCACTGAAGGACTGGGTTTCTATTACTCATACTGGAAGCTCCTCTTGGTCTGTATATCATCAAGAAACTGTTACAATTCCTCTTCTTTAAATCGACCCTCCAGGCTTGGAATAAGAGCCTTAGCGTCTTCTGCTGCCTCAGAACAAAGGTTTGCTAAACAGGCCAACTCACACTTAAGGAGCAGTTTCTGGAGTAACAAACTCCCATCACTAGCAATGGTTTCCCTGTTTTTAAAATGACTAAACCATGCAGTGTAATTTAAAGTTTTCATGAAAACCTCTGAAAGTTCTTCATGCTGTGCACTTTTATTTTGTTGTTTTTGATGCTCTAGAAGCATGTGTACTTCAGAATTTAGAAGAGTTTCTGCTGTTCAAACTCTTTGGGGAAGACAAGCTACAAGGCATCTTCTTCCACATTGCTGTCATGAGGGTCACTGCCTCTGGCCACCACCACGCTCCAGCTCCAGACCAAAAATGGTAGACATGTTCTAGCTACAAAATGGTCTTAGAATAAAGACACTTTGAATTTAAATTCTGCCTCAGATACACTAGATATTTTATTGTTCAGTTGGGTCTGACTATTCATGAGCCCATTTAGGGTTTTCTTGGTAAAGATACTGGAGTGGTTTCCCATGTCCTTCTCCACCTCATTTTAGAGATGAGGAAGCTGAGGCAAAAAAGGGTTAAGTGACTTCACCAAGGTCACACAGCTAATAAGTGTCTGAGACCAGATCTGGACTTAAGTCTTCTTGACATCTGCCCAAGTGCCCTATTCACTGGGCTACCAAGAAAATGGCCTAAGATACAACCCTGGGAAGCAGATACACTAAGCAGAAAGGTAATGCATGATGATTCATCAGTGACATACAGAGGCTAAAAGGAGTGGTGGATAAATGGGTGATGATCTAGAAGAAATGATAAGGCAGTAAGAGAACCAAGACAGAAGAAAAGCTATATCATGAAAGCCAGCAGAGCAGGGAGGATCCAGGAGAAGGTGATGGTCAACATTATTAAAAGCTCCAAAGTTACACAAGAGGATGACTAAGAAACATATTTGGATTTAGCTGGCAGTAGATTGTAGATAGCCTTATAGAAAGTAATTTCAGTAAAGGTGTGAGGTTGGAAGCCAGAATCCAAGGGATTAAGAGGTGGGTGGGTAGTGAGGAAATTGAGTCAGAAAGTGTAGATTGCTCTGTCTAGGAGTTTGTCAAATGTAAGATGATACTTTAAGAAAATGTCAGAATCAGTTTCAAGGATGGGGTAAATCTAAACATGTCTGTAGACAACAGGGAAAGAACTAATAGATAAAATACCAAAGTGTGTGTGTGTGTGTGGAGAGAGAGAGAGAGAGAGAGAGAGAGAGAGAGAGAGAGAGAGAGAGAGAGAGAGAGAGAGAGAGAGAGAGAGAGAGAGAGAGGAGGGGGAGAGATACACACACAAAGAGAGAGAGAGAGGGAGGGAGGGAGGGAGAGAGAGAGAAGAGAGGGGGAAGAAGAGGAAGAGGAAGAAGAAGGGGGAGGAGGAGGAAGGGAAAGGGGGAGGGAGAGGGAGAAGAAGGGATAGTAAAGATTAGGGGACCAGTGATGCCAGTGATTTAGGACAGTGAATTGGGTTCATTATAGCCTCAAGATTTTGACAAAAAGAAAGAAAGGATGATGGACTGGGTGAACAAGGAAGTATAGAAGAAGTAGAGGTTGGAATGAAGTTGAAGAATAGATTTAAATGGAGTGAGGAAAAAGGGAAGATGAAGGGAGAGTAAATTATGGTGAGAAAGGAGAATTTCACAATTCAAACTCATGGAGGTACCAGTTTTGGGTGATGATGATGATGAGATCTAAGTTATAACCATCCTCTGTGAGTGGTTAGGATCAAGTGAAGATAAAAGCTATGGAGCATGAAGAGGTGTAATGAGAATGGAAATTTAAAGATCTTCCTTGCCCCTTAATAGACCTGGGGAAGGGGGTGTGGAGTTTGAAGATCTGCCCTGCTGTGAAGATAAACTCTGCCCCATAATAGGCTGAATGTAGTCACATGGAGCCTATGATGGAGGGAATTTGCTGAAGGGAGCAGCAGAGCCTGCAGAAAGCTTCCCTGCTGTGAAGATAAACTCTGCCTCCTGATAGGTTGAATGTAGTCACATGGAGCCTGTGGTAGGAGGAGTTTTGCTGAAATGAAACAGCCCACAGAAAGCTGGTCAGAGCTAGTGTGTGTGTGGGTAGAGAAGAGAGGATGCTGAGGCAAAGAGAGAGAGGTGTTTGTGAGTAAATATTGATTTTGTATTGGTTTGTAGGAAGGCTGAAGGATGCCGTGGCTCTCAGGATTACTATGGCTTCTGAATATCTTTGGTGCTATGATGGAATTGGGTTACTGGTTTTGGGATTGGGTTTTCTGGTATCTAAATAAATGCTTCAGTTCTGTCCTTTATCTGGAGAGTTTGGTATATTTTGCAATCGAATTTCATGTGATTCTTACAGTCATGGTCTTTATTGTGATCATGGCACTGTAAATATATATGTATATATATATAAATAAATAAACATATATATATATATATATATATATATATATATATATATATATATATATATATTTTGGAGGGGCAATTGGGGTTAAGTGACTTGCCCAAGGTCACATGGCTAGTAAGTGTAAAGTGCCTGAGGTGGGATTTGAATTCAGGTCCTCCTGACTCTAGGGCCGGTGATCTATTCACTGCACCACCTAGCTGCCCCTGTGGCGCTGTAAATATTGCATCGGCGCTCAGGATCTTTGAGGAGACATCTGCTATTATATTGGAATTCCTAAACTGCTAGAAAAAGGAGGATGACCATTATATTAAAACAATAAGGATCTGTTCAGGTGAATAGTTTTTTTGTAAAATATTCACCAAATTCAACTTTATTTGATTAACTCAATATCTAGCCATTTACTGGGATAACTAGGAACTGCAGTAGATAGAGTGCCAGGCCTGGAATCAGGAAGACTTGAGTTCAAATCTGTACTCAAACACTTAGTAGATGAGTGACCCTGGGCAAGTCACTTAACCCTGTTTGCCTGTTTCCTCATCTGTAAAATGATCAGGAGAAGGAAATGGCAAAACACTCCAGTATCTTTGCCAAGAAAATAGGGTCATGAAGATTAAGACAGAATTGAGCAACAACAAAGGCATTTATGAGCTACTTCCTAGGTTGATCTCCGTGTCTATCTCTTAGCCTCTAAGCTCATTCTCTTGTTATTGAGATTGCATACCCTATTCTGGTTAGTTTCCCCAGAGCTTAACCTCAGGTCTCTGACCAGACAATAAGTAGGAGAAGCACCTAATGTTCTGAGTGAAAATGTTCTTCCAGTCCCCCATTCAGACAAATCTTAAAGAATGCTACCCATTCTTAACCCTAAACAACTTTCCTAAGCTAATCATCTTTGTCAACTTCCTTAAATGGGTGTTCCTTCCAGCCTCAATCAAACCATTGCTTTCTGATCCAGCTTCCTTTTCTATCTAGTTTAGTCAACACAGGATTTTGTGCTCCTTTCTATTTCTTGTATTGAGAAGCTTCTCCAGACTCTTGTTATCTCAGTATTATTGTCTCCTTCTAGCTTTAATATTCTCAAATATCCCATTTACACTTTTTTGGAATGTTCTTTTAGTCTACACTGTAGACTTTACAGAAAAACAGGCTTCAGTTAAAATGTGTTATAAATTTCAGAGAGGTTTATTTCTTCAATTACCTCAAAACATGAGTAAATGGAAATAGCCTTTACCTGTGTTCTGCATAAAGCTTTAAAAATAAATTAGTATTTGAGGTAAAAGGATACTGCATTGGGAGTCAGGTGCCCTGGATTCAAATTTTGACTTGGATAATTTCTAACTGAATGAGTGTGGACAAGCCACTTAACTTATGTTGTGATAGAACCAATGTCATCTAGGGCTCTGCCCACACCCTCGCCATGGGTAAGAGAGAGAAAAAGAGGGAAGAAGAGAGGGAGGGAGAGAGACAGACACACAGACACAGAGACATGAAGACAAATCCAGAGCTTGATTGGTCCTGATGAGGTATGGGCTCTAGGAGCCCCCTAGAGATCTCCTTGAGTCCTTGAGGTACAGGCTCTGGGAACCTCCCTTGGACTCTTGATTAAATTGTCTCATTTGATGAGGCAATAAGCCTTACATTGTGACTGGGCCAAAACCTCTAGCCTAGTTACTAGCCTAGCCCTCCATTGTTCATCTACTTCCTACCCTTGAGCCTATCAAAATATCAATATACCCTTGAACTGGCCCAGGCTCCAGCTACCTCCCACCCTTAATCACTCATTGACCTCATTAATTCCTCCTGAAGACCCTCCCCAAATTCCTCCTCTAGACCACCCCTAGATTCCTCCAGTAACCTTCCATATATAAGACCCCATCTCACACCATGTGGCATGAGAGCACCATAGAATGCCATAGCATAGTGACAGCACCATAGAATGACCCAGCACAGACTTACTCTGTGTCTAATGCAAGTGAACTTCTAATAAGTTTTACTTTTCTTTGGCTGAGAAGACTTGAGTTGAATTCATTTGGCAGGACCTGGTGTGTTGGTGTTTTGGGGTCTCCAGAGCAACCCTACCCTCTTAGTGGGTAATCTCTTCAGTCCCATATTGAAGTAAGTAGGGCCCTGCTTGCCAGCGACTGTGTTTAACGTGACTTTTAAAGGGAGCAATTAAATTGCCTAGGAGGGTTGTTTGTCACTAACTCAGAATCCTGACACCATCACTGCCAATCACAGCTCACCCCTTGCACCTTCATACTATTCACATGTCATATCCCACATGGCAGCTGTATATGACAGCACCTCTTTTTGAATAGACCCTATTCTGAGTCTAATCTCTGACTTCATCCCACTGCCTTGTCACTTGAAGACAGAGTGCATTGTAGGCATGCAAGGGAACTGGAGAAAGGCTCAGATGTAAAGTCAGGTATGGAAATCTAATTGTCCAATGTGGCTGAAATGCAAAATTCTTGAAGGGGAAGAGTATGAAATTAATCTGGAAGACTGGGGCAGGGGTGGGAGGGGGGTCAAGATTTGGACAGCTACATATAGGACTTAGGAGCTTGTATTTCATATTATAAATTAAGAAGAACCAGGAAAAAGGTTTTAAATGGGGGGGGGGTGTGACATGATTACACCTATACCTCAGGAAGAGTCTTTTGGCAGTTATGAAGATGATGGATTTGAAAAGCAGTGGAGCCCAGTTAGGAGGCTTTTACCATAATCCAGGAGAAGGGCTATGAGGTCCTGAATAAGTTGTGCCCATATGAGTAGAGACAAAGGGAAGGATGTGAGATGTGGAGACAGATGGACAAGGTCTGACAGCTGATTAGATGTGCTGAATGTGTGAGATGGGCAAGTCAAGGAAGACTCCAATGTTATAAACCTAAGTGACCAGGAGACAGGTGATGTCCTCAACAGAAAGAAGTTAGTTTTGAGTTTTAGGAGGGAAGACAGTGAGCTTTGTTTGAGTCATGTTGACCTTAAGATGTCAATAGGGGGTGGCTAGGTGGTGCAGTGAATAGAGCACCGTCCCTGCAGTCAGGAGGACCTGAATTAAAATCCAGCCTCGGACACTTAACACTAGCCATGTGACCTTGGGCAAGTCACTTTAACCCCAATTGCCCTGCCTTCCCCCTCCAAAAAGCAAAATAAATAACACATAAATAAGATGTCAATAGGACAACCATGTGGAGTTTTTCAGTGGATATTTAGTGAGGAAGGACTGGATGGAGTTCAGGAGAAAAATTAAAACTACATGGTACAGTGGAATTTGGATTACTGGATTTGGAGTCAGGTGACCTGAGTTCAAATCCCCATCAGTTATTACATGTGCAAGCATGGGTCAGTTATTTAATTAGTCTCAGTCTCAGTTTACTAATTTGTAAAATATGGAAATTGGACTAGCTGATCTTAAAGATTCTTTTCTAACTCAAAATCTGTGATTTCTATTCTTGGTTCAATGTATTAGGAAGCATTAGAACAAGAATAACTAGTGATACTAAACGTGGCTAGAGGTCCAACAGGACATAAAAAAGTTGGGCTGAGCTGGAAAAGGAAAAGACTAAAGATGATGATCACAGGATGCTGGAGGTGAGAAATAAACTGAGAATAAAGAGGTTATTGGTCTCCATTGTTTGTTCTTTCCCTACATCAGGTGGTTACTTGGTAAGTATTGCCTTTTCACTCCTAAAAGTAAGAGCATATACCAATTCACATTTTGGGGGGATACAGGCAGAGTTTATTGAAGTAGAAATCACAGCTAAATGGGTTCCAAAATAATGGAGAAGGGACTGGAATGTGACCATCTTGGACTTTCTTCCCAGATCCAGAAATTTCTGATATCCACACTAATGATGAGCTCTCATTTCTCTGAAGAACAGGTAGGGAGGGCAACTTGCAATATTTTAAATTTAGGGAAAGTTGTACTTCTGGCCTGTGATAAGGATCTGCTTTTGACTATATCTAAGAGTGCTGAAGTGCAATAATTGGCCAAGAGATAAGTGGACCAGTTCCTGATTTGTCTTTTGGGCTTCTTGGTTCTTGGCAGGCACTCAGAAAATTAAGCAACCTGCCCAGTGCAGCTGTTCATGATTTTAAAAGTTCAGTTATGGCCTTGAAGATGACTGCTATTATCTTTGAGATTGAGGTTAGTGGAATGGCAGAGTAAGGCCTCTCACAGAACTCAGTTATTTTAGAGAGAGCCAAAAAATCCCACCAAAGAAAAAAGGAAAGAAACACAACCAGAAAAAAAGAACTTTTAATAGGCAAATAAAAGGGATAAAAGAGATCACAATGGACTTCACATACACACCCCAGCTATTAAATTTTTAACCACTTATTCAACATGCAAGGAGATTATACTTTTTGATAGAAACACCTTAGATTTTTATTTGAAGTTTCCTTTATAGGAATATGCTTTCTGCTCATTCTCTCTGTCTCTCTGTCTCTCTCTGTCTCTGTCTCTCTCTGTCTCTCTGTCTCTCTCTCTCTCTCTGTCTCTCTCTCTGTCTCTCTCTCTCTCTGTCTCTCTCTCTCTCTTTCTCTCTCTCTCTCTCTGTCTCTGTCTCTCTCTCTCTCTCTGTCTCTGTCTCTCTCTCTCTCTCTCTCTCTCTGTCTCTGTCTCTCACTCTCTCACCCCCTCCCTCCTTCCCTCCCTCCTCCCAACCTACAAAGTTTCTCATCTGGGCTCTACTTTGATTGCTCTCCTCATTCCCAGTGGAGAGAGGCAGCCATGGTATGGTGGATAGAGAGCCCATCACAGAGACAGAAAGTCCACCTGTATCCCATATTAGCATTGTGATCCTGGGCAAATCACATAACCTCTCAGTATTCTATTACAGAGAAGATACAATGATATAGTGGTTCTTCGTCATCTTGGAGGTTCCATATTTCAATGAAATTCACTTCTAATTCCTATCCTTTCCCAATAGATAGAATAGGGTTTTTCCTCAGGAATAGGGAAATAAGAAGTCTACATTTGCTATCCCTAAACCTGGGGAAATACCAATTAATTGGGGTCTCTCCCTTGAGGATCCTGTGATATTGGATGATGATAGTAGCATGTATTTCTGCTCTCTGGAGACCACAATGCTGTGAGTGGATGTAATAGAGAGTTTGGGAAAAGATCTAGGTCAATCAGTCTTTTAATGAACATTTGGCAAGTACCTGCTATGTACCAAGCACTATGTTAAGTCTCTAGGGATAGTACTGAACTCACACATGGTATGTGTTATAAAGCCTCATGACATGGAAGATACACTGGATTCTATGTCAAATATCTTAGGCTTTTGTTCTTTTGCTGTTTGCCCCAGTGTCTGAGGCTCCATCTGAAGTCTCACTAGGCTTTTGTTTGAGTCCTAGATCCTTTTTGTGCCAAGGGTGGTGTCTGAGGCCTGGTCAGGGCTGTACTAATTCTGAGGAATCACTGTATTTATGAAACTGAGATTTAATAGTACGATAATAAGGTCACTTCCCCCTTTCTTTTTGGAGGGAATTCAGATTTCCACTAGTAAAGTAAATTTAGGATATGGTGTTTGGTATTCTAAAAACTATGGACCTAACAGATGGAGACAGAAAGATTTGCTACTGGAGCACAAGATGGGGAGTTTTTAGTCTCTAGGCAACAGTCATGCCAGGTTAGCTTTAAAAAGAACACAGAGAGCAAGAAAATCTCCACTGTAGCATTACGATGAGAGATATCTGGCTGAGCACAGTGTGTTTGTGGGGAACCAGGTGAGATCACCATGTAGGGCAATCCAAAAGGTTACCAGTCTGGATGACTGCTATAACTTCATCCTTCCTGCCTCTCCTTTGCCTCAAGCAGGTAAGAGTGGATACAACAGCCACACTATTCTTCATACTGCTGCTGGCAATGGGATTTTTCATACTGAGTGACTTGAAAGAACTGTATATTTTTTTTTTCAAAAATCAACTTCACAAGTACAGAATGGAGGAGTTGGGGCTAGACAATAGTTCCTGTGAAAAAGGATTGAGAGATTTCAGTGGGTTGTAAGCTCAAAAGGAGTCAACAATGTCCTAAGGCAGCCAAAAAATTCTAGAGTTCTTTCAGGCTGCATTAAGTTAAGAGAGGCATGGTATAGGAATAAATGGAGCCTTTCTTAAATTGATGAGTAGTATTTATCTGAAACTAAGAGTGAATATTATCTGTAACAGGGATAAATTTGTAGTATTCCCGATAAGATCAAGGGTGAAACAAAGATGACCATTATCAACAGTATTATCCAATATAGTACAAGAAATGCTAGCCATAGCAATGAGACAAGGAAAATAAACTGAAGAAATAAAAATAGGCCATGAGCAAACAAAACTATTACTCTTTGCAGATGACATGATGATACACTTAGAGAACCCCAGAGAATCAACTAAAAAAACTAGTTAAAACAAAGAAAAACTTTATCAAATTTGCAAGATATAAAATATAATCATGTAAATTATCACTATTTCTCTATACCACCAACAAAACTCAGCAGAAAGAGAAATTCCATTTAAAATAATTGTAGACAATATAAAATACTTGAGAGTCTACCTGCCAAGACAAACTCAGAGATATATGAACACAATTACAATTACTTTTCACAAAAAAAGACAGATCTAAACAATTGGTGAAATTGCTCATGGGTAGGCTAAGCCAATAAAATGAAAATGATAATCCTACCTGTCATACCAATCAAATTACCACATATTACTTTATAGAGCTAGAAAAAAAATAAAATTCATTTAAAAGAACCAAAGGTTAAGAATAGCAAGGGAATCAATAATAAAAAAACTATGAAGGAAAGAGGCCTAGTGGTACTGATTTTAAGCTCTATTATAAAGCAGTAATCATCAAAACAATCTGATGCTAAGAAACAGAATGGTGGATTAGTAGAATAGATAGGAACACATAGTAGTAAATGATTGTAGTAATCTAGTGTCTGGGGAGGTTGTGAACTGATCCAAGCATTCTGGAGAACAATTTGGAACTGTGGTCAAAAGGCTGTAAAACTGTGCATACTCTTTGACCCAGAAATGCCACTACTAAGTCTGTATCCCCAAGAGATCAAAGAAAAGGGAGAAGGACCTATTTGAACAATTGTGGTGGCAAAGAATTGGAAATGGAGGGGATGCCCACGAATTGGGGGATGGCTGAATGAGTTGTGATATATGATTGTGATGGAATATAAGAAATGAAGAGCAGGATGGTTTCAGAAAACCCTGAGAAAACTTATATGAATTCATGCAAAGCGAAATGAGTAAAACCAGAAGAACATTGTAGATAGTAACAGTAATATTGTAAGGATGATCAACTGTGAAAGACTTGGCTACTCTAATCAAGATAACGATCTAAGATAATTCCAAAATACTTATGATGAAAAATGCTATCCACTTCTAGAGAGAGAACTGATGAACTCTGAATATAGATTGAAGCATACTTTTAAAAAACTTTATTTTTCTCCTTTTTTGGTCTGTGTTTTCTTTTGCAAAACATGACTAATATAGAATTATGTTTTGCATGACTTCACATGTATAATCAATATCAAATTGCTCACCTTCTCAAGGAGAAGGGGGGGCAGGAGGGAGGGAGAGAATTTGGAACTCAAAATGCAAAAAAAAAGAATGTTAAAAATTTTTTACATGTGGGAAATATTTAATGAAATAAATAAAAATATATCAGAAAGAGAGACATGGTATCCAGAATGAGAGGGGTCACAGTCCTGCTGTATTCTGCTTTGGTTATGCCACATCAGGGATATTTTGTTTGGCTCAAGGGGCCATGTTATAGGAAGACCTTAGACAAACTGAAATACATCCTGAAAAGGGAAACCAGGATTGGTGAGAGAACTAGAAAATGTTGTACAGGGACTGGTTTAAGAAAATGGATGTATTTAAAATGTAAGAGAAGACTTCTCAATATCTTGCATGTGTCCCCATCTCTCTACTCACACAGTTACCATGTTAGTTCAGGGAGTCCTTCATCGCTGCTTTCCTAGGTTACTGCAACAGTATCTTGATTGGTGTTCTTATCTCAAATCTCTCCCCACTCTAGTCCAACCATATACTACTGTAAAAGTAGTTTTCCCTTAAGTGTTAATCTAACCATATGCCCCCCCCCCATACTTAATGCCAGTTGCTCCCTATTGCTCCTGAGATAAAATATAAACTCCTTTGGTTTATCTTTTAAACACTACACAACCAAGCCCAGCCTACATTTCCAGCTTCCTTGGATATTATTCCCTCTTCCATGTTCTGTGATGCAGCCAAAATGTACTTCTCTTTATCCCTCTCTTGTCTCTATTTTTATTGGCTGTCTTTCATTCCTTGAATGAACTTCCTCCTTAGCTCTTCCACATAGGGTCCTTCTCTTCCTTTCTTCTTGTTGTTGTTTGTCCTTCCTTCTTGAAGAAGACTATGATATCAGGACGATGATGTCATGACTTGCAAATGAATTAGATTTAAATGAGGAAGGACTGTGCAAGGTCACCAGGCTCACTTTGTCATCTGGAGCCATCTGGGTCCAGTGGCAGGATATAGATCCGGATGATTGGAGATGGCCCCCTTTCTCTTCCTTTATGATAAAATTCATATGCCATCTTTGGCATGAAGCCTTTCCTGAACCATCCCACCCACTCCCAACGCCCAAGTACTGGTGACCTCTCACTCAGAGTATTTAACTATTTTCGTGTGTATACATATATATTTAATTGGGCAGGTAGGTGGCACAATGGATAGAGTACTGAGTCTGGAGTCAGGAAGACCTGAGTTCAAATGTGACCTCAGACATTTACCAGCTGTGTGACCCTGGACAAATCACTTAAAATGATAAACCCCTCCAGCACCTTTGCCAAGAAAACCCCAAATGGGGTCATGAAGAGTTGGACACAACTGAACAAAATTTAACTATTTTAGTGTATATACATACATATTGAATCACTATATTCATGTTGTTCACATATATATATATGTAGTATTACAAATGTACACATATGTACAAGTAGAGATTATATCATCCTTTGTACATAAGATAGTGTAGTGTATTAAATTTGGAGTTAGGAAGAGCAGAGTTTGAATCTTACCTTGGACATTTAGTAGCTGAATAACTCTAGATAAGTCACTTACCATCTCTCAACCTCATTTTCATCGACTATAAAATGTGGATAATCATAGCATATATACCTTAGGAGTGTTGTGAGGACTAAATGAAGAAATAAATGTAAAACTTATACACACACATTATATGTATATAGTTGTTGTTGTTATATCCTGAGCACGTGGTACATAGTAGGTACTGAAAGAATGTTTGATTGATTGACTTAGAGGGCAATATGGTAATAATCAAAGCATCTGAAGCACTGTCATAGCAAATAGGGTAGAAAGGCAAGGTCAGGCCTGACATAAAGAAAACTTCCTACCAGTGAGAAGTATAGGAAGTTAGAAGGTCCCCTCTTCTTCTTAGATTCTCTGAACTGCAGTAAGAATTTAGTAAAAAACTCACAGCCTAATTTGAGAACTGAGAAAAACCAGATCTAGTTTTTGCTTTGCCTTGAGACCTCCTTCACAAAAACACAACTGAATTTCTGTTCTGATTCTATCAAAATGATGAAGCACTTTGATTCTGGTCTCATCTCCATTACTAACACTTACAAATTTCTCATTTCCATGAACATTGCTATAATTAAATCTATCGACTAAAGTCTTCAATCAGCAAGTGAAGATTAATATCAAATATTTATGTGCCAGAGAGTTAGGAGGTAAAAATAGACACTCAGATTTTATAGGACAACCTGCATGTCAAAGGTACATCAGTTGTGTATAAGTTTAAGGAGGAAAATACAGTATTTGTGACAGATTATCTAATTTATAAGGTAGCAGTAAGTATTATATAGCCATTGGATTGATCTCAAAACAAGTGCTTCTCTGACCAAAAAGTAACCTTCAAATATCCTATTCCAAGCTT
This sequence comes from Petaurus breviceps papuanus, assembly GCF_028583685.1. Lineage (NCBI taxonomy): Eukaryota > Metazoa > Chordata > Mammalia > Diprotodontia > Petauridae > Petaurus > Petaurus breviceps. The sequence goes on along the minus strand of NW_027187348.1, from coordinate 10,241,033 downwards.
CAGTCTCCTCATCTGTAAAATAGTAGAGTGGAACTAAATGACTTCTATGCTTGCCTCCTTGCTATAAATCTATGGTTCTGTGGTGATTGATAAACCTTACAGATGACTCTTTTTCAATACTTAGGAAACACTCTGCTTCTTCCTCTTTGGTAATGAAAGGGCCCAACCAAATATATCTCCTTAGAAATTTGTAGAATAATTTATTTTTAGGACACTAGCTTTGTAAATTACAAAGTCCAATCAAGCTAGCCTTTTGCATGTCAGAAAAACTTAGTCCTATGACTTGAATACAAATGATTGTGAGGGAAAAGAGAAGGGGACCCCATCTAAAGAGATGAATATGGATGAACATAAAATCCTTCATTAGAATTTTAAAAGGACATGCATTTAATAGTAGTAAATCTGAATGTACTACATAGAACTGATTAATTGTTCTAAATATAATTTTCAAAATGAAGGTGGGAAGCCAACTTAAATGAATTAAAAATGGTACATGGCATTATTAGAGGAATATTAGGAATTCTGAATTCTGGAATGAGCTGAAACTAGAGACAGATTCTAAAGATGACAAAAAGAACCATGTTTAATGGTATATACGGGGTGAACTGAAAATCAGAAAGAGGGGACAAGCCAATTGCTTGGGGTAGATGTGATGATGATAATAAATAATAGGGAGAAAGTAGAACTGCCCCCACTCTTTTACCTAAAAGGATGACCTTCAGTCTGGGAAGTAGGAACAAAACTGGTTAACAGGGAATTCAATAACAAGATGTGAGAACATAGTGAAAAAAACCCTTAGCTTCACTGGATGAGTTCAAGTCTCAAGGTCTGGATGAATGGTTGCTTGTAAATGTGGTGGAGCCACTGTTGGTGATATTTTAGAAAGTGAGCAGAGATCAATAAGAACAGCATGGGTTCATCAATAACAGACCATGCTTAACTAAATGCATTTCATTTTTTGGCAGGGTTACTAGAGTGTAGAGGGGTAGATAAGGGACATGAGACAGATAAAATATATCTGAACTTCAGCAATTCATTTGACAAGTCATCCTTGTGAGCAAGATAGAGAGATGTGAGCTGCATTTCAGTATAATTTGGTGTACTCTGAACTAGCTGAATGACTGGGCCCAAAGAGAAGTGATTAATTGCTCACAGTTGACCTAGAGGAAAGTGTCTAGGAGAATACTTCATGTATCCATTCTTATCCCTCTTTTATTTAACATTTTAATCAGCGACTTGGGTAAAGGTATAGCATCTATACTTTAGATTATATGTTTTAAAAATTTGTAGAGTGGGTAGTTTACACAAAATGATAGAATTGTGTTCTAAAAAGATCTTTGTGTTGGGTTCAATTAAGGTAAAAATTAGCAGGAAGCAATGTAAAATTCTACATATAGAATCAATTGCACAAGTTAAAGATAAGGGACATATGGGTAGACAATAATTCAAATGAGTCAGTATAACTTGGATTGGATATGGAAAGGAGAGGGGATGGGACAAAGCATTCCAGGCTATGGGAAAATATGAGCCAAGTCATATTCTGGGTACAATGAGTAGATTAGCTTGTCTCAAGAGTGAGGAAATATGAAATTTATGTTGGAAAATAGTGGATGATAAGGCTAGAAAGATGGGGGTCAAAATTGGATCGCATGATTAAAAGTCAGAAGATTCCTTAGAGATCATCTAGTCAATTCCCAGAGCCTTCATTTTATAGATGAGGAAATTCAGGCCTACAGAAATTAATTAATTTGCTCAAGGTCATACTGCTGTTGAATATCAGTTGGGACACAGACACATTTCTTTTGGCTCCCAATCTAGTATACCATGATGCTTCCTCATATTTTTCAGTCTTGAATTCCAGGCTAAGGGTTATGAGCCTTATCTTATAAATAATAGGATAGAAAGTTTCTGGTAAAGGAAGTAGTATAATTAGCACAATTTTAGGAAAATTAACCTGGAATTGGCAGAGAGGATTGATTCCATAAGAGAGAGGCAAGAAGTATGATTAGAATACTAAAATAGTGCAGACACAGGGTAATTAAGAACCTAAACTATGGGGGAGGATGGCGGTTTTGGAAAGGAAGGGACAGATTCAAGGTCCTGAGGTTTAAACACATTAAAGTATTATTCAACAGCATACATTGATAATTCTAATAAAGACAGCAGATCTCAAAACCAAACAAACATGGAATTAGAAGGAACATTAGTAATTTAATCGGAATCCAAATTAATGAATTAGTGTCTTGTTCTCTGAGGAAGATCTGATTTAGTCATTTAGGTGACATGTAACTTTTCTCAGGGGGATTTGCATCTTAAACTTTATTTTTAATTATAGAAGAAGTGACTTTGTGCCTTGTTAAGGGAAACTGAACTATCACCCAGCAGGTGGGGAAGATCTCTTTTTCAAGGTGGTAATTATTTTAATTTGTTTAGACATTAGCTCCCAGTTTGGTCTATAAAAAGAATATGTATCTTTGTCCAAATAAAAGCCTTGAAATTTCAGGGCCCAGACCCACTCATATTAGTGCACTCTTGTTAACTATCACTAAATTGCAAGAGGATTTGAAGTAAGTGTATACTATTTTGGGGTACCTGCACTAGAAGATGTAGTTAATAATTGGGATAGGGAATAGGGAAATATGATTTCCCTGGTAGAGGTGTGGAGTCCAAAATTGTCTAACCTACAATAAAAGAAACTGAGGCAGAACTCTGAACCAATGACAATTTATTAAAGGTTCCATGGCCCCTTCAGATCTCAGATCTTCCTTATGATCTGAGATGCCCCTTTCTTCATGGTCTTAGTTTTATAGTGCTTGATAGTCAAGTAATACAGATGAAGCAAACCAAAAATACAGAATCTCACTGGTTGATAGACCTCGCCTTTGGCCCTCCAGGAGGTCTACACAAAATATAGAATCCTACTGGTTAACAAACAGTGTAATGAACAGACACTGACAGACCTATTTTGGCCTTTCAGGAGGCCCTACCAAGCTGACAAGCAGACCCGTGGACTGGGCTGATAAACAGATGTCAAAACATCTATCTGGGCTGTTGTGCTGGTAGATAGGCAGGCCACAGGTTGGCAGACAGGGCTACTTGTTGGTCAAATGCTCATGGTCTTCTCTCCATGTTGGGCAACAGAAGGATGACCAGGGTCAGAGGGGCACCAAAAAAAGCTGGGGGAATTCCTATGTAATTGAGTCACCTCTACCACATTGGGCTGGTTTCCATAACAAGGAAAAACAAAGGTGGAAGGCCTCTACTTAGCTTGCTATGATTAAGCAAGTGAATTTGCAATCTGCAGCTCATATCTCTGGGGCCTAATATACAGAATTTATAATGACTCTCTCTCTGGAATCATATCAAACTGATGAATACTGTTTGGAAGAAAATACAGGTCCAATTATCTATCACATAGGGATTCCTCCAGATGAGGAAATTCCCTCCCCTGAGATGCTGATCAAATGAGTTAACATGAAAGTTCCTTGTAAACCTTAGAGCAATACAAATGTTAGCTATTGCTTATGGCTTAAAATTTTATTATTGTTGTTTTCTTTTCTACAATTTATAGTATTAGAGAGTTGTCTAGGTCACTGAGAGGTTAAATCACTTATCTAGGGCCACACAGCTGCTAGTATGTGTTAAAGGTAACACAACTCAGTTCTTCTTATCTTTTCTTATCCTCTCTCTCTCTCTCTCTCTCTCTCTCTCTCTCTCTCTCTCTCTCTCACTCTCTCCCCCTCTCTCCTACACCACACTACATCTTACAATTAACAATAGATATTAGGATTCATTTAATTCTTATGAGACAAAAGGTAGCAAAATAACTATGAGCCTTGTGCATTGTTTATGCTACTATTAATGAAAATATAATAATAATAGCAGTATACATTTTTTTTGCCCCAGTGTGCCTTATGAATCAAACCAAACCATCAGTGACATTGGTGAGCATTTTCTAAGTGCATAGAATTTCAGACTTCAGGCTTTGTTCAGAGATACCACTTTAGGCAATATGGATGCTTTGCAATCATTGCTGTGTAACTTCAACCGGATTTCTAAGTCAGCCAGCTACCCATATTAAATTCATTTATTCCCATTAACATTCCCCTTGAAGTCATGTGTCATGACAAAGGCATACATGGGTATACTTATGTACCATAAAAATGTGTTTAGCTTTCCAAAGTCCTCTCCTTCTCCAATGGAGCAAATAAGCTGCAATCTTTACTTCAAAAACTGTGATTCCTGTTGCTTCCTAGTGTGATAAGCTCATTCTCTAAGCCATCACAGTTCAGGAAAGTAGGTGGAACAGGAATCTACAATCAAAATGCCAATAGGAAACCCAACTCACATTGTCCATGGGCCATAATGATGGAGTCCTGAGCAAGACCAGCTTTGAGACTCCAGCTGAGACCCAGCTTTGCCCAAGCTGCTAAGTATTATCCATAGTGAGAAGAGTAGCTACTCAAAACAAAACAAGGCAACCATTATCACACAAAATGAAACTAAATCATAGGATTTATTTCTCCTACAGTTTTGGGCTCAAGAACTATATTCTAGTTTTATGGTTTATTTTTTCTTGAGTTTTAAAAATATTAATATTTTTCTCATGAGGAACATGTGCATTAGGGGGGTAGAGAGTTGGCTTTGGAGTCAGGAATACCTTGGGTTCAAGTCCTGAATGGCACATACTGGTTATTGGACTTACAGCAAGTCACTTTTAACCTCTTGGTATCCCACATACCTTTCTTTTCTTTTTCTTTTTTTTTTGCTTTTTTGAAGGGGGGAAAGTAAGGCAATTGGGGTTGAGTGACTTGCTCAAGGTCACACTTTCTATTAAGTGTCTGAGTTCAAATTTGAACGCAGGTCCTCCTGACTCCAGGGCATTAACTGCCTATCTAGCTGCCCCCCCATATACATTTCTAAGACACTCAGTTGCAGAGAAGATCCTGCTCTGCATTGCTAGGGGGAAGGGAAAGGGAATAAGCATTTATGTAGAGCTTACTATATTTCAGGCACAGTGCTAGGAGCTTTTCACATACATTAGTTTATATGAGTGACTTGCCAAGGGTCACATAGCTAATGTCAGACCAAATTTGAACTCAAATTACTGTCTCCAGGTCTAGCTCAGGATATGTTGCATCATCTGCTCCCTCTATTCCTAGAGGAAGTTACGTACTGGGAGTTCTTTTTACTGATGAAATCATAGATCCCTTTTGAAAAATTCTCAATAACTCATTTTCCCATTGACAGCATTCTTTTTGCTGAGTTATTGCCTATCTTCAAGCGGGTAGAATTTTGTGGAAGTGCTACTCAGCAACCACAGCCTATGTTAGTCCTTTCCTGATTCCCCAATTACTTATGCTCTTTGCATCTTGAAATGACTCCTTGTTAACCTTATAAATGAGAGACAGGATGATATCATGGATAGAAGCTAGCTTGGAAGTCAGTTTGACCTGGTTTTAAGTGCCACATCTGATTTTCTCTGTCTGGGTCTCCTTGGGAAAATCACTTATCATTTCAGAGTCCCAGGCAACGCTCTAAGATTATAAATTATACAACAGCAATCAGTCTGCACACTGAGGAAGTTTTCTCATCCAGGAGCTCCCCATACCTCTAAAATCACTATCCTGAAGAAAAAAAAAATAAAAAAACCAAACTTTAAAAAATTTACTCACCTAGGTAAATGCTCTATCTCCCCAGCATAGGACAAGGTTACATTTCATTTTTCTTTGTATATTTAGTGCTTTATACAGTTCTGAGCCCAGAGAAAACATTTGAGAAATGTTTATCAAATTAGGGATATGTCTGAAACATTTATTTCTGTTCTGTTATCTTATAAATATTTGCTGAACTGAATTTAACTGGGTTGAGATGATGCCTCCTAGAGTTATACTTAAAAAAAAATTCTGATATTAAACTTGAAGAATGATAGTAACTTTGGGAGATGAGATTATGGCAATAATGAAAAATAAATAAAATATTTTTTGAAATAAAAGGGAAAACTATTCATTGAAATGAGGCCTACAAACATTTCGGAGCGGAGTGAATCAATGCAAGTAAGTTACTTTAGTAAAGGGTAATAGTAGTAACAATGAATTACTTTAGTAAGTGGTCTTAATAATAATAATATTTTCTATTAGCACAGAATAATCAGGTCCTGGTTCTTAATTATAAGAGACTGGCAGTAGAGTATAAAGAATCAAAAAACTATAGCATGTGCCTGGATTAAGATAGAGACATGGGAATATGTTGATACGTACTTTTGCCTATGTCTTTTTCAAGCACTGAAGATGAACCCTAAGCTGACTCTAGAGCAAGGCACAGAAGCGAGAGAGGGATGGTCACAGATTGAAAGGAAAAGGCAACACAAAACTGGGGAAAGGAAATTTGGAGGATTTGAGAGGAAATTGAGGGATGAAATGAGAAGAAATGATCGAGCTGAAGGAGGAAGAGTTTGAGTTGAAGGAAATGGATTTAAGAAGAAGGAAGAGAAGGATTAGAGAACTGGAGAAGTAGAATCTGAAAGAAGAAGGAGGAAAATGAAAATCCAAGAGGAGGAAGAGGAGGAGAAAGACAGGGAGGACTAGTGGAGGAGATGGAATTTAGCAAGACAAGATTAGATATTACACTGGGAGCTCCTTGAGAGCAGGGACTATTTTTTGTCTTTGTATTCCTAGTATTTTGCACAATGTCTTGCACAAGTACCTTGTACCTGGTTTTCCCATCCCCCAACCTCAGCCCTCCCTCAGGGAAGTGAGCAGACTGCCAGGTCAGTTCCACCCTCCCCCAATGGATGTCCGCCTTTACCCACTCAGCCTACCCCGACAGAGGTGGGCGGGCTTCAGGGTAAGGGAGACTTGGCTCCCTCGGGAATTTTGAAGTGTGTACTGACCAATCACTGTTCTTGGCCTCTGCAAGTTTCTGCTGGCATAATACATAGCCATTGGCCATGTGGCATCCCTTTAAAAGCCAACACACTGTGCAGACTCACTGTTCGATTTGGGCCTGACCCTGAACAGACCTGTGAAAAATAAAATCCACTTCCAAATTTTACTCTTGGGGTCTCTTGTCTCGCTCCTTGTGGCACAACAATAGTAGGTGTTTGTTGATTTATTGACGAGACAAATTGCTAAGATGTAAAATGCTAGTAAGTCAAGAGAAAGGAAGTTGATAAAGGGGAAAAAAGGTGAAAAGATGCTAATAAAGTAAAAAAAAAATGATAATTTCAGAGTTAATGACCCTTTTATGGAGTTTACCATCCTGGGAATGCGACTCATAATGCAGAAAAAGAATAGCAGACTAAACATCTCGTTTCTTCTCTCTCTCTCTTTCTCTCTCTCTCTCTCTCTCTCTCTCTCTCTCTCTCTCTCTCTCTCTTTTGGGGGGGAAGGCAAGAAAATTAGTGACTTGTCAAGGTCACACAGCTATTAAGTGTCAAGTGTCTGAGGCTGGATTTGAACTCAAGTCCTCCTGACTCCAGGGCTAGTGCTCTATTGACTGCCACACAGCTGCTCCTATGACTACATTCATATATAAACATATACTTTCCCTAAGAGATTCTACTCCTAATCTTGTTTTGTGTTCATATCTCTTTTTTCCTATCCCTCAACTCCTCTACTTCACTTCTACCTGCTACCTTGCCCTCTTATTACTTAACCTACCCCTACTCCATCGATCCCTCCCTTATCCTCCCATTCCCATATATCTAAACACCCTCCTATACCCTCCCTTAAACCTATTCCCTTCCCCCCTCCTCTAAAGATCCCTCCTTTATCCTCTCCCTCCTCCCTATCCCCTTGAAATTTTATTTCTTTCTATATTTAGAAGACTTTTATACTCTTCTAGATGTATTGTTTTTTTCCCCCCTCTTAAACCCATTTTTGACAAAAGCAGGTTTCCAGAACTAACACCCCCCCCAATCCAATTCCTCTGTATTGGTTCTTCCTCTTGCACCTCATTTGCATAATATAATTACTCTTTTAGCTATTCTGACATGGTTTTCCTTTTTGAAGTCGTATCATACTCAGGTCTACCCCAATCTTTTTTATAAGCTACCTAATTACTAGTAACAATCTTAGCGATAGGTTTTAGATTTTCCATACATAAAAGGTGAACATTCTATCCTTATTTAGTCCCATGTAATTGATCATTGGTATGTACCTTATATTGTCTTGGCTCTCGAATGTCAAATCTTCTACTGAGTTCAGGGTTGTTTTTTTAAACAGAGTCCTGGAAGTCTGAAGTTGATCAAATGTCCATTTTTTTTCCCATTTAAAATTGTGCTTAGTATTGCTGGGTATATTTTTGGCCAGAGTCCCAGTTATTTTACTCTTCAATATATGGTGTTCTAAGACCTGTGATCTTTTAGTGTTGTCAATGCTAGGTTGTTTTTTTTTCTGTTGCTTGTAATGTCCTTGATCTAGGAGTTTCAGAATTTAACTATAATATTCCTGTGAATTTTCCTTGTAGGATCTCTTTCAAGTGATCAGTGGATTCTTTCTATTTCTATTTTCTCTTTCTACTTTTACCTCTTGTTCTAATGCTTTAGGATAATTTTCTTTAACTATTTCTTGCATTATTATATCAAGATTTATTTTTTTAATCAGAACATTCAGGTAATACAATTATTCTTTTTGATCTGTTTTCTAGATCCATTGTTTTTTTGTGAGATTGTTTCACAATCTCTTTTATTTTTTCATTCTTGTGTGTACCCCCAAAACTGTGTGCAACAAAAATTCTTACCCAAATAATACTCAGAGGTTTCTCAAGGTAAGAAGCAGAAAATAATGGTTTATTATGATCTCCAGAAAGGGCCACCCTCCTGACAAATGGTCAGGGAGGAGAAGCCATTTACAAAAGGAAATGTCTTAAGAGTTTGAAATTTTCTGTCCTACCCTGTCATCGTCTTCATTTCTTTTTTTTTTTCTTTTTTGCCTTTTGGAGGGCAATTGGGGTTAAGTAACTTGCCCAAGGTTATACGGCTAGTTTCTTTTTTTTTTTTTTCGTGTGGGTGTTAAGTGTCTGAGGCCAGAACCGAACTCAGGAACTCCTGGGCCAGCACTCACTGCGCCACCTAGCCTCCCCATCATCTTCTTCATTTCTAACAAGTATAAAGAATTGGTAGATTTTTATGATGACCTGAATAGTGTGATGTTTGCACTTCTGCCAGTTAAATTAATTTTATCTAGGCTCAAAATGGAGGCTGATCTCTCTCCATAAAATGAAGGGAGAGGAGGCTGAGAACTATCATTCCATACAACAAGTTTTCAGGGAGAATGAAACATTTCTTACAAACACAAACAGAAATAGATCTTTAATCTTCAGAGAAAAAAGATTTGAGAAGGCAGAGTAGAATCCTGAACTGGGCCAGGAGGCGAGAAAGTAGAAGAATGTATCAAAGAGGAGAAAGGGAAAAGGAACAATTGGAAGCATGGTGCTAAGACTGAGTCCTATCTAGAAAAGCAAGGACCTGGAGACCGAGGAGGAAGCAGCTGCTCATTCTCTAATAATCACTTATATAGCATTATAAGATGAAAATAAAACCATTTACAAATGTCAGCTCTTTTTATCCTCACAACCACCTTGGCACATGGGTGCTATCTTATAAAGAAATGGAGACAGAGGTAAAAGTAATATCTAGTAAGTTCGTGAGGCAGGATTTTAACTTAGGTCTTTCAGTGTCCACATTCAGTACTCTCTCTGCCACACCATCTGGTTGCCTGTGAGGAATGGCAATGTGGATACACCATGGGGTCAAAAGAGCAATAATACAGTAGTCTCAGAGGAAGAAGAGATAAGAAGCAGTGCTTGGTGACTCCCTACTAAGAGGTATGGAAATAGGGTCTTGTGAAGGCAATAAGAACAGGAGAGAGGTTTATTGTTTTCCTGGGATATTTATCCAGCATGTGACAGAAATTCTCTCAAGACTTGTCTAACTACCCACGTCTCTTGAGTCACATGGGTACAATACTGCTGTTAGAATGAACCTAGAAAATGTTAGTCTTGGGCAAGAAAATGAAGCGACATGGATGGTGTTTTCATGATGGCTGTTGATCAAAGGTGAGAGCTTCAGAAGAGAAATACAGACTTGGAAAATGAAGAGGCTAGGTCATTAAGACACTGAGAATAGGATTTGAATTCAGAACCATAGTTGAAGAAATAGCAAGGATAGACTCCTGGCTAAAGATGTTAGAGTACCACCAGGTCTAGCAATCAAATGAGATATTTGCATAACACTTAGCATGGGGCATGGTACATAGTGGGTGTTATATGAGTGCCATTATTATTAATTATTATTACCAAGAGTATATTTTCCTGGAGTCTTGCAAATCTTGTAAGAGGACGTTTGTTGTACACTCCCAGACCACCTAAGATGGAGGCACCTACATGGGAAATACTTTGGATCTGCTCCTGGGGGGTAGGACTGACTCAGGCATGTAAATTCTATGTTGGCTTAATACATGATTGGGAACAGGTTCCTTCCACTGACTATTGCTTTAAATCTACTGGAGGCATAGATTCCTTTCTCTCTCCCTCTCCCTGCCTTCCTGGCATGGACACCATGCAGCAAGGGGAAACCTGAAAGCCATCTTCTCCTTCCTCCAGGACAGTTGACTTGGGCTTGGGGTTTTAGTGTTTTTGTTTCAGGAAGTAGAGTTGGACCTGGGAGCTTTGGGGTTCCTGGAGCCCAGCATTCTAAGCCAGATGTGGCATTCCACCGTGCAGGGAAGCCCTGAGAAGCTAGGGTCCCAGGCACACCTACTGGGGCCTTTGGACTTGTAACTTGGTGAGAGTAATTTTATGTTGGACCTGAGCTAAACTAATCCCCCTTAACTCTCTAGAGATGGAGGTGGTTTAGAGGAGGACTATTCCCTCCCAGGTGTTGGGGGGGAAATGTTTGTATGTTCTTGCTGTATTTTTGAAGTAAATGTTTCTCTGTAAAAGCTAATCTGTTAATTGGATAAATGGAACTGAGGTGCTTGGACTCCTAAAGTTGTAGGAACACAATTATAGGGGTTGGAGGCAGTGACAGAGATAATATCTCTGCCCTCCACCCCTCTATATCCTCCAATCCAATAAGAGCTTTGCAAAATCATGGCGGAGGGGTGAAATGTAACACACCTGGCTTTCAGACAGTGGGAGCCAGAGTAATTACTGTTATATAAACAGAGGGCTTTAAACTGAAAAGAAAAGCATGGGAAGAAAACTATTTTTAATACACATAACTACTAAGGAAGCAATATAGAAATAGGTATTCCCAGAAGGTCATAGGAGACAAATTCAAGGAAGGAACTTGCAGGAAGGAACCCATAGCCTCAGAGATTTATAAGCATTTGGCTCCCCCACCCCCCAAAAAAATAATAAGATGAATTAGAGATGCTAGTTCAAGTAGGAAGTTTAACTAGATAGACTATGACCAGGTTAAAGGAAATTAAAAAGAAAAAAACAAGATAGGTAAATGGGAGAATGACCTCATACATAAAAGAGGGGGCAGATAGACTGGTACTATACATTAAAAGGTATATTCATTTGAGAAAATTTAAGAAGTGTAGCTAGGACCATTTGGGTGAAGCTCAATAGACACAAAACAAGAACAAAAATCATCACCCAAGTATTATGTAGACCAGCAGTGTTAAAAAAAAAATGACCTGTGATAATTTTGTGTGGCCTGAACCAGATTAAATGTAATTGGGAAATATTTTATAAAATTAATAAAAATATGATAAAACATAGATAATATCACATTTTAAAATTGAGTTCATATGTGGCCTTTAGAGGTCCTTATGTAGGTATTAGAGGCCCCCTTTTTATATGAATTTGACACCACTAATGGAGACCGCTGTAAAGAATATGGAAAATAGAACACAAACTTGGAACTGAGTTAGGATATAGTAGTCAGTCAATGCACATTTAAAAAAAATTAATTAATTAATTTAGTTTTAGTTTTCAACACTCACTTTTAAAAGGTTTTGAGTTCTAAATTTCCCTCCATCCCTCCACTCCCCTCTCCCCAAGAATGCATGCAATCTGATATGGGCTATATATGTGTGATCATATTAAACATATTTCCACATTAGTCATGTTGTAAAGAAGAATCAGAACCAAAGGGAAAAACCACGAGAAAGAAAACACACACACACACACAAAAGAGTATTCCTTGATCTGCATTCAGACTCAGTAGTTCTTTCTCTGGATGTGGATAGCATTTTCTGCCATGGGTCTTTTGGAATTGCCTTGGAAGATTGCATGCAATCTTCTGCATTGTTTGGAAGAGTTGAGTCTAACAAAAGCTGTTCATTGTACAATGTTGCTGTTACTATATATAGTATTCTCCTGGTTCTGCTCACTTCTTCACTCAGCATCAATTCATCCAAGTCTTTCTAGGTTTTTCTGAAATCTGCCTGCTCACCATTTCTTAAGGAATAATAGTATTCCATTAGATTCATATGCCACAACTTGTTCAACCATTTCCCAATTGATGGACATCCCCTCAATTTCCAATTCTTGGCCACCACAAAAAGAGCTGCTGTAAATATTTTTGTACATGTGGGTCCTTTTCCCTTTTTTATGATCTCTTTGAAATATAGGCCAAGTAGTGGTATTGCTGTATTAAAGGTTATGCATAGCTTTATAGCTCTTTGGGCAGAGCTCCAAATTTTTCTCCAAAATGGTTGGATCAGTTCACAACTCCATCAACAATGCATTAATATTCCAATTTTGCCACCTCTTCTCCAACATTTATCATTTTCCTGTTTTGTTATGTTATCCAATCTGATAGGTGTGATGTGGTACTTCAGAGTTGTTTCAATTTGCATTTCTCTAGTCAATAGTGATTTAAAGCATTTTTTCATATGACTATAGACAGCTTTAATTTCTCCATCCAAAAACTGCCTGTTTATATCTTTTGACCATTTATCAATTGGGGAGTGATTGTATTCTTATAGATTTGACTCAGTTCTCTATATATTTTAGAAGTGAGGCCTTTATCAGAGATGCTGCCTGTAAAAATTGTTTCCCCGCATTCTGCTTCCATTCTAATCTTGGTTGCATTGGCTTTTTTTTTTTTTGTGAAAATACGTTTGAATTAAATATAATCTAAATTATCACTTTTGTCAAGGCACATTTATTAAGTACCAACTATGTATCAAGCACTGTCCTAAGCCCTTGGATACAAAGAAAGGGGAAGGGACAGGTATCTGGACACATATAGGCACTTTCTACCCAAAACTGAACAATAAATAATTTATTGATTTTCCTTAATGATAATTTCATGCTTCAAAAAGCAGAACTAAAAAGGGGGAACTTCCATTTTGCACTCAACTTTCATCAATATGGACTGGTTGCTGAGATTGAAATGATGGTATGGTAGGAACAATATCTGAATTCCTGCTTCCATGCATATTAGGCTAGTTTTTCCTTAAAGATATTAAGACTATCGATTGGTTGAGGGAACTAAAGGCTCAGGATGTTGACATAAAGCTGCTAGGAATAGCTCTAGGTACTCTATGTTGTTTGGCTGGTAGAAAACAATGGGCAGCTCAGCCAAGGGAACTTTGCTCAGATCAATTAACTCAAGATAACTTCAATGCTGTTATGGTAATGGAAATTTAAGGTCTTCCCTGTCCCTAGGCCCTTTGATAGGCTTAAGTGCACTTGGAGCCTGTGGCAGGAGGCTTGGTTTTCAGGAATGCTCACACCTTGGTGCTCTGTGATTGGGCAGTGGGTCAAGAGGGTTGTGACATTCTTTGAGCCAGGAGAAGGCTAAATAAACCCTGTTGTGAGGCTTTGTTTGGGGCCTCATTTTGAGAAGTATGTGATTTGACCAGATGAGACTCTGGGCAGCTGTTGACCTCCCCTCCCCCACCTTTGAAAATCCACATGTTGGTGCTTCCCTCTCTGGTAACTGTGACTAGGTATGGATATAATGGTCAGACAGTTGGAAGCCTGTCTGCTGAAATGTTTCTCTGTCTTCTTGTAATTTGTTTGTGTTTCTTTACAAATTTCTAATTCTGCTTATAATTTGTTTGTATTCTCTGAAGTTCAGGGTGCTGTCTTTTTCCCCTGAACTAGGTAAATGATATGTTTGATTGATTAAAGCAAGATTGTTAACCCATTTTGAGTTGCTTTCCTTTAGAAAAGCAGATCTAAGAACCTGTGTTGGCAGCCACCCTGAGGATGCTGGGGTGCTTGCTGCTACAAATGCCTAGCCTATTGACTCTCTATCTGCTATGGGTAAATACATTTCTTTTTGTTCACTGTTGATTTTTCAAGGAATATTCATTTTGTTCTAATATTGAATATAAATAACTAGATTATTGGCTTGGATCAGGCCAGTCCAGAACAAACAATAGCCTCCATGGAAATGAAAGAAGTAACTACCCTATGCTATAATTTGTGATGTAGGAGAGGAAAGCCAAGGATAGGCTGACATGATCCATCAACCAAATGGTTCAGAGTAAGGATAGGTAGGATTCAATGGACTAAAATTCTAGAGTGATATTCACCTAAGAATGATGGGAACTTCTAAGGCATTAAATTCTAAAGACATAAAGAAAATAATTCTAATGGGGTAGGAAAAAGTGTTGTCTAAAGAGACTGATGCAGTTACACGAGAAATTGATTGACTAATCTAGATTTTTGAAGGACATTTACAGGAAATGAAAGCAAGGATGGTTAATAAAAGACAAATACAAAAATAGAATATGGTCTTATAAGAAGAGTTTCACAAGATATCAAGGAAACCTAAGAATGGAGATAATAAGAGGATTTAAAAAAGGAATAAGACCATACTTGGGGTAGAAGGGAAAATGATAATAGACGATAAAGAGAAATCTGACCTATTGCCTTCTTTTTCTGCTAAGACAATGAATTTTGGATTGAAAAATACAAAATGCTTGTGGCTGATGTGGCATTGATAACATAGTTAAAAAGGGAGTAAAGAACTCCTAGCTGCCCTTGACAAGTTCAAGTCAATAGCCATATAGACTATATTCTTGGGTATTGAAAGAATTGTCAGAAGTGATTGCTGAGGAACTGAAAGTAATCTTTGAATGGACTATGGATAATAGAAGTATCATTGAACTAGAGAAAGGAAAATTTCTCAATTTATAAAAAAAAGTGGAAGAGAATGGAGTTCACAAGCCAATAAATTTAACTTTCAATTTCTTGCAAAATTCTAGAACATTAAAGGAACGGTTTGTAAACAACTAGAAAAAGGAGCAGTAGTCACAAAGAATCAGAATATCTTTATTAAGAACAGTTCATACGGGACTAAAGTTTTCTTTTTTTTTTTAACAGAATTTGTAAATTGAAAAATCAGGAAGATGCTACAGACATTGTTTATTTAGATTATAAAAGCAAATACTTTCATACTTTCAAGGGAAAGATGCAGATGTGACTGCATAAGAGTACATTTGGTTGCATTCAAAATTGTTGAATGGCTAGATCCAAAATTGAAACACTAGAATGTCTCAATGTCAGCCTGGAGGGCAATCTGTAGTTGAGAGTCCAAAGGATTTGTGCTTGACTTTACACTTTTTGAATATTTTATCACTGGTTTAATTAAAGGCATAGATGGCAAACATCAAATTTGCTGATGGTACAAAGCTAATAAAAGATATAAAGTACACTGTATGATTAAGTCAGAATTAATAAGAGATCTTGATAGAATAAAACATTGGACTGAACATAATATGATGGCATTAGTGTTGATAAATGTAAAGTCTAAAACTCTGATTAAAAATTAACTTCATAGGTAAAATACAGGGAAGGCTTAACTAGATTAGAGTTCAAGAACAATTTGGATATTTTAGTGGTCTGCAGGCTAAACAAGAGTCAACAAATTGATTAGAATTTACAAAGTGCTTACAGGTTTGCAAAGTACTTTAGAAACATCTCATTTTATCCCCACCACAACCCTGGAAATAGGTGTTAGCATTGTAGAGGAGGAAATGGAGGCAGACAGTTTAAGTGACTTGCCCAAGGTCACATGGCTAATAGGTGAATGAGATCAAATTTGAACTCAGGCCTTCCTGACTCCAGATCCAGTGCTCTGAAAACTACCCAACCTAGCTAACCTTTTAAAAGTGTAAAGCAATCTTAGGATGTGTTAAGAGAGGCATAGTGTCCTTCACCAGAGTGCTGATAGTCATGTTGGACTCTACTCTGGTCAGCTTACAACTGGAATATTATGTTCAGTTCTAGGTAATATATTTTTGGAAGGGACCTGATAAGCTAGAAAGCTTTCAGATGAGGGCAATCAGGGTGATGAGAGGTCTTGAGAAAATATGATGTGAGGATTAGTTAAAGGAACCTGGAAGTTTATCCTGCGGAAGAGAAGACTTAGAATTGACTTAAAGGTATTTGAAAAGATGCCATATGTAAGTGATGGCAAACACTTGTTCTCTTGCCCTCAGAAGGCAGGACCAAGAGCAATGTGTGCAAGGCTGAGCGAGCCAAAAGTAGGCTTGATGTAAGGAAGAATTTACTAAAAAACTATTTAAAAATTCCATGGGCTGCCTTGGGAGATGGTAGATTCCCACTCCCTTCTTGTTTTTCAGAGGATGCTATTAGTGATTTTGTAGAAGGAATTTTTGGTGAGAATTCTCTAAGTTGAACTAGAAGGCCTCAGATGCCCTTTTCATCTTTGAGATACTATGATTCTGAGATATGGAGATTAGGAGGAGGAGATCAGGCTGGTTGCTAAGAAAATTGTATTATTAACATTTTCTCAGTCACTTTCTTACATTTTGATAACCAACCAAACAAAAGACAAATCCTTATTTGTAGTGCTTGCTGATTTCTGAGGTATAAATGCTCACAATGAAAATTTCATTTTTGGTATTTGTGAGCCTCTAGGACCTGGCTCCAGCCACCCTGCCTCTACATCTCTGTGTTACTGAGTTTTCTGCAACAGGGCTAACCTTGGTTAAAAGTAGAAATGTAGAACTCTTGTAATTATTCAAAAGTCTTCTAGAACTGGAATGGAAGGAAGCCGTCATTCAAAATATTTTTTGCTGTTAGCTGAAGCTTCTGAATTTGTGGATGTAGGGGACAGCTCACTGAATTGTGGATGTTTTTCCTTTAACATGAAAAATTCCTATACTTTACTAATAATGGAGGATCAAATGAGATAATATTTGTAAAGCATTTTGCATAGTACCTGCCACACAGTAAATACTTAATAAAAGCTCCCCCCCCACACATAGTTGTCCTTGCAGTTCTAATATTTGAATAACAAAAAAGCATAGTAACATTTAAATATAACCTTATAGGTCACAGTCTTAGACTTTGTGGTGTGCCAGGAGATTGTTCCTCTAAGCACTTGGAGTATGTGTGTGTGTGGCGGGGTGCTGTATAGATGGCAAGAAATACCTTTTCAGGACTTCTCAGGGAAAATTCAAATGGAGATAAATATAACCCCAGGGGAATGAGTGCTGTCTGTGCCAAACAACATTATCCATCAAAAGGTTAGCAGGCTTGGAAGGGTCTCTCTTACCACCATGACCTGGCAAGCTTCCTGGTTTCCCTTCCCAGGGGTCTGAACGAGGGTTTCCTAGATCTGTGGTTTATGGGAACGCTGAGTGCTTATAAGCCTGACATATTGATGTTAGCTTGGCAGAAGACCTTTTGAAAGTCCAGCTAGCATAAAATAAAGCACACAGGATTACATGGGACCATGGTATCAGGGAGGTCATGCCATGACATGCAAGTGAATCAGATTTAAGTGAGGGAGGGCTGTGCAAAGTCACCAGCCTCACTTTCTCCTTGGGAACCAGGTGGGTCCAGTGGTGAGATATAAATCAGGACAACTGGAGATGACTCTGGATACAGTGGGAGACCTTGGCCTTTTTAAGCTAAGGTCTTTAACAGGTCTCAGCTTAACTGAGGCAATGCCCAGTCATATCTGTCTTTTGGTATTTTTTCTTATCAGCTACTGCTGCTGCTGGTGGTTACTGTTACCAACTCCAGCTGGTGGCGAAAACTCTGCTGGATCTCTGGATCTCCCAAACTGACATGGGGGTAGCATAAGTGTAAGAAAGAGAACAACTCTCTTCCCTTTCCAAATGATTCCTTCTCAAGGGAGTTTGGCTGTCTATGAATGGCCTACTGCTGGATGGCACTATTACAAACTGATTTGTTCTTTTATACATTTTAGGACCAGAGGTGTGTCTGATTTTTTTTCTTTTAGGCAACCACAAGATAGTTCTAATGTGTTGTCATCTGTCTTTATCCAATGATAAAAGCATTTTATTCCTCTCAAATTGCTAAGGACTTGTTCATACCTAGTCTCTATTTTGGATTGGTTGATTCAGTTTAGTTGTCTGTGATTTCATTAATTGGGGTGGTGGTAGAAACCCCATTCTTTCAAAAAGATTATATGCTCATCTTTACTCTGGGTCTGCCTTTCTTCAAGTCCCACTTCCACCTAGGTATGATCAGTAATTTGCTTGAGGCTTAAAAGTTATGGAGATTTGAGGCATCATTGTGGGGGGCAATCTGGTGGGGAATTACAGACACCCCTGAGAAGCCTTAGCATACAAGAGATAGCCAAGGCTCATGAAGAGGATAAGGTTCCTGACATAGGAAAGTGATTAAGCATGGAAAATGGAATTCCTCTATTTCACAATTGTGCCTAGGGCTGAGTCCCACAGAAAGTAAGTAGGGACTAAGCATATTAATAAATATGCTTTGTATACATAGAGAGGAAAACTATACATTTGAAAAAAAAATTCTGCCTGAATGAGGTGAAATAGGATCTGGAGATACCTTTCAATTGACTTTGCCTTAGGAAGGATAAGTTTAAGAGAGCTGCCTTTGAAAAATACGTATTATACTATTAACCCTGCTTTTGGAATGGTTTTATTTTACTAAATGTTTAATTTTGTGGTTGGGCCCTGATGTGATTCTCAAATGGTTCAGGTTCATGAACCTTGTTAAAGGAAAAGAACAGTTGGAATATTCAAAGCATTATGTCTACTAATCAGCAAACCAGCATTTAATTCTGCTCCTAAGCCTAGGTTTCCTGCTTTTCCCCACCTTTTAAAACCTCTGCCTATAATCAAAATTTTGTAGTGATATTTTATTTTTTCTGGAAAGAAAAATATAGTTATAAAGTAATAAAATGCCTTAGCAATGATATCACAAATTAAAAGCTAATTTTGAATGTATACTGAGTTATTGGATTATTTTATCTTGGACTAGAGGTGACATTGACTGCCCAGTATGTCTATATGCACTTTTTTTTTTAAAGCAATTGGGGTTAAGTAACTTGCTCAAGGTTACATGGCCAGGTGTTTCTGGGTGGATGCTAAGCGTCTGAGCCTGGATTCGATCTCTCAGGTCATCCCGACACTGGGGCCGGTGCTCTTACTCGCTGTGCTACCTGGCCGCCCTGTCTATATACACTTCTAATACTCCAATGTATTTGGCTCTTCCCTGATGCCCAAAGGTAATAGATTTCAACTCATCTGTGCCTCCTTTCTTTTGCTTCTCTGTCCATGTTTCCATCTGTGATCCATCCAACATGTTTTGAGGATCTTTCATTTTCTTTACATTTTGGGTATACCAGTGGAGTCTGGAAGTTGCCCATTGGTTACCACTCATGACCAATCCATCTTTTTTTTTTCCAGTTAAACATTTCTCTGATAACATACCTCAAATCACTTTTATGACACCATTCTCTTTTATATTATGTTCCAGTCTTTTTCCATGCCTACCCACACCCTGCTCTATTGTCATTCAGGTTATCCTCAACTTCTAGTCCTTAGACACTATAATGTTTGACTTGCAGTCATATGTCCCTGGAAGAAAATCTTAACAATGACATAATTTACAGAAAGATATAGAAATGCGAAATTCTGCTGTGCCTTTGTTTGTTGATTACAAATAAAAATGATTTAATGAAACAAAAAAATTTGTATCTCAGAATCATACAAGATAAGCTGAAAGACATAAAAACATAAATAACTTTATGCAACATCCCTCTGATTATTGACATAAAGAGGTATGTCACATGGGCCAGTTTTGTTAAAGCATAGGATGTCTGATGGAGAATGATGAGCTTTAATAGTGCAAAAGGAGACTGGAATCAGATGATGGGAATATATGATTGCCAAACTACAGAGTTTGAATTGAATCTGTGATTATAAGACTCAATCGTGTGTACAATTTTAAGTTCTTCCATGAATTACACAGTTCCTTGCAAGTTTATTTTGTTAAAAAGTACTCTTATAGCATTGTATAGTCAATGATTACACTGCAGTTTACTGTTCATCTTACTAGGTAAAGTGAAAAGAAACCTGGCTTTAGAGTCAGTGGGAAATGGAGGACCTGGGCTCAGTTCTGGCTCCACTACTTACCACCTATGTGACCTTGGGTAAGTCATTTAATTTCTCTGAGCCCCACGGAATTCCACATTTGTAAAATGAGGGGGTTGGTCTAGATGGTTTCTAAGGTCTCTTCCATTTCTAAGTCTTAGCTTCCTAGAAAATTCAGTGTTAGCCAATCTCCCTCCAATTCAACCCACTTTCCACTACAGGAGAAAGGGAAGATCTTCACAATACCCGTGTTTCCCTGATAATAAGACCTATCCCGAAAATAAGCCCTCCCCTTACTGTGTAAGATTCCTCTAAAATAAGTCCTCCCCCTAAAATAAGCCCTATTGAGATTGCTACTGTAGTGAAGGTGATCCCCTGTGCTACACGCTACATTACGGTACCCTCTGTATGCACCGTCCCCCCCCCCCCCCGCCCCCGGTGAAACGCACGCCGTGCTCCGAGCTGCATCCAATCAGAGCTGCAGCAGTGAGCGCATCATCCTGTTCTTCCCCAGTGATTTGCTTGCTGGCACCATTGAGAGCAGTGCCGCAGAGGAGAGCTGAGGCAGGACAACATAAAAACCCGGTATGTAAGCGGGAGTGAGGGGGCATGATGGAGGATAAAAAGGGCATGATGGAGGAAAAAAGAAGAACTCCGGGGGCATGATGGAGTGAAAAGAAGGACTGATGGTCATAATTTTATTATTCTGTCTGTTTTGACCCCCAGACATGAGTACAAAAAGGAAGAGCTATACTGTTGAGTATAAGAAAGCAATTGTACAGGAGTCACATGGCAAGAATCTTGCAGTTTTCTGTAAAGAAAAACTTTTGGATCTTCAAATGGTCAGAAAATGGAGAGCAGATTATAATAACCTCAATCAACAGGTAGATGAGGGAAAAGGGAAAAAGCGCAGGTCTGGATCAGGTCGGCAGCCCTTATACCTTATCCTGACTTAGAGATCCTCATTGGTGAATGGATTGCTGACAGGAGAGCAAAGGCCTTGGTTGTGCGCAGGGCTGATATTCAAGCATTTGCCCTTTCAATGGCACCAGAGTTTGAAATGGTCTCAGAAGGATTCAAAGCATCACAACACTGGTTTCCTTCAACGGTATGAACTGTCCCTAAGAAGATCAACAACACTGTTTAAGCTGGAAGATGCTGAAGTTATTAAACGTGCACTTGCATTCAAGTCCTTTATTGATAGGATCGACATTTCCAAGTACCAAACCTGCAATATGATTGCTATGGATGAAACTGCAGTGTTTATGGGACAAGGATCTCAAACAACAATTCATCACAGGGGTGCAACGTCAATCTACCATTCCCACCACTGGCTATGAAAGTGCATGGGTCACCTGTGTTTTGGCTTCGTTTGGATGGAAAGAAAGCCACACCTCTAATCATCAGTAAGGGCAAGAAAGATAAGATTGAACATGTATCTGGCATTTACGTTCTTGAAACCGAAAAAGCCTGGTGTACACAAGCTGTTATAAGAAAGTGGGTTGATTTAATGCTGCCACTTGTTATGTGAGGTAACCAAAGAGGTTTGATAGTCTGGGATTCAGCCAGCACTCACCGCGCTAAAGAAATGAAGAACTTCCTTGCAGAGAGAAGAATAGATCAAGTAATGATTCCTGCAGGAATGACTGCCTATCTCCAGACCTTTGATATTGCAATAAAGAAGCCATTCAAGGACCATTTGCGCATGGAAGTCAATGACTACATTGAAAATAGAATGGAAAGAAATCAGCGTGGAAACTTTGTGAAGCCCTGTCTGCAAGAAGTCGTGACTTGGGTGAAGAAGTCATGGGATAAAATTACTGACAGCTGTGTCGCCAAGGCACTACGAGCAGGTTACCTGGACAAGACATATTCATTTAAAGAGAGCTATATTGCTGGACATGACAGATTGGGTCCACTTCTTCTGAAGGAAATGGAGGCGCAAGACATCCAGGACGGAATTCAGGGTATGGACACTTATGACGATGTTGTTGAAGAAGATGACATGATCATTATTGAATAAAGGTACATTTTTTTGTTCACATTTACCTGTTTATTAAAATTGCTGTCAATGTTCATTAAAATAAGCCCTCCCCTGAAAATAAGCCCTCTGGTGTTTTTCTGTCCAAAAAAATAATAAGACAGTGTCTTATTATCGGGGAAACACGGTAGGATTCTATGAGCTTCTCGCTATTTTACAGTTGAATGAGGATCTAATATATCTTCTTTCTCTAAGACATCATAATAATGTTTGGCAAAATGTCAGTGATCTGGGCTGTGGCTTTGAGAAATGTAATCAATGCCTTCTTTGCATCATTTGCAGTTGTAGGTCAGCTCCCTTACTTATATTTCATTTCTGAGGAAGAAGATGTTGGTTACCTTAAATATCATGCATAAAGGCTCACTTATTTTTGATCTCCTGAGCAGCATTTGTGATTAAAATCTTGCTCAAGATTTTACATAACTTTAGAGATGACTTGTTCCCTCATCTTACTAACTCCAATTTAATTCAACATTTATTATCTACTATATGGTAGGAACTTTGCCAGGGATGGATGTGCAGAGATGATAAATGACAGTTCCTGTCCTCAAAGGATACTCAGGATTACTTTATTATATCAAAAATTGAGCTTGTGCCCAACAGGGAAATCTTTTTTTAAAAATTCAGGTCTCAGGGAGGCTAGGTGGTGCAGTGAATAGAGTGCCAGCTCTGGAGTCAGGAGGACCTGAATTCAAATCCAGCTTCAGACACTTGACACACTTACTTTGACATACTTACTTTGGGCAAGTCACTTAACCCCAATTGCCCTCCAAAAAGCAAAAAAAAAAAAATCTCTTAAAAAGGGGCAGCTAGGTGGCGCAGTGAATAGAGCACCAGCCCTGGAGTCAGGAGGACCTTGGTTTGGATCCAGCCTCAGACACTTAACACAAAAACTAGCCATGTGACCTTGGGCAAGTCACTTAACCCCAATTGCCCTCCAAAAAAAAAGGCAAAATAAAAATTCAGGTCTCTATCACCCACCTTCAGGGAAACTCTACCTACCCCTCACCTCTTTGCCTCTCTCCTCTTTTTCAAACACTATTTTTAATGAGAGCTCCTGTGTCTGAAAACAAAAACAAAAACAAAACTCCAGCCTGAAAGGAAAGGTAAAGTCACTGAGTTATAGGAGTTTGAACAGATGAGGTATAGCTGCAATGTGTAATGGAAATGCAAATTTAAAGATCTTCCCTGCCTGTAGGCTAAAGTGCACCTGGAGCTTGGGTTGGAGGCTTGTTTTTCAGTAGATACTTTTTGATTGGCCAGTGGGTCCAGAAGGTTGTTATATTCTCTGAGCCAGGAGCAGGCTATATAAACCCTGATTTGAGGCTTTGTTTTGGGGCTCACTTTGAGAAGTGTTCTGTGATTTGATCAGATGAGACTCTGGGAAGCTCTTGTTGAGAGCTTTGAAAAACCCAGATGTTGATTTGGTATGGATGTAATGGTTGGACAGTTTGGAAGCCTGTCTACTTGATCTGTTTCTCTGTCTTGATAGTTCTGTCTATATACTCTGAAGTTTAGGGTGCTGACCTTTTTCCCCCTGAACGAGGTAAACGATGTATGTTTGACTGATTAAAGTAAGCTTGTTAACCCATTTTGAGTTGCTTTCCTTTAACAAAGCAGATCTAAGAACCTGTGTTGGCAGCCACCCTGGGGATGCTGGTGTGCTTGCCGCTACACAATGATGTGGGATGGCACTAGTCTCTTCTTCTGGACCTAGACTCCAAATAACAGTATATTTAAGTATTAAGCAGTAACAATAATTTCTGATGTTTTGATTTTCCTTCAGTACTTCAGAACACTAATGGATCTGTAATTGAGATTTGTCTTATATTTTTATTTTTTACTATTTGTTGAATTGAATCGCACTAATGCAGATATTTCTTTAATCAGTAAGAGAGTACAGCTTATTCATACTTTCTTGTCCTGTGCAATTCTTATCTATGTTCCTTCATGGGTCTCTCTTGTGTGTTAAGGGGGGATGCTGATTACTGTATTTCTTGGGACTATCCACAGGGACCCATAGTGTGTGAAATTCCTCAATAAAGTCTCGATGCAAATGTAGTGGTTTTATTGTCAAGTTCTTCCAAGACCCAGGGTCAATCAGCACTACTAGGGAAATTTCAGACCAAATTGTATACTTGATAAAGTATTTTTTGAAATCACTTCTTGTCTTTAAGGAATGTCTGGTAGGGACTAGGAAGTAGCTAAACATTTGCACTAACACAGAGGTCACATTCTAAAATATGGTAGCATTTTAAATATTATCATGAGTTCAAAATTTTCAGGACAAAATTAAAATTATATTTCCAAGTATGTTCCATTAGAAAGATTCTAATTTCCCTGTTTTTCATATTGGCTCATATCTTAGGTAATTTCCACATAGAAACATTAATTCAAGCATTTATATATTGATAACCTGAATAAATGGTTTCTGCTTTGCTGCTTGACAAATATTTATAAAAAAGGCTCTGATCCTGTTAGTGATTTGGATTTAAATTTGAAGAAGTAACTCAGTTGTGGGAGAGCTCATACAGAGCTATGGATTCAGGGACATTAAAAGTCTATTTTCAATTCTATTCAACTCAATTCCCTTTAATAAACATTTTAAGGAAAGAGGTGATAGCTTTGGGATTATCAGTATGGAATATTGGAAACAATACCATGTTCAGAGTTCCTTTGACAGAAAGAAATGAAAGCAACTTTTATTACAGATACTAAGGAGGTGTTAATGAAATAATCACCATCTTTACTCCTTTCTTTAGCTGGGGATTGACTGGAATTAAAAAAAATCTTGAGGAATCCCCATAAAGTCACCCTGCTTAGAAATGAAAGCAACTGTTTAGATAAGTGGAACTCGTCACCGTTTAGAAATTTTAAAAGTATTTAACTTATGGTAGTAAGTTTATAAATACAAACATATACACACATACACATATACATGCATACATATATGTATACATATATATAAATAAATAATTTCCCTTTAGTGTTAATTGGTGGTGTTTATAGCATATAAGAAACTGGAGGTTAATCAATATAGACTTAAAGAAAACAAAAATCAAGCACTATTGGACCTGGAAGGGACCTCAAAAACCATTTTGCTCAGGCTCTTTTTTTTTTGGAGGGGGAAAGCAAGCTATTTGGGGTTAAGTGACTTACCTAAGGTCACACAGCTAGTTAAGTGTCAAGTGTCTAAGGCCGAATTTGAACTCAGATCCTCCTGGCTTCAGAGACTCTATTCACTGCGCCACCTAGCTGCCCTTTTCCCAGTGTCTTTTGAGTGAGACCCAGAAAGGTTAAATTGGATGTTTGTAGTTCTTTAATGACAAATCCAGGTCACATTATTACCACCCTAATGTTTCATTAACAATACCATGCTGCCTCTACAGAACAATATTTTTTGTAGAAAACATGAGGTGAGCCCATCACTTATAATACCCGATTCTCTTAATAATTCATGAAGTGAGCTTCAATACACTGTTGTTTCTCTGGTGGCTGCTATCCAATATGTGACATATAGTAGCTAGTAAGAGGTCAGGGGCCTGGCCCCCTCACTGCTTATCCTTTTCAGTGACGTGCAATGTCACAAAGAAAGTCATAATCTCTCTTTATAAGCCATCCATACCAAGACAGCAATATTTTTTGATGACAAGAATGTTTTTTATGGAGGGCCTAGTGATGCAGTGAAAATCTGAAGTCAGTTGTCGAAATGACAAAGTCAAGTGTCCTTGGACTCATTGTAAGGAGTGGAGCCTGAGAGAAAGAATGTACTTAGTGGGCTAGTGGCTAATCACCACCTATGCAGAAGGTCAAGTACTAGCTCTCTGTACACAGGCTTCAATTCCATTTACAAAGAGGTTGGATCCTCAGGGGAGGTGCTGTACTTAGCAAGCAATTTTAACATCTAGCCTGAAGGTAACATAGTGGGGAAGAAAGAGCACTGGGTTTGTAGTCAGTGAATGGAGGTTTGAATGAGTTCCATTTTATTCTACCTGTGCAGCCTCAGAAAAGACATTTAACCTCTCATAGCTTTTCTCCTATAAGTTGGGGCGGCCAGGTAGTACAGCGAGTAAGAGCACCGACTCCAGTGTTGAGAAGACCTGGAGATCGAATCCCAGGCTCAGACACTTAGCACCCACCCAGAAACACCTGGCCGTGTAACCTTGAGCAAGTTACTTAACCCCAATTGCTTAGGGGCGGCCAGGTGGCTCAGCGAGTAAGAGCACCGGCCCCAGAGTTGGGATAACCTGAGATCGAATCCGGGCTCTGATGCTCAGCAACATACCCAGAAATAACTGGCTGTGTAAACTTGAGCAAGTTACTTAACCCCGATTGCTTAAAAAAAAAAAATGAATAAGTTGTATGCAAGGATTCTTTTTGTGGGTCATAAGTCTTTGGTAGAATGGGCAAAGCCTATGAACCCCTTCTAGAAATAATGTTTTTAGATTCATAAAAGACAATACATAGGATTACCAAAAATAAAACCAAACAAAAAAAATCCCAATTACATCAAAATGTAATTAACAAAATACTATTTAAAAACAAGTTAATGGACCCCAGGTAAGTAATCCTTTGTCCTTTTTGTACCATTAAAAAGGGTGAGGCACTAGGCCATCAGAACTAGGTCATTCTTTATACCTGCACCCCCAGTACCAAGCACAGTGCTTGGCTCATATCAGAAACTTAATAAAAATATGGTGTCCCTAAAGTTTTACTGCATTTTTAAAAGTATTATAAAATTTATGACATTTAATAATTAATTATTTTATTAATTTTATAAACTCCTGCTGTTTCTTTGTGACCTCATTTCAGGTTTTCTTGGCAAAGATTCTGAAGTGGTTTGCCATTCTCTTCTTCAGCTCATTTTACAGATGAGGAAACTGAGGCAAACAGAGTTAAGTGACTTGCCCAAGGGCACACAGTTAGTGAGAGTCTGAGGCCAGATTTGAATTCAGGTAGATGAGTCTTTCTGACTCCATGCCCATTACTCTATGCATTGTGCCACCTAACTACCCACAATAACTTTTAATATTTTAATTAGTTTTAATAGCCTTAATAATTTTAATAGTTTAAGACTATTAAAAAGCTAATTAAAGCTAATTACCTAAGCTTTTCTTAAAAATTTTTGTTCTTTGGAGGTAGCAGAGTATGATGAATAGAACATTACAATGGTAATCAAGTGCTTTGACTATTGAAGCTTAAAACTGCACTAAAACCCTTGGGACATACTGTATTTATTGTTTGATACACTGTTCCTGTCAATTCTGCTCTTTGGGTAGCTCCTGCCAGGGAAATAAATAGAATGTGTCTATCTGGGGTAGTTAAGTGTCCCTCAAATCTTTAGATCCAATGGGACAATCAGAAACAAGTTGGAAAAAGTTGAGGTCAAGCTCCTTTGGTTGTTTCCACGTGTCAAAATTTTTCAGTGAAAAACCAAACCAAACCAAACCAAACCAAACCAAGCCAAGCCAAGCCAAGCCAAGCCAAGCCAAGCCAAGCCAAACCAAACCAAACCAAACCAAACCACACCAAACCAAACCAAACCAAACCACCAGAATCCTGTCTGAATGGTTAGCAGTCACATACTTCAGTTTTTTAGTATCTGAAGTTGTGGGTGATGGAGGGGGAGGGTGTTGGGTGTTTTTATACCCTTTAGATTTCATATGGATACAGTTAAAAATAAAGCACTGGGAATTATCAAATATTCCCACCCATTAAAATTGCCTAAGGAGTGAGAATTGTTTCATCAGGTTGCTCTAACCCAATTCTCTTTGCTCTCCTCTGCAGAAATCCCCTTTTGCTCACTCAAACTTGTCAGAAGAGATCTACTTCAGTTTTTATTGTATTCTACATTTCTTTATCACCTGAAGACTAAAGTAGAAAGGACTCTACTGTAGTCTGCTTATGAAAACAAGTAGAGGGATACTCCAGATAGTTCATAGATGTCATTAAGACAGGATGGGGCGGCTATGTGGTTTAGTGAATAGAGTACCAGCCCTGGAGTCAGGAGGACTTGAGTTCAAATGTGGCCTTTGACACTTAACACTTACTAGCATTGTGACCTTGGGCTTAACCCCAAAAATACTTAACCCCAATTGCCTTGCCAAAAAAAAAAGGATTTTGTTAAATAGGAGTCTCAGGTTGAAATCAATGAAAAATTTAGTGGAGGCACATAGCTAGGTGTCACAGTGGATAGACTGCTTGTCTTAAAGTCAGGAAGACCCAAGTTCAAATCCTATCTCAAATGCTTAGTAGATATATGACCTTGGGCAAGTTACTTTAGTTTCCTCAATTACAAAATGGGAATAATAATAGCACCAACTTCCCAGGGTTGCTATGAAGTTCAAAGTACTTGTACAAAGTTACAAAATATTTGTAAGTTACCTGGTATATAGATGACTAATGATTATTTCCTTCCCTTCCTTCTCTTCTTCTCTTACATAGTAGCTCACACAAAAAAGGCTTAAAATATGCCCAACTATATAAAAATTTAGCTAACAAAGTCAACAAGAAGAATTTTGGGGTATCAGTTGTCCTTTATTTTATTTTTCTGAGCATAATCTTTTCATTAGCAAGACTAGCAGTTGCCAGTAATAGAGATCAATGGATCTTCAGCAACCAGAGACACACCTTACAGAGCAGCTTTATTTTCACTTAATACTATTTAATTTTTTTCCAATTACACATAAAAATAATTTTCAACGTTCGCTTTAATAAGATTTTGAGTTCCAAATTTTTTTCTCTCCTCCCCCATTCCTTCTCCCTTCCATAAGATGGCAAGTAATCTGGTATAGGCTATGCATGTACAAACATATTAAATATATTTCCACATTTCACTAGTCCTTTAATTAAGATTGATTTTGTTGATGATTTTGTTGAAAGGGATCTGTGAATGCTTGGCATTCACTCACTATTACTTTGCAAAATGCTGAGAAGTCCACTTAGCTGTTTAAAGGTTTATAAGTAAAGTGTTGGTTAAATAAATTGATTAAATACTCAGTAAAATCAAAACAAACAGTGAATCAAGAAAAAAAAGGTAGGTTTGGGGAAAAAGTAGCAAATCAAATGGCAAATCTTAATGGCCTGCGTAAGCCTAGTCTCCAAAGAAAAGGTCTAGCTAGAAATGTAACATCTAGGGGAGGTTAACATACCCACCTTCTGTAGCTGACATATATTCCTGATTCTCCAGGCTTCAAGATGAAGTAAAAATTTCCCAGCAGTCTCTGTTAATGCTAGAGCTAATGGAATTGATATTAGCACAGAAAGATTTCTTCATTTTTGTGTGGTTTGGCTGCAGGCAATAGTAACTGAATTGTGCATGTGCATGCAAATTACCAAGGGAAATTGAGTGACTTGTTATCCTGAACAGTTTCCATGCTAACCATATATGTAAAACGTTTCTGCAGACAATAATTCTATGCGTTGACATAAGGAGTGGGGAAGGGCTTAATTCTTGGGGCAAAATACATATACTCTGCTGAGCTATTATGAAACATAAAAATAAATTTTTTACTAGATACTTTAAGAAAATATGCATTGAATGCTTAATTAGAATGTTTAACTTATGCCTTGGGTTGCCTGGATGCAGCTACTCCATGTAACACTATTTCTACCAAATACATCTTCGAAAGCATACCAAGTAGTGTGGTAATTGATTAGACTTTGAATCAGAAAGATCTGAGTTCAAATCTTAATTCATACATTTAATAGCTGTGTGACCTGGGCATGTCAATCTCTCCCAGGCTCAATTTCTTCATCTGTAAAGTGGGGGTAATAATAGCATTCAATTGTTGTAACGATCAAATAAGGTAACATATTTGAAGTGCTTTGCAAACCTTAAAATGTTTTTTTTAAATGTAATCCACTATTATTATTTATTAAGACATGTTTATTTACTCATCTCTTCTTTTTGCCAAGAAGAATCTACAAGGCACACATTATATTTTTATGGAAAATTCTAGTAATAATATCAACAACTCACATTTCTATAGCATTTAATGGCTGACAGAGTGCTTATTAAGCACCTTTAGTGTAAAAGGCATTGTGCTAGATGCTGGGGATGCAAATATAAAATGAATATCTCCTCCCTTCAAAGACCTTTCGACTGAAATGATTTAATATGGAAACGTAAGCATATACATGGCAATTTGAGGAGGCAAGAGGGAGTAGTAAATCAAGAGGCTGAGGAAAAGCTTTTCATAGGAGGTAACACCTCAGATGATTCTTGGAGTAAGTGAAGGGGTAAAGGGAGAAGGGTGTGCATTCTGGGCATGGTGGACAGGCTATAGGAAGGCATGGAGGTGGGAGGTTGAGTGATCAATTTGAATTGATATCAAAATAGGCTTGTTTAGCTAGAGGAATTCAAGAAAGGGAAGTAACATGTAAAAAAGTCTGGGAAGCCAAATTGTGAAGGCTTTAAATACCAGGTTGAAATGTTTGTATTTTCCTTTAGAGACAATAGGAAACCACTATGGTGCATGGCTGATCAGGGTAGAAAGTGAATTTGATTTGGTCTTCTGACTTAATGTTTAATGATAAATGTATTTTTTTTGCCATAAATAAGATGATTTTGGGCTTTAGAAAATCATAATTTAGAGCATTTTCTTTAACACTGTACTTCTTCAAAGTAAAATCTTCACAACATTTGACTAAAATGCCTTTTGAAACTTTGGATCCAAATCTTTTTGATGATGATCCTGCTAAAGAGGGATCTGTTATGACCACAGCATTGGTAAATAGTCACTGGATTGGACTGAAATTAGTTCTGCAATGTGGTCACCTTCATGTGTTCCTGCAGATAGAGAAACAAAACTCCCAAACTGAGGTCTTTTCTTCTCTACCATGCTGCTGAAGATCACTATAGATTAGAAGGCCCTATTTCAGATGACTTTACTCATTTGTCACCAAACACAAAACTGGCCTCTCTCAACAATGTTTCTCATAATTTGTTTCATTTACAAGTACTTAGAAATAGTGTTAATGTAATTAGTGCAGTATTTTCTGTGTGAGGGAATTAAGTTGAAAATACCATTAAAAAACAAAAATCAAAACAACTTTGGCTTAAAGGGGGTCTAGTATATTTTTTTGATTACAGCTTGAAATGTTTTGTATTTACCAGCTGGCAGAAATATTAAAACATGTGTATACTTTCAACTTGGAGTAGGCCTTCTCAGCCACCAAGCTCACATGCAGTCCTGCTGAGTGTTTGCAGTGGCTTTCCTTTTCATTGTTTATACATTTTCTTTTATCATTATGTGTCCAGGATTCAGGAACTAGGCTCCCCTGACGGATGCTTAAATCTTTGAACTCAATGAAGTTTACTGGGAAGTAGCAATTCGATGTGAACAAATACTGGCAGAGTCTAAGATCTTAGCATTTTAGAAATGACTTTCAGGAAGCCTAGGGTTAAAAACCAGAAGGTCATTGTTTCACAAAATGAAAGCTATTTGTTCACATGCCAATAGGAATTGTTTCCAAATGTCCCTTTGCAGGACAGAACACAATTAAGTGACTAATTCTGAAATTTTCACCAGGTTTCAAAGGAGGAGAAAAAAAGGCCAAATTTGAGATTGGGAAGAAACATTAAGGGTTTCTTCTTAAGTCAAATTTTATTATCTTATTCAAGGGAATGGCGACCTGATAGATCCTGAGGTCAAAGGACGATATTGGATATACTTCACTGATTGTATAGTCAGATTTAGCTCATTGATGCCTAAGTCCCAGATAGTCTTAATGTGTGGATGCATGCACATGTGTTTGTGTACACTGGGAACATGTACATTGGGAAAAATTGATGAGCTTGTCAGACAGGGAAGCTGCTGCCATTTTTGGTGGGTAAACCTTTCCTCTGGGTATCTCAATGTTATCATAAATATCATGACAATATGAAATGCATGGTTGGTGGGTGTATATAAGAGAGTTCAGTCAGGGAATAGTGAAGACTGTATGAATAAAAGGAATTCAAGACCTGGGTTCAAGTTCTGTTCTTGGCACATAGAACACTGAGTGATCATCAACAATTCATACGTTTGGAGGTCAGAGGACACTATTGAAAACCTTAAGTTGCAGAGAAAGCTATTGATTTACATTGGTACAGGGAAATCCTTATAGAAATCTGACATTCATGAAATCACAGATCTGGTGAAAAAACAAAATAAGGAAAACAAGCATTTTGAAAACAAATATTTGATCAGTTGTTACACAAGTGTTCAACATAAAGCAAAACCCTTAACATAATATTGATAACAAGAATAGTTGTAATTTGTATTGTCATTTGAGGTTTGCTAAGATAATGTTTAATGTGAAAGGAAAGGAACCTATATCTCGTGTCCAAAATACTTACTAGAAATCTTGCTTGTTAGTAGGTGGTCTAAGTAAATATCCTATAGGTGAATTAAAATCAGTTTTCTAAATAGACTATCCAGGGGAATTGGGGGCAAAATGACTCATAAGAGAATTGATAAGACCCCAAGACTGAATATGAGCTGATGTCATTTCAGAGCTTTGCTTCTAGATGTTAGATTATATGAACTGGCTTGCCATGTCCAAAGACTCATTGTTATAAAATCATCATCAAGTCAACAAATATTTATTAAGTGCCTACTATGTTCCAGGCACTATACGATGTACTGATGATACAAAAAGGGTAAAAAAGTCTTTGCTCTCAATAAGATCATAGTCTAATGGGGAGGGGACAATGTGCCAACAATTATGTACAGATAAATTTGAGATAATCAACAGAGATTATTAATAGATAATTTATCAAAGGTGTCCTTGAAGAAAACATGAGAAATGCATAGACAAGCTTGCATAGATGATTCACCACTACAGAAAACACTTTCGTGGTCATATACAGGACTGAAAATTGGGAACCCGAAATCCCACTGTTATTTATGATTTGTTGACTAGAAAAAGTATTTGATTTGGTCAATGAAACACAACCTAAAACATCTTTAACATAATGTCTCCAAATCATTTCTTAAGATCATGCAAGTTTCCTTTATTGATACGAGCACAATTCAGTTATTGCATTAACTTCTATGAAACGGTAGCAAACCTAAATTGGGGGAGAGCTGAATGAATTATGGAATATGAATGTAATGGGTTATTATTGTGCTATAAGACATAATGAAAGGGACAGTTTTAGAGAAACTTTAGAAGATTTGTATGAATTGATATAGAGTGAAGTGAGAAGAATAGAAAGAACAATTTATACAATAACAATATTGTGAATACAAAACAACTTTGAAAAACTTTAGAACTCTGAACTCAAAGACCAGCCATAATTCTGAGAGCATCAATGATGAATCCTGCTACCTTGCCTTCTGACAGAGAGGTAATAGAGTTGAGGTACAGAATGGGACATATGTTCTTGGAGCGTTTACAGTATAGGTTTTTTTCTTAATTAATCATTAATTATAGATATTTTATTTTTCTCCTTTTCACCATAGGGGAGATAAGCAGAGAAAATTGACTTTTGTTAAAATTAATTTTAAAAATTTGTCAGAGGAAACCTGTTGTATTACAATACTCTAAGGAAGATTTATGAAAGGATATAACAACAATTATACAGTATTAGAAGACATTAGTTGGTTGAGATCTGTACCCTTGGAGGTAGTTCTCACATTGAGTAGATCATGGATCTACCCAAACATCAAAGTATATGATATAATATGCAAGTGTTAATGGATATACAATGAAATATCTGTAAGCTAAAGGCCATAGAAGCTTGACAAGATTGCATATGATATAGAAATTTGTTATGTCTCTTGGCCATGTTTCAAAGCTTGTTTTATTCTAGTACTTCAGTTTCCTTGATATTGTTTCCACTGATGAATAGAAAAATATGTATTAAGTATTTACTACATACAAAGCACTATGATAAGCTCTGGGGATAAAGCATAATAGTTCTTGCTCTCAAAGAGCAATGAGAGGAAACAACACATAGGAATTTTCAGCTGTAAGTCAGATGGAAAGGTCCCATCATGTTTAGCGTGCATCAGGAAAGCAGATGGTAATGTACTGTCTTTAATGTTACATCCACTAACAAAACTTTGATCTGTTTCCAATATTGCACTATTTGAATGTGGTGGCAAAAAGTCTTCAGTAGCTGTGGCTGTTGAACAGGATGGCTTATGTATGGCCTTAGGCTCTAGGATTTCCCTTGGTCTAAGGTGTCCCGGCATATTTAAGACATGCATAGCACCTATGATGACATAAACATACTGCAAAGCATTGATCACTGTTAAAGGTTACTCAGGTTTAATATTTTTAAAAATTGGACATAATCAATGTGAACGTCATTTCTTGAAACTTGTATAGTCATTGGAAAGGTAGAATTTGAGAAGGATATTTGTTTTCACAATGTAGTCTTTATAATCTCATATTTATAATCTTTATAGTCTCATGTTAAGAAGTCATTGTTATGAGGTACCACCTCATACACATTTAATGGGATAAGATGACAAGAAAGGAAAATGACAAGTGCTGGAAGAAATGTGGGAAAACAGGTACACTAAAGCACTATTAGTGGAGCTGTGAACCAGTCTAGCCACTCTGGAAAGCAATTTGGAACTATACCCAAAGGGCTATAAAATTGTGTATATCGCTTTACCCAGCAATACTGCTATTAGGATTATATCCCTAGGAGATTAAAAAAAGAAGAAAAAGGACCCATATGTATAAAAATATTTATAGCAGCTCATTTTGTGACAACTAAGAATTGGAAGCTATGGGGATACTCATCAACTGAGGAATGGCAGAACAAGTTATTGTACACAAATATGATGGAATACTATTGTTCTATAAGAAATGGTGGAAATGGTTACAGGGGAAAAAAAAAACCTTAGGAAGACCTATATGAACGTATACAAAGTGAATTGAGGAGAAAGAGGAAAACAATCTACATAGTAACAACAATATAGTAAAGATAATCAACTCTGAAAGACATTAACACTGTGATCAAAACAATGACCTACCACAATTCCAAAGAATGATGAAACATGCCCATTCCTCTCCAAAGAGACCTGAAGAACTGAGTGCAGATTGAAGCATGTTTCTTTTCTCTTTCTTTTTCTTGCTTTCTTTGGGAACATGACTAATGTGGACATTTGTTTTGCAAGACTAAATGTATTTGTAATAGCTTATGTTCTTGCACTCTTATTGGGTAGAAGTGGGAGAGAATTTGAAACTGAAAGCAAAAGTAAAAATGTTTCTGGGCTAAAAAATTAAAAAAAAAAAGGAAAAAAGAAGTCATTGCTAAATGTGAACCCACTAAAATGATGGAGAAGCTAAGCCTTCTGCCCTGCCCCCACAAGAGACTGAGTTTCTCAGTCTTACAAATAAAGCTGGTGACAAAGCCAGTAACAGGATCCAGAATTCTTCACTGCTATTCTAGACAGTCAGTTTTCTTTCTTTTCTGAATGAAGTAAGGTTGATATTCCATCTCTCTAATTTTCATCTAGAATAAAAATATGGGAAGTTTTTATTGATTTTTGTTTATTCAGTAAATTTCCTGAAATACCAAATTCTATTGCTTCTACTGTGAGTAGAACATTATGTATTTCATTTTGGCTGTATTATAGAGCTTTGCACCCTAAATCTCTGTATTTAAAACAACCACCTTTCCAACGGGGGAAATTTATAGTTACTTTGGTTACCCCTGAGAAGTGCAATTGAGTATTTAATCAGCTGTGAATTTTGAGCAACAAATTGACACTTTAAAGTCAGCACACAGAGTGAAAAGATCACTAAAAGGAAAGCAACCCAAACTCTAAGAAACTGAAAAACACATTATGGCCCCAGAGAACAGAAAATGAAACATATCTTCATCTCTCAGAAAACAGGTGGGGAACAGGGTGCTCCTTGAGCAGAATGTTACAGATATTTTCAGAGAAGTTCCTTGTATCCTGTGGTTTTTGCTTAACAAATTTTCCCTGTTATAAGGGAGGGTGCAGTTTGGACATGGAGAAGGATGCTATTTCCAGAAATGATTATGCTGGAGCAGCAAACAGTACCAATAAAACATTTTTAAAAGTTTATAAACACACACACACATACAAACCTCTAAAATATCGTAAGTCATTAACAAATAAGCATACTTTCCACCTATCATCTTCCATTAATTATATGCATTTACTATCCTTTGTAGCTGGTACTATATGCCATTGTGAGAAGGTTAAAGGGAGTAGTATAAATTGGGCCTCCTAATTAACTACTAGATATATTTGATATTTTAATACTTAAAAATACACATATTTCTATATATGTAAATACACATATGCATATATGTGTATGATCATCTTAGTATTCATAGGATCATAGATAGAGAGCTGGAAAAGACCTGAGAGGTCATTTGATCCAAACTTTTCATTTTATAGTTTGATAACCTGAGGTTTATGAAGATTAATGACTTGTCTGCAGTCACACAGGCAAGTCCTCTGCCTCTAGGGTCAATAGTAATGGGATGCTAGAATTAGAAGGTTTGTTAGAGGCCATGTGGTCTAATCTTTTTGTTTTTCAGATGAATCAAAGGTCTTCAACTTTTGGTTAGATGCTCCTGGTCACCTTTATCCTTAGTGCTATAGAGTCAGAACTTGAATTGACCTTTCCTGGATCCTAAGCTGGTGTTCTTTTTCATGACCTTGTCATGCTTCCCTATCTTTGTTCACAAAAACAAAGCAAGATGATCTTTGCAAGCTACTTATCATGAGAAAATGGTGCCCAGGTTGCTTTTGTTCAGCTGCCTCTGACTCTGTGACCCCATTTGGGGTTTTCTTGGCCAGAGATACTGGAAGAGTTTGCCATTTCCTTCTCTGGCTTATTTTACAGATGAAGAAACTGAGGCAAACAGGGTTAAGTGAATTTCCCAGGGTCACACAGCGACTAAATGCTGCAGGCCAGATGTGAATTTAGATCTTCCTGACTCCAGGCCTGATGTACTATCCACTGAGTCGCCTAGATGCCCCATGGTCTTAAGTACACCTAGGTATTTTTAACCCTTTAGTCATATCCCTTTCTTTATTCCAATTAACACCACATGTGGATAAGCAATAGAAAGCATCTGAAGGTTTTTTAGAAGATGGTAAAATGGATGGTGATTCCTTTGACAGAATTAGGGAGGTTTGGAGAGAGGGTAAGTTTAGAGGGAAAATAATGATTACAGTTTTAACCGTGTTGTATTTAAGATGAGCAGGGACATCCAGTGTGAAATACCCAGTAGGCAATTGGTGATATAATAATAGAAGTTTATTGGGGGAGAATGAGGAAATGGATTTGTAGATCTGGTGGTGTAGATGACAGTTAAATCCATGAGATAAAATAAGGAGAGAGAGAGAGAGAGAGAGAGAGAGAGAGAGAGAGAGAGAGA
>NW_027187348.1:9999047-10203207 GCF_028583685.1 Petaurus breviceps papuanus | reverse complement strand
AGAGAGAGAGAGAGAGAGAGAGAGAGAGAGAGAGAGAAAAGAAGAAGAAGAAGAAGAAGAAGAAGAAGAAGAAGAAGAAGAAGAAGAAGAAGAAGAAGAAGAAGAAGAAGAAGAAGAAGAAGAAGAAGAAGAAGAAGAAGAGGAAGTGGGAGTGGGAGGGAGGGAGGTAGAGGGGGAGAGAGGAGAGAATGAGAATATATGAGAATAGAAGGAGAAAAGAAGGCTCAGGACAGAAACTTGGGAAGTCCTACTATAGAGGGTGTGATGTGAATGGGGAGCCAGAAAAGGAAACTGAGGAGTGCTCAGGCAGATAGGAGGTCAAACTGGAGGGGGTAGAGTCAGGAAAACTCAGTGAGGAGAATATCTAGGAGGAAAGGGTGGTCAACAATGCTTCCTTGAGTCCCAGAGAGGCATTAAAGTAATTTTCATTGTAGAGGAACCTGGAGTATAAGGAGATAAACAAGGAGTGGAAAAGAAGGCAATGCCTTTAAACCTTAAGACTCAATGAAGATGCTAAGTTAGCAAATAGGAAACCCCACAAGCTTGGGCTAGGAGGGTGAGTGGGTATGTCAGGGTATGGACTGAGTATCCAAAACCTATTCTTAAACGAGTTAGGATGAATATTCTAACTCCTTCATGAATGGGCTTTGGATATTCAGTTGAGCAGTATAAGTGACAGGAAGAGCCTCTTTACTTGTAGGACGAGTCTGTGGGATTTCATGTTAAAGAAGACAGTTAACTATATTCATTTATTGACATAATCAGACCCTTCTTATATTAAATTGTTGGAGATCTGGCTCCCTCTGCTGGGAGAAGCAGCAACTGCATGATCCTTGACAGGCTCAGGCAGGTTTCCTCTGGTGCATGTTGCTTTTGTCTTCTAGTCTTGCAGTACTACAGACTAAAAACCTGCTCCCTCCCCCCGCCCCACTCCAGTTAACTATTTTAGCCAGCATTCTAAGAGTGAATTTCCTTCTCACAGATTCTTTAGGGTTTTGGTGTCAAATCTGTATCCAAACTGAAAGAGAAATAAAATTATGCAGGTTGCTCCTTTTATCTCTGCTTTGTCCCATGATGCCTAACTTCTAGTATCTATTGCAGTGCACCCTCAGTATTTAAGGATAGGGTTCCTATATTCTGTAATTGCTACCCGAGCTGTTCTGAGGCTAATTGGCAGAGTCAAAAGTTAAAAAAAAATTTCATTATTTCTCTTGATATTCTAGATCTGTTGTTTCTCCAAATCGAATTTTGTTGTAATTTTATTGATTTCTGAAAAACATGTGTTAATTCTTAATTGTAAAGAGATACTGAATGAAGGCTGATACTGTAAACAATCTGGGAAAGCAAGGAATAGTTTACCTGTCAGATTTATGGAGAAGGGAAGATTTTATGACCAAACAAGAATTAGAGAGCATATAAAATGCAAAATAGATAATTTTGATTACATTAAATTGAAAAGTTTCTGTACAAACAAAGCCAATGTAACCAAGATTAAGAGGGAAGTAGAAAATTGGGAAATAATTTTGACAACCAGTGTCTCTGATCAAGGTATCATTTCTAAAATATACAGAGAATTGAGTCAAATCTATAAGAATACAAGTCATTCCCCAATGGATAAATGGTCAAAGGACATGAACAGGCATTTGGTAGACTGGGCTCTTCTCAGCAATGCAAGGTTATAAGACAACTCCAAAAGACTCATGATGGAAAGAGATGTCCACATTCAGAGATAGAACTACAGAGTTTGAGTGCAGATTGAAGCAAATTACCTGCTCTCTTTCTTTTTCTTGTTTTGTTTCCTCTTTCCCATTGTTCATTCCATTGGTTATAATATTTCTTTACAACCTGACTAATGTTTAATGTGAAGGTATTTGCATATCCTATATTTGATTGCATGCCTCCATGGGAAGGGGGGAGGAGAAGAAGGGGGAGAAAGTTTGAAACTCATGGGAATGTGGAGCTGAATCTTGTAAACTAAAAGTAAACGAACAAATTAATAAAAAAAAAGACATATTGAAATGAACCAGGCAGTAAATGACTTGGATTTAGTAGAAAAAAGAGGAAGAAAGAGGTCACTTATGTCTAAATTAGCCAAGTAATTGTATGTGTGTGTGTGTGTGTGTGTGTGTGTGCATGTGTGTGCATATGTTTTAATTCTAGCTTGGGTAGAGTTTTTGAGAAGATTTTATTATTTTTATTATTGATAACTTTTGATAGCATTTCATAAGCCCTTAAAACTCTCAGAAATGGGGCAGCTAGATGGCACATTGAATAGAGCACCAGCCTTGGAGTCAGGAGGACTTGAGTTCAAATCCAGCCTCAGACACTTAACACTTACTAGCTGTGTGATCTTGGGCAAGTCACTTAATCCCAATTGCCTTGCCTTTCCTCCTTAAAAAAGACAGAAAACAAAACAAAACAAAAACACTCCCAGCAGCTTTTTATTGGACATGACCTGTGGTTTTGTTGGTGTAAGGAACTCTCAGTGTTTTAACACCCTCTACCAACATGGAAGAGCAACTGTTATGCAACTTATAGAATTGAAGAAGTGCCTTGGTTTCCTCAGTTGTTGAATGGGGATAACAATAGCATCTATTTCCCAGGGTTGTTGTGATGACCAAATGAAATAATATTTGAAAACATCTTTAGTACAGAGCCTGGCACATAGTAGGATTTATATAAATGTTAGCTATTATTAGCATTTTAATAATTCTTTGTCATTAATTTATATGCATATAACTTTTTTTTTTAAAGCAATCGGGGTTAAGTAACTTGCTTAAGGTTACATGGCCAGGTGTTTCTGGGTGGGTGCTAAGTGTCTGAGCCCAGGATTTGATCTCCAGGTCATCCTGATACTGGAGCCGGTGCTCTTACTTGCTGTGCTACCTGGCCGCCCCTATATAACTTAATAGTTTATATCATCCTGTATCCTATTCTTACTTCCTAGAACATTAAGCCACAGAAATAATTTATTCCTTCATGGCTATGTAGTACCTCTGAGCATTTATAAGGAACTCCTTGAGAAAGGGCTTAACATATAGATCTTAAACATTCAGTGATTCTTCTGGTAAATCTGGGATTTAGTTAGTCTTCTGAAATACATTTTTTACCCTTGAGACCAAGCACCAACCTCACTCCACATATTGTTCATTGAGAGTTAGAGAGATTTTTTTTGTGTGAATTAGGAGAAATAGTTATTTATTTCACTTCCTCAAGAATGGAGGGCATAAGATTTGGATGTGGCCCACAACCTCCATACCACTGAAACCTTTTTAACTTAAGTAAGAATTGGGATAAACTAACTTTCACATGGATGCAATTAATGTCATTTGTTATTTTTAAAAATGACTAATACTTTATATTTTATATAGTACTTTATAAGATGTTCAAGGGTTTTTGTAGCTTTTATCTCATCTGTTCCTCATAACTACCCTATGAGGTTGGAATGCTAGATTACACTATGACAAATGAAGAAATTGTTGCTTGAATTAATTGAACTTAAAGCTAGCTAAATAGAGCTATCACTATAACTTAAGTAGTATGACTTCCAAAGGTGTGATCATTATGATAGTTTATACCATTTGAATGGTGGTACCATTTACCCATTTCACATAGAAAATTGGTAAAGAACATTTTTAGACTACTTACTGTATGTGAAGTATTATACTAAACTTTGGCCAAGCTTTAAGTCCAATATTCCAATAAGTCCAATGGGAAAGGGGGAAGGAACATAGATCTTTCCACCTCCAACTTCAGCATTCTCGATATTTCATGTTGCTTTTCAAGTTCACAGACATTTATTAAATGCTTTACCAAGAAAAGCAAATACATGGCCCCTGGCACCAAGGAATTTTAGACCTATACAATTAATTTATTATTGTATATTTTCTCCTAGATGTTGGGTAGGTATCTCAAGTTCAATATAACTCCCTCCAAAGTACTCAGAATCTTCCGCCCTAAAACTCCTTCCCCTGACTTTCTGTATTGCTGCTCAGCCCCGCCCCCCACTCTCCTTCCATTTACCAAACTAAGAAACTTCAGCATTATCCTTGATGTTTTCTGCTTTTTACCCACCTTACCAACTACCAGCCCACCATATCTAATCATTCTCCAACTTCTTGATTCTACCTCCACAACATAGCTCACACCTGCCCCCTTCTGTCCATCCACAAGGTCACCATAATGATTCAAGATTTGATTACCTCTCACTTGGTCTTCTGGAATAGCCTCCTAATGGATCTCCTTGATTCCATTCTCCCCACTCCACAGGACATATTCCTGACAAAATATATCCCTAAGATGCTGGTTTGATTATCCATTACCCCTGCTCAAAATTCTTAATGTCATTATCTTTAAGATAAAATGTCTTTAAGATAAAATCCTCTTTGTATACTTTACTCCAGCCTAACTGATCTATTGTTGTTCACTGAACTAGACAACCTCTCTTCCTTGATTCCTTGGCACAGAGGTTTCACAATGCCTACTGTGTGTATCTTCTTTGTGTCCACCTCAGAATCCCCACCTTTCTTCAATGCTCAGCTAATGAGCCACCTCCTACATGAAATTTACCCTAATAATTATAACACGCACCTTCCTCAAATAATGATGCATATGCTGATAGGCTTATGCTTTGTGTGTTTCATATAGAGGGGTATGGCCCTTCATAACAGGAGGGATTGATATTTTGATTTGCTTTTGTATCTCTTTTTGTCTACTAGTTCAGTGCTTTGCCTATAATCTTTCAGTGCTCTTTGGATTACATTATGGTTTGGTTATTTGTGTACATATCTGATCTTGTCTAGCATACCATAAGGTTAGTAAGTGATAAAAATCATGTCTTATTCATCTCTGTATCCTCCAAAATGATTCACATGATGCCCTAGAAACAAAAAAATGGTTATATAAAGTCAGATTTGCTGGGTTCTAATGAAAACTCTACTATTTAAAATGACCAATGTGATCTTAAGGAAGTCATTTAATCTTTCCAATTCTCACTTTGTACACCTCTTTTTGTAGAGAGGGGAAACTGTAGGTGTGGAACACTGCATATCCAGCAGGACTCATTTCATGTATTGGTTAGTTCTACTAACGTTTTTCCTCCTCTGCTTCCTCTTCTTCCTCTTCCTCCTCTTCATCTTCCTTTTATTTCACTCCTCCTCTCCCTCTCCTCTTTCTCCTTCTCTTTTCTCTTTCTCTTCTGCTTTTTCTCTTCCTCTTCCATGGGTAGATAATAAGAGATGGATATATTTGAAAATGGTGATGAACACAAAAGATATCTATATAGACATATATTTTAATGTCATGATAAAACTTTGAGTTGGAAAAGATTAGAATATGAAAAAATTTTAGTGGTAATAACTTGGGATGTAGACATGGCTAATCTTTGAACTTTTAAAAAGTGTTATTTGATGATACAACTCATTTTTCTATTGAGTGCTGTTCAAGATTACATATTTATAATATTTTAACATTGCTGTTACTCAGCAGTAAGTAATGGTCAAGATGGTAAAGTAGAAATAGGACTTCCGCATGGCTCTGGCTTCCACCTCCTCTAATTCATATAAAAAATGATGCTAAACAAACTTTGGAGCTACAGAACCCACAAAATGACAGAAAGAAGCTAACCCCCTGCTGAAGACAGACTAACAAGCTGGCAGGAAGGGGCCAGTGCAGCACTCTGGGAGCTGAGCCCAGCCCTGCATGAGCTGAGGTTTTAGCCTCACGGCAG
This sequence comes from Petaurus breviceps papuanus, assembly GCF_028583685.1. Taxonomy (NCBI): domain Eukaryota; kingdom Metazoa; phylum Chordata; class Mammalia; order Diprotodontia; family Petauridae; genus Petaurus; species Petaurus breviceps. The sequence goes on along the minus strand of NW_027187348.1, from coordinate 10,197,479 downwards.
CCTGACCAGCCACTGGCAAGAGGGACTTCAGATAACCAGCAGCTGTGGTAGTTTCCAACCCATAGATGCCAAAGACAAAGTGAGAGGTCAGTGTAAACTTTGTGGGAACAGGGAGTTTGGGAGTGCAGTCTTGACTTTGCCCCCGGGGCAAGAAGCAGATGAAGCTCCATGGCCATGCTGCTTCAGAGCTCTTGGTCTGCAAATAGAAGGGGGACCAAGTGACCAGTTTCAGGGGTTAATTGTTCTTGCTCTAAACTGTTGGATCTGGATTTCTGTCGAGGGTGGAGGTCCTGGGGTGAATGACCAGTTTGCTAGAGCCTGTGGAGGCTTCACAGAGGGCACCCAGCTAATAGCTCCAGCAGCTGCAAAAACCCCAGTGATTGGGATAAAGCTCCCCTTTCTGGTGGCAGAGTTCTCCTGTGGCAAAAGTCAAGTAATTGAGTGGCAACATGAGCAAGCAAAGGAAGCAAAGCAAACAGAGCAATTCAACACTAGACTTCTATTTTTGGGGCAAAAAGTATCAGAGCATGGAACAGGAGGAAGACAACAAAATCAGAACTCCTGCACCAAAAGATTCCAAGAAAAACATAAGCTGGTTATAAGCCACAGAGGAGCTTAAAAAGAATTTTGAAAGCCAAATAAGAGAAGTGGAAGAAAAATTGGGAAGAGCAATGAGAATGATGCAAGAAAATTATGAAATGAGAGTCAACAGTCTGACTGAGGAAAATAAAACCTTAAAACTAGACTGACTCAAATGGAAAAAGAGGCTCAAAAAGGCAGTGAGGAGAAGAATGCCTTAAAAAGCCAAATTTGCCAGATGGAAAAAGAATCTCAAAAGCTCACTGAGGAGAATCATTCCTTCAGAATTAGATTGGAGCAAATGGAAGCTAATGACTTTATGGGAAATCAAGATGCTGTTAAACATATGCAAACAAGGAAAGAATAGAAGGCAATGTGAAATATCTCATGGGAAAAGCCACTGACCTGGCAAATAAATCCAGGAGAGATAATTTAAAAATTATTGGACTACCTGAAAACCATGATCAAAGAAAGAACCTAGAAATCGTCCTCCAAGAAATTCTCAAGGAAAACTACCCTGATGTTTTAGAACCAGAGGGCAAAATAGAGGTTGAAAGAATCCACTGATCACTCCCTGAAAAAGATCCCCAAAAAGAAAACTCCTAGGAATATTATAGCCACGTACTGAAATTTCCAAATCAAAGAGAGAATATTACAAGCAACCAGGAAGAAACAATTTCAATACTGTGGAAACACAATCAGGATAACACAGGATCTGACAGCTTCTACACTGAGGGATCGAAGGGCTTGGAATATGATATTCCGGAGGTCAAAGGAGCTGGGATTAAAACCAAGAATCACCTACCCAGCAAAACTGAGTATTGTGTTTCAGAGGAAAATATGGACATTCAGTGGAATAGAGGACTTTCAAGCATTTTTGATGAAAAAACCAGAGATGAATAGAAAATTTGACATTCAGATACAAGAAGCAAGAGAAGCATGAGAAGCTAAACAGGGAAAAGAAATCATAAGGAATTTATCAAAGTTGAACTATTTATATTCTTACATGGAAAAGCAATAACAGTAACTTATGAAACTTTTCTCAGTATGAGAATAATTGAAGGGAATAGAAATGTGTATATATATAATATATGTATATATATACATATATATTTCTATATAGGAGGGCATATGGGTATATGAATACCTATATGAGTGTGTGTATATATGTGTACAGGTATACATAGATAGAAGGAATGGGACAAATTTAATAGGAATGGATGATACTTAAAAGGTGAAATTAAGAGACGAGAGAGGAATATAATGAGAGGAGCTGGGGAGAGACAGAATAGGGTAAACTATCTCATATAGAAGAGGTAAGGGAAAATGGTTACAATGGAGGGGAAGAACAAGAAGGCAAAAGGGAATGGGTCAACCTTATTCTCATTGAATTTGGCTTAGGAAGGGAATGACATACACACTAAATAGAGTATTTATCCTACTGGAGAGTAGGGGCAAAGGGGATGAGAAGGGGGATGATGGAAGGGAGGGCAGGTTGGGGGGGGAGGAAAGTTGGAAGCACCCACTTTTGAAAAGGGACAGGATCAAAGTAGAGCATAGAACAAGTGGGGAGTGGGATGGGATGGAGGGAAATATAGTCAGTCTTTCACAATATATTCACTATGGAAATGTTTTGCTTAGCTACACATGTACAACCTATATTGAATTGCTTATCTTCCCAGTAAGGGTGGGTGAAAAGGGAGGAAGAGAAAGAATCTGGAATTCAAAGTTTTAAAATCAAATGTTTAATATATACATACATACACACACATACATATATATATATACACACTATTATTACTATTACTTTACATGCAACTGGGAAATAAAGGCACTGGGGCAGAGAGATCCACTTTACCCTACTGGAAAGTTGGAGGGGAGATGGGGGAAGATATGGGAGAGAGCAGATTGGGGGAGGGGATATTCAGTAGGATCGCTATTTTGGGGTGGTGGGTAGGGGAAAAATGGAGAGAAAATTTGTAACTCAAAATCTTGTGGAAATGAATGATGTAAACTAAAAAATAAAAAAAAGAGGAAGAAAAAAGAAATTAAGATATTACCACTACTGAAAAAAAGTAATAACATGTATATGTATATATAGATACAATAAGTGAAAATGTTTTTTGAAAATAAATGCATGAAAAAATAAAAATATTATAGAACCTGAAAAGGGGGATTTAAATGACAAAAAAAATCTTGCAAGGGGAAAATTGTTCATTGGGATATAGGGAAATGAATGGGAAAGCCTCCTGGGTTCTCTTTTCTTTTACAATCTACAGATCTCTGCAAAAAGAAGTAACAATTCCGGAGTTTCTCTTGAGCTAAGCTACTCTGGATATATGTAAACTACAATATTAAAGACAATTACCTTAAAGCTAGGTAAAAGGGTCAAAAGGAGAAGAAGGCAGGAATTAGGTGAATACAGATGAAAATAACACACAGGACAATGCCATTTATTAAAGGCACCAGGAAGCTATGTGGTGCAATGGATAGAATGCCCAGCCCGGAGGCAGGAAGACTGATTTTCCTGAGTTCAAATCCAGCCTCAGACACTGACTAACTGTATGACTCTAGGCAAATTACTTAACCTTGTTTGCCTCAGTCTACTCATCTGTAAAATGATTTGGAGAAGGAAATAGCAAACCACTCCAGTATCTTTTCCAAGAAAACCCCAAATGGGGTCACAAAGAGTCAGATACAACTGAAAAAACCCCCCACAAAAACAAAAGCACTGAAGAAAACCAAAAGTTGATAAGAGGCAGTTCTAGATGCTGTCATGAAGCTTACCATTTTATAAAGGCTAAAAAAATTTAGTTTTATTTTATTATTTTAATTAATTATATATTAATGAAATAATATTAAATTATTAAAATATATTAAATAAATTAATATATTATTATTTTATTAATTTCTGGTTCTTTTTTTATTTTCTTCTAGAATCTTAGGATTCAAAGTCTCTCAGTCCATGGACTAATTTTGAGTCCCAGTTTTGTGTCACTGATAAATCTGATGAATGTACCAACTATGTCATTAAGTCTTCGACAAAAATGACAAAACAAAACTCCTTTGGGAAAAAGATTTCTAGGAGTTTGTAACTGTCTTAGTTTTCACTAGATGTTTAGACGTATAATTATCTCATTTCTAATTGGCACTATACAAAGCAAAATTCTTTCTAAGTGAGTCTACAATTTGACAGACAAAAGGGACCCAGACTCACAACTTTGAAGGGTTATGGATATGTTAAGGTGAAATGTGATTTTGACTATGGTCCAAGAGTCTGGAGTCTATGTAACACTAAGGAGTCTATTCTATTTGTTAAGTTTAAATGAAGAGATTTGTGGGATTCAAGTAGGTGAGAGGAAGCCAATAGCTAAGCAAACAAAAAACGGCATGAAGCAACTTAGAGCAAGTAGATTAGTAAAATCGAAGATGTTGAAGTGCTTTCTGAGTAAGAAACATTTTAGGGAAGATCTACCGGGTTCAAAAAGAAGCAAGTGATTTTTTTAAGGGAAGCTATTTGGGATCGCCAATTTCAAATCTTAAACAAATCACTTTCTTTATGTAGGAAAGGGAACATTAGGATAAGGATGTAGAATAACCTATAAGTTGTTATTGAATACTACTGAAGTTAACACAAGGCATCGAGGGCCATGTTTTCTCTGAAGTGTTTAATCTTTACATATTGGTATCTCCAATTGCCCAGAGTCACTAAGACCCTTGCAGGAAACCTGTAAATCCTTGTGAATTTCTAGTAATGTTACTGAGGATCTAACCCTTACCCCATCCCCTTATTTGATTGGTTGACTAATTCACTGGGTGCTGCTTAGAAGAACTGAAATATCCTCTTTCCTTTGCTTCCTCCTCTCCCTTCTCTTCTGCAAGTATAAACCTGGGTGATTCAGTTTTGTTCCTTCCCTTAGACAAAGAGAAGGTACAGATGCAGGTGACCAGGAGTGTACTTTGGTAGGCGTTAAGTGATACTAGCATCTGGAGAATCTGTATTGTTTGTGACATTTGTGTCACTGGTTACAATCAGTTATAAGTTGTGGAAGAGACTAAGCAGAACTATTGATGGATTTTTAAATTTTGTTTTTATATACATACATATATATGTAATACATAAATCAGTTATTTATAACATTGTTTAAAATCATTGTAAAGTACAATGTTTAATTGATTTTTAAAAAAAAGTATATATTGGTAACTAATATGAATAAAAAACAGACAGCTATAAGAGTGGATTTGATTGATTTATTCAAGTGTCTCTACCTCATTTAAAATAAATGACAAGATGCTCTGATATTTTTACACAGTAAGAACAAGTCTTCCTTGATCATTGACTTTTTTTTTTTTAAGCAATCAGGGTTAAGTAACTCGCTCAAGGTTACATGGCCAGTTACTTCTGGGTGTGGTGCTAAGTATCTGAGCCCAGATTTGATCCAGGTCATCCCGACACTGGAGCTGGTGCTCTTACTTGCTGAGCCACCTGGCCGTCCCTAAGCAACTGGGGTTAAGTAACTTGCTCAAGGTTACACGGCCAGGTGTTTCTGGGTGGGTGCTAAGTGTTGGAGCCCGGATTCGATCCTCAGGTCATCCCGACACTGGAGCTGGTGCTCTTACTCGCTGTGCTACCTGGCTGACCCTGTCATTGACTTTTGATTAAGTGGGAGAAGTACTTACTATTGTAGTGATGCTACACAGGGAGGGTGTTTGGATAGGTTGAGGAAACTTGGTCACTCTGTAGTGATTCCTTTTAAAATATCAATTGAGTTGAGAAATACAGTCATTTCAGATATTATAGCCTTCATGGATTTACTGTAAAACCCATGACAAGAAAGCTCTGAAAAGGAACCAATTTGTCCAGGGGAGGATTTTACAATATTAGAAAGGACCTGGGGATTTTGGAGGTATGGATGGTAACAGATATTATTATATCACCATTCTATATACTAAAATGTACTTAAGGTTGTCTGACTAAATTGATACTTAGCTGGTAGTTATTGGGAGACCATATTGGATTGGGAGATGAAGCTGATAGTCGAATAAGTCACCTCTAAACCTCTAAGGGATATCTCTAGAGTCCTTAGGAAATGTAGTTGCCATTAGGGAGCTGACTCATCAGGGTGTCTTGAATTTGGAGCATTGCTATGCAACCAATATTTATTGAATGGCTTTTATGTATAAGAAATTGTGCTAGATAGAGCATAACACTGTCACTATCCTGAAATAGCTGACAGTTTACTCGAGGAGACCTAGATATTCCCTTATAGTGAGCTAGATGAACAGTCATATGAAGAGCCTGACATGCATTTTTGGGCCAGTCATTTAACATGTTTTGGTCCTTGATTTTCTTATTTTAGTGTCAGGATGGCATGATGGATAGAAAGTCAGAATAGGAGTCACAAAAACTCGATGATTATAAGTTACTGGCTCTTACATAGCCAGTATATACTGGCTTGACCCTAAAAAGTCACTTTATCATTCAGTACCACCTCCATGCACCCAGCCCCAAAGCCCAGCAATTCCTTAAAATAATGATTTGCTTGTGCTGATACTTCATCGTTCACCCAGCATTCTATCTCAAATTTGGAATGCCACTGAATAATTAAATCTGTAGCTCATATCGCACTTCTGAGAGGTTTTTCATCGCTCGCATGTCATTGATCACTGGCATATCTAATTTTGATATTCAGTACCTTTTATTATTATATCCTTGTTTCCTGTGTGCGTCATGCTGTACTTATTTGTTCATTCATTCATTATTTAGGTTTAGTCTCATTAGAATTATGAGGTCTTAGAGGGCAAGCATCTGATGATGGGGAAAGAGAACTGAATTTTGAAGTTGGACACCCAGATTCAAATTAATTAATAACCAATATTCAAATAGTAAAAATATTTTTAAAAAATTCAGATTCTATATTTATTATCTGTGTCATCTTGGGTGCGTCTCTTAATCTTTCTGGGCTTCGGTTTTCCAATTTATTAGGTGAGGGCATTGGAATGGTTGACCTCTAAAGTCCCTTTCAGCTCTACATCTATAATCCTACAATCTGGGTGATGTTCAACCAACAGTTGACCCCATAGAACTACAATTTAGAAGTAAGAGACAAATGAATATCTAGATTTGGGAGTTGCTTGGGTATAGAAATGTTAATTAAACCTATGGCAATGGATGAAAGAGGAAAAGAAGGAAAGTGGATCTAGAGCAATGCCTTTGGATAAGAGAGGGGCCTATGTTGGTTTAGTCTGAAATAATGTTGGAGCCATAGATTTATTCAGAGAGGAGGTAGCTAAGATGTTAGTTTTGGACAACAGGCTATATCAAAGTCAATTTCTAATGTGTCTACAATTAGGATAATTGTTTCAAGCCAGTTAGGACAGGGAGAATGGCTCAAAAGACAACAGAATACCTCTAAGACTGGAACTTCAAAAATTCTAAAAAACAAAGAAACAAAGAAAAAGGTTCAAAGAAGTCCAAGAAGATAATTCTGGATAGGTCAGAGAGAGAAGAGTTGCTGCTTATTCTAAACTGACAGGAGATAATGAGTATAAAATAGATATAGTTCATTTAGGGGAGGGATGTAGGGAGTCATAGAAAGGGGACTTGTCAAGGCCAAGGCTTACATCATGGAGATGATAATCATTGGGTCATAGATTCAGAGCTGGAAGGGATCTTAGAATTCATCAACATTGATTTAATAAAGGAGAAAACTGAGGCAAAAAGGGTAAGTGATATTCATAGGGTTATATAACTATAACTAGTAAGTGTCTGTGGTGGAATTGAGTTGAGAGACAAGAGTGTTTTCAAAATTAGTTAACCAGTTCCTTAAAGAGTGAAATTTTAATCACCTAGGAGACTGTTTTGCTTGTCCCTAGACAAAAGAATTAGGAACAACACAGGGAACTGCCAAAGAAGAAAATTTAGATTTGATGTGAGGGAATTTGTTGTGAGTCACTTTTTAGTTATCTCCAACTCCTTGTGACCCCATTTGGGCTTTTCTTAGCAGATAATGGAGTGGTTTGCCATTTCCTTCTCCAGCTCATTTTATAGAGGAGGAAATTGAGGCAAACAGGGTTAAGTGACTTGCTCAAGGTTACATAGCTGGTAACTATCTGACTTAAACTCAGGAAGATCAGTCTTCCTGCTTTCAGGCCCAACACTGGATTCACTGTGCCACCAAAACTTCCTAATAATTAGAGCATTCAAAAGGTGAATGAATGATTTTATTTTCTTCGTGGAGGTTCTCAAATAAAGGCTAGATGGCCACGTATTAGGAAGGGGGATTCTTGTTTGCTATGGTTTGAATTATATTGTGGTTGAGTTCCTTTCCAACTTTGAAATTTTGTTATTCTTTGGTGGATGTATCATCCAATCCACCCAAGTTAAATGGTAGGACAAGATCTAGAAATAGAAAGTGGTTCAGGAAAATAAAGTAGGCAAAAGAGTGAATTAGGTCTATTTTCTTGTAAGTGGTGTGTGTGTGTGTGTGTGTATAACCAGAATGGTGATCCACAAGCAGTTATTAAACATCCAATCTGTGTAATCATGACTAGAGAGTTTTGTACTTTGTTAAGTTACACCTTCCCTCTTAGGGCAAGGGGAATAAAACATGACCTCCAAATCGGCTTTTTAAAGCTGGGATATTGAGAGGAAGTTGCTTGAGTGTTCATTCTACAGGTCTGGGAGTAGAAGAGAATGGGGACTGACGTAGCTTGGAACTCATGTGGTTTTAACTCGCTCTCCTGGATACCTACGTGCTGAACTCTTTTCTTTTTACTACTGGGGGACTTGCCACCTTATAAATTCAGCTACTTGGATCAAATACCCATTGCTCTCTTCTAGTTGTAGCTCTGATCCAGATTGACTGATAAGACCTATTTAAATCTTTGTTGTTTTCCCACTTTGATTTTTAAGGTTTTTTTGTTGTTGAGTCATTTTAATCATGTCCAGCTCTTCATGACCCAATTTGAAATTTTCTTGGCAAGGATACTGGCATAGTTTGCCATTTCCTTCTCCAGCTCATTTTATAGAGGAGGAGACTGAGGCAAATGAGGTTAAGTGACTTGCCCAGGATCACATACCTGTTAAGTGTCTGCAGCTGGCCTTCCATAAATGGGTCCTCTATGGTTCCCTGTCAGTGGCAATAGCAATAGCACAAGATTTGGAATCAGAGAACATGGCTTTGAATCTTGTATTTGCTATTTTCTAACTGGATGCTATTTATATCTCTCTGAGCCTCATTTTTACCTTCTATAAAACACCTAGACATCCTTTGAACTAGAGGATTCTTTGCTAAGAAACCAGGGGAAGGGAAAGTCCTGTGTTCATTCTCTTGAAAGTCAAGCTGGGGGGTGGCTAGGTGGCACAGTGAATAAAGCACTGGCCCCGGAGTCAGGAGGACCTGAGTTCAAATCCAGCCTCACACACTTAACACAAAAACTAGCTCTGTGGCCTTGGGCAAGTCACTTAACCCCAACTGCCCTCCAAAAAGCAAAAAAAAAAGTCAAGTTGGATGGTGAGGAATCTGGTCAGTACAGGAGAGAAGTAATGACTACAAATCAGTTCTTCTAATCAGTCAGTTACTCTGGCCAGCTCAGTTGGTGGCATAGCAAGCAGTGAGAATAACAAGATGGGGGTTTAATCAATATTTTGTTTATTATAGAGCCATTTCATACAGAGCCAAAGATACAAGGGGCTCATATAGTTTATAAGCTCCCCAAGCAGAAGGTCTATGTGACCCAAAAGAAGGCAGATAATATACAAGGAGCCTCCCTTGATCTTGTTTACTATTTACCCTTGCTTAAAGTAAGTTATTCATTAGGGCAATATCATAGGACCGTGTCTGGAGGCATAAACAAAAAAGATTACACACCCTCCATCTTATCTGCCCTGTAACCTTTCAGATCATTGTATAGGGGAGGGGAACATTCCATTAGCGGGGCCAGGGAGCCCCTGAAAGTTCTATACAGTCAGTCAGTCAACAATTATTTTTCAGGTGTTTACTACATGCCACTAACTAAGCTAAGCTTTGGGGATACAAAGTTAAAAACATTGTCCTTGTTCTGTAGGGACTCATGTTCTAATTGGGGAGACACCATGCAAATAACTATGTTTATACTAGATATATGCAGTACAAATAGAAAGTAATTTCAGAGGGAAGGGATAAGGGGCAGCAGGAAGGTGGGACCATGAAAGACCACCTACTAGAGACTGAATTTTAACTGTCTTGAAGGAAGTCAGGGAAGCTAGGAATCAGAAGGGAAGAGGGAGAACATTGTAGGGATGAGGGAATAGTTAGTCCAAATGCACAAAATGTGTGTCTAGAGTTTCTCTAATAAAGTATAATTAGTAGGACTGTGTATCTGCATCACAGACTTTCAGGAGGGGAGTAAAGTGTGAGAACCCTGGATAGTCAAAAAGGGGCCAGATTGTAGAGGAATTTGGATTTGACCTTGCAAATAACAGGGGGCTACTGTAGTTTATTGAGCAGGAGGGTGACATAGTCAGACCCACACTTTAGGAAAATCACTTTCGTACTTGAGTGGAAGATGGAATGGAATTGAGAGAGATGAGTCAGGAAGACCAAACTGGTGGTATGGAAAGGTAGGGGTGGAATGCAGACCTGTAGTGCTTTAATTAGACTGACAAGAAATAAACTGGTGAAAAAGAGGGACATTGATAACTGTGTGTTAGCAAAGGAGAGAAGAGAGTGAGGGAAGGGTTAAATGAAGGGAAGCATGAAAGCTAGTAAGGAGGGGGAAATAAGAAAAAGAGAAAGAAGAGGGGAGAAATGGTAATGGTAAAAATAAGAGGAGAAAAGAGAGAGGAAAGGATAAACCCCATAGATGCACTCCAGTTTTTGAACCAATCAAATTTCTTACTTTATGAATATGATCTTTCAAGCATGGTAATGATAGGAAAAAAATGCATAGGTTTTGTTAAGTAACAAAAAAATTGCTATTAACAATAAAACTCCTCTGACTTCTGCTTAAAGGATAAAGGGAAGGGACCAATGAGATGGGTTAGGGGAGAGAAACAAATAACGGAAAAGTGAGGTTTATGTATATACAATACAACTGTGGGCAGAGTGCTGAAGTGGAGGACCTGCATTGCCAACGACTTGTTCAGTTGTGGGCTAGTGCTGCTCCCTAGTGGTGATAATCCAATATTCCATGCCAAATCGGCCTGGATTGCTGTGAAAAGAACCAGTGTAAAGAGAAAAGGATTGCTTCTACACAAGATTTCAATCTAGAAGATATATCATAGGATCGAAATCTAATTTTTTTAAAGAGAGAGGAGTGAGGAAACTCATTCATATAGAGGAGACTTTACAATGTTCTCTCAGCTGGCATGTTACCTTTTTATTTTTAAACACATCTTAATAAAAACAATGATCTCTGCCAGCTTTGATGCCATGGACACGTAGCAGCCATCATTAAGTAAAACCGATTCATTCCATTCCACAGGATGATGTTGCTGAAATCTCTGGCCTGTATATATGCAGAATTGAAACTCTCAGTTCTAGGCGCTCCGTCTGTAAATTAAGGATTTGGACTAGGTTCAATTCAAGTAAACAGTTATCAAGCCCCTACTGTGCTCAGGATGGTGTGATAGACAAAGACAAAGACTAATGACTGTTAGTCTTTAGTTACTGTTAGTAACTGTTAGAATAAGGGACTCCTCATTCTAAGGAACAAGTACTAATAATACCCATTTATACAGTGGGTTAGGGTTTTTGTTCCTTTGGGAGGAGGAAGATTGTTTTCCTTTCATCATTCTTTTGTGGGTCTTTCCCAGGTCTTAATATAGAAAGTCCAAAGTTCCCCCTGCATCCTGGGCCATCACCAGCTATCTTGACCTTTGTCTTGCTAATGAACTTCGATGACTCTGGAAGGGAGAGTGAGGCTTATGACTTTGCTCAGCCTAGGCCCACTTATATCCAATTTGCATGCAAGTCAAGACATCACCCTTGTGATATCATTGGTCTTGTTCAAGAAATAAAGTCAAACAACAACTGCTATTACTACTGCTACTACTACTACTGCTGCTACTACTACTACTACTACTACTACTACTACTGCTACTACTACTACTACTACTGTTACTACTACTGCTACTACTACTACTGCTACTACTACTACTGCTGCTGCTACTACTACTACTACTACTACTACTACTACTACTGCTACTACTACTACTACTACTACTACTACTGTTACTACTACTGCTACTTTTGTGGGTAGCCAAAAAAGTTAGTGAAAATACGAGATAACCATTGATAAAGAAAAGCTCCAGTCCCTTGAAGCAGCAATCTTTGCTTGTTGAACAATGCCTCAAGTTGTGTTTTTTAAAAACATATAGTCTATGTTAGAGATACCTATATACATTACCATATTGTAGGGGGAAAACATATTGATTCATTTTACTACTAAATTTTCTACTGTGACTTCACTTATTCACATTTTGACACTACAGTCTTAAAGTTTATTCAAATTATTTTCCTGCTACCTTACCTTCTTCCATGTGCTTCCCACCCTTACCCCACCTTAGACTATGTTGCTGACATATAGGTTGGTAGAAGGGCATTGTGATCATTTTTGTATGACTTCATGACATGTGAGATACAAACAGATGTCTCTGGGTATATACCCATGGTGTCAGTCATTTACCTTCTGCTGTGAAGAACTTTAAGAAAAAGAATTACCCCTGAAGTTTGTTACAGCATTTGCAATGCGGAGTTAGTCCTAAACCCCTGTAAAGTCAATACTACACTGGTCATTGTGGAAACCATTCATGCCAGAGTTATGCTGGACTGTGCTCAAGTAATGGTTGTGCCAAGAGTAGAGAATAAGGTATTTGATTAAATATACCCAACAATAGGGCTTTCAGGATGCTTGGGTAACTTACAGATATATATGGTGTAAACACTGGGATTACCATTACTTGACATATTCTTACATTTTATAATCTGTGCAATAAACCCTGGCATGACATCTATCAACACCCAAACCATAGGAACATAGATTGAGACCCCAAAGAGGCCACCAAACCTAAACCCATTATTTTATAGATATGAAAACTAGTGACCAGGAAAGTTGAAACCTAGATTCTTTGACACCAGATGTGCAGTTATCTTTCTACTGGGCCATTCTACCTCCTAATATATGAGGGATAGCTTCCTCTTCTTCTTTGTCTGACATGTATCATATATAATATTTACAGACAACCTAATACATAAACCATAGTGCAATGTCAAGATATGAGTGCAATTCAAATACCATCATCACTAATAGGTTTTGTCATTTACGAAATGAACCAGACTAGACCATCTCTAAGGTTCCTTCCAACTCCAGTTATATGACACTGAAAATAACTTTGTGAGTTAGACTGAATACTCTTTTTTTTTTCTTTTTGGAGAACAATTGGGGTTAAGTGACTTGCCCAAAGTCACACGGCTAATAAATGTGTCAAGTGTCTGAGGCCACATTTGAACTCATGTCCTTCTGACTCCAGGGCCAGTGCTGTATTCATGGTGCCACCTAGCTGCCCCTAGACTGAGTACTCTTACCCCTATTTTGGAGACTAGGAGATCAAAGTTACTTGTCTAAGATGCCATGGCTAACTAGTGACGGGATCTAGACAGGTATCATAGTCTTCTATCTTCTAGTCTAGTGAAAGTTCTTCTAGGGTAGACATAGGAACCTGGGTCCTTACGGCCTTTTGACCGAGTCCAAGTTTTATAGAACTCATCCTTTTATTAAGGGGATTTGTCCTGTGAAGTTTGGATTGAGGACCTAGAGGGCCGCATGTGGTCTCAAGAGTGTAGGTTCCTGATCCCTGTCAAGCAGATGGGTATAGGTCTTTATAAATAAGGAAATCATGGATTGGCAGCTAGATGATCCAGTGGATAGAGAACCAGGCCTGGAGTTAGTAAGATCTGAGTTCAAATCCAGCTTCAGACAGTTACTAGTTGTTTGACCCTGGGAAAGTCTTTGAACTATGTTTGCTTCAGTTTCCTCATCTGTAAAATAATTTGGAGAAAGAAATGGCAAACTGTTCCAGTATCTTTGCCAAAAAGTCCCCCTCCCTCCAAATCCTCAAATGGGATTGCAAAGAAACAACTGGACAAAAAAATGGGTTACTACATGAACATGAATTAGTGTCAGAAGACCTGGATTTGAGTTTGGGGTCAGCAGCTGTGTGACCTTATTGATTAAATCACTTAGTCTCTCTGGTCCTCAATTTATTCTGGTTGAATCCAGAGTGTATAACTAGAAGTAAGTAGGTAAAAATTGCTGTGAGGTATATTTTAACCCGTAAAAGGAAAAGCTTCCCCCAAAGTGGAAATGTATAATGAATTGCTTTGGAGATTGTGGATCCCAGAGGTTTCAAGTAGAACCTAGCTGATCATTTGTTAGGGACCTCATAGAGTAAATTCCTGCTTAGGTACCAGTTGGACTTAGATCTGGGGTGGGTAACCTATGGTCTTGAGGCCACATGTGGCCCTCTAAGTCCTCAAGTGCAGCCCTTTGAATGGATCCTGTCAAAAGGCCATACTTGAGGACCTAGATGGCCATATGTGGCTCCAGGTTCTACACCCCGTCTACCTCAATGCCCCTTCTCTCATGTCTAGAATGCACTCCCTCCTTAGCCCTGCTCCTTGGAATTCCTATCTTTCATCCAGACTCAGTTCAAGAGCTCCCGGTTTCAAGAAACCTTTCCTGACTCTCCCAGTTCTTAGTGATGTCACTCTACTCCCACCTCATCACTTTGTATTAATTTTGCACTTATCTTGTGTTTACTTTTTTTCAAATTAATAAAATATATGAGAATTTATTTATTAATATACACATAGAAATTTTATCGTTACAATAAAAAATGTTCCTTAAAGAAATGGAACAATTTATTTTTTTTAATTAATTTTGTTTGTTTCCTTTTACTTTACAGGATTCAATTCCACAGTTCCTTGAGTTTCACATTTTGTCCCCCTCCCTCCCATCTCCCCCCATGGCAGCATATAGTCAAGTATAGGATCTGTAAATACTTTCACATTATACGTTAGTCAGGTTATAAAGATGGATTGTATCAGATGGAATGAAAAATGGTAAAGAGGACATAAAACCAAACAAGAAAAGGAAAAAGATCAGGTATTTTGCTTCCATCTGGATATAAACTCAGTTCTTTCTAGCTCTTTCACTGGATGCACACATTTCTCTCCATCATGAGTCTTTTGGGATTTACTTATATCACTGCATTGCTGAGAAGAGTCCAGTCTATCAAAGTTGGTCGTCACACATATGTTGTATCTGTAATTGTGTACAAATTTCTCCTGGTTCTGCTCTTCTCACTCAGCATCAGTTCATATAAGCCTCTCCAGGTAAATATGAAGACTGTCTGCTCCTCATTTCTTATAGCACAGTAGTATTCCATAACATGCATATACCACAACTTGTTCAGCCATTCCCCAATTGATGGGCATCCCCTTAATTCCCAATTCTTTGCCACCACAAAAAGAGCCTCTATAAATATTTTTGTACATATGGGTCTTCCTCCCATTTCTATGATCTCTTTGGGATATAACCCTAGGAGTGGTATTGCTGGATCAAAGGATATGAGGATATTTATAGCCCTTTGGGCATAATTCCAGATTGCTCTCCAGAAAGGCTGGATCAGTTCACAATTCCACCAACAATGCATTAGTGTTCCAGTTTGCCCACATCCTCTCCAGCATTTGTCATTTTCCTGTTTTATCATCTTAGCCAATCTGACTGGTGAGATGTGGTACCTCAGAGTTGTTTTGATTTGCATTTCTCTGATCAATAGAGATTTAGAGCATTTCTTCATGTGCTTATAGATATCTTTAATTTCTTTCTCTGAAAATTGCCTGTTCATATCCTTTGACCATTTATCAATTGGGGAATGACTTGTATTCTTATAAATTTGACTCAATTCTCTGTATATTTTAGAAATGAGTCCTTTGTCAGAGACATAGGTTGTAAAGATTCTTTCCCAATTTCCCACCTCCCTCTTAATCTTGGTTACATTGGCTTTGTTTGTACAGAAGCTTTTCAATTTCATGTAGTCAAAATTATCCATTTTACATTTTATAATGTTCTCTAATTCTTGTTTAGCCATAAAGTCTTTCCCTCTCCACAAATCTGACAGGTAAACTATTCCTCGTTTTAATCTTGTTTTTACTTAACTGTGAATAGTTAAGCCTTCCATTAGAATGTAATCTCCTTGAACTCATGAACTGGGTTACTTTTATTTTTATAAGTTGAGCAATTAGAACACAGAAGGTGATTAATAAATGCTAACTTCATGAGATCCCTTCCAATTAGGTGATTCTGTGAGAGAATTACCTAATTGCCCTAATTACCTCACAAGGTTTCTGGGAGTTATATAAGGTGTGATAAGTCCTTTGTAAGAGTCAAAAGTGAAATTAATGTAAGTTATTATAATAGACATATACACCATTATAAATATACATACATACATATGCATATTATACATATACATGTACTTGGGGGGGATCATCTAGATGATGCAATGGATAGAATCTGGCCTCAGATACTTATTAGTTGTGTAACCCTGGGCAAGTCACTTTTAACTCTGTTTTCCTTTCTTACCTTGTGTATAAAATGAACTGGCATAGGCAATGGCAAACTACTCTGGTATCTTTGCCAAAAAAACTCTAAATGGGGTCACGAAGAGTTGGACATGGCTGCAAAAGAACAACAAGCTTTTATTATCATCATCATTAAGATACAGACAGTCTGCATCATACCCTTTAAAACATGTCAAAATACTTCTTACAGGTGTGAACAGCAGTGAAGGTTTTAAAATATCTTCAAAACATTAAAAAGCAATAAGTACCTATGTATCCATAGACTCTTGGGCAAGTTAGTTAACCTCTCTGGGTCTTATCTGTAGTATTAAAGAATTGGGCTAGGTAGGTGGTCCCTTCCAGCTCTAAATCCACGATTCTATGAATTCAGTCTTAAGATTTCCAAATCAGCTAATTTTTCAAGATCTGAAATTTATCATCCTAAATTTTGTTTTTAGGTCGGGGAGAATTCCAATAGGCCTGGATTCTCTCTCTGAACTTGTGCCTGTGGATCATTCTTTGGGCATTGCCTTTGGCTACATTTTCTGATGGTGCTTATCGGATTGGTATCATTGTATTCTTATGACCTTTCCCATAACTGGTGCTGAAGAATGAACCCCAATGTGTTTCTTCCTGGCTAAACATCTCCAAATCCCATTTTCAAATGCTACCCCTGGCCTCCTTAATTGGGAAACTCATTTGTAAAGTAAGGAAATTTAATCCGTATGTATTGGATTCTATATATTTAACTAATCAAAATGTTGTTTTGTTAGAGCTTTTTGAAGTCCAAGAAGCCTTTGGAATAATTTTTATGAGACTTTTTAAGCCTTTCTTCTTAGAGGCAGGAAGTTATATTTTGCCAAGAATAAATGAATTCAAATAGCAAAGGGATTGGGCTTGATTTGAAATGCCAAACCCACAACATTTGAGTGGGTTCCTAACTGGGCCAAATGCATTTTCCCAATCCTGAAAGTCAGGGCAGTTTACTTAAGTGGAGGTAACTAAAGCTGCCTCCTTGCATGTTGTTATTTACAAATAGTTATTTGAGTGTGCTTGGTGTTTCTAATGCAAAACTATTTCCTTCCTTTTTAAAGAGATGTAGCTAGGCATATTGGATAAAAAGTGGAGCTAGGATCCAGAAGACCTTGGTTCAAGTCCTTCCTTTGACACATAGTAGTTGCATCATCCTGGGCATGTCATTTAACTTACTAGTGTTCTGGTTTAGAAAAGGTGCTGACTTGCTTTGATAGGAAGAATTTTCTTAATCAGGAATTTCCTATACTTATGAAGTCCTAAGTCTCTATCCCCACCTCTTCTTTTTGAAGTCAATCTAAGGCTAAGGGCAAGGAAGGGAGAGGCTGTTGATTTTGTCATATTTTTTTATGGCTGGTTAATGTTATATGAAAAAAAAATTGAATTTAACTTCTTCTTATTCACTTCATTGGATGTTCTTGTTATCTTCCGTCACATTAATTTAAAATGATTTAATGAGTTTATTCTGACCACATTCTGAAACATTTTCTCCGAGCATTTCCTGAAAGGGAAATTATTGTAAACAGAACAATGAAGGCTGAAAGCCACAGAAAATCCACAGAGACTGCACACTTAGCGTCATAATGTGGCTCATGTTTCCAAATGATCATCTCCTGGAAGAGGAGCGTAATATAAAATTAATAGCAAATTTATGTTATAATTATCTTGAGGAAGAGGGGAAAAGGTATTTAGGATCAGTTCAGTGATCTGTACTTTGTCTCATATGCTCCTATTTCCTTTTTTGTTCACCCAAATGTTTCCTCCCATTTTCCCTTCCATTGTAGTGGCCTGACCATTTTATCCTTAGCCCTGGCATCCTTGATTACATTCTTACTATTCTCTTTCTTCCACTTGCCACATTTTTTCTCCCACCACCATCATACTCTTCTCCAGTTCTCATCTACCCCAAGATTTTCCATCATCATTGCTTTTTATCTCCCTTGTATTCCGCAGTATAATTTACCATGCCCACCAAACCACTGCATTAATATTTAAATTCCCCATGTGGTTAGAAATAACGATATTTAGTTTCAATAGTTAGGCACTGTTTCTTGGCCAAGATTCCCTGGGGGAAGGAGAGTGTGGGGAAAGATAAAATGAACATGCAGAACTTTAGAACAATTTCCCTTGTTCATTTTATTGCTGAAACATTATAAGAAGCCTGTAGCAGTAACCCTTAAAAGAAATAGCCATACTATTAGTCTCCCAATGAATTCTAGATCAGTTCAGTACTATACAACACGTAAAAGAATGTTCTGGTAAATTCTCACAATGACTCATCCAGGCTTATATATTTATTTAATTTATTGACTTCAAAATGACTCGGTATCTATGTGTTAAGGGGACTCATTCTCAGATCCTAGGAGATGAATTAAATATCCCTAGACCAGCAGTTCTCCCCAAGTCTGTTTCAGGAGATCTGTGAGGTCAAAACTATTTTCATGATAATACTAAGATGTTTAATTTCCGATAGAGTAAACATCAATAAGTATATTCCATGTAAAAAAAAAAACCAACAACTTGGGCTCCTAAGTAATTTTTAGGAGTGTAAGGGAGTTCTGAAACCAAAAAGAACTACTGCTCTAGACCATCTGATATCTTGGCAGAGAGGGTGAGGGGGAAGGGAAAGGCACGAAAGTGTTAGAAACTTTAAATATGAATGCTTCTGGGCTCTCTTAAAATGCCCAATTCATCAATTTCAGTTCTCCTCAAACAAGATGTCACCTGGATTTTTTTTTTTAATTTCACTTACAGATTGCTTTTCTTTGCTCTCATTGGCTCAAAGTTTCCTCTCAAGCTTGTCAAAATGTTTATTTTATCCTCGATGTCTTTGGAAAGCTTATGAAGTATGCCCTTATTTGTCAGTTTGCCAGTCCTCTTGCCTTTGGAGTCAAGTTTATTGAAGCCACTTGGGGAGTTTAATGATGCCTCTGGCAGAAATAAAATCAGAACCCCAGATGAACATGATTATATATCTGGGCATAATGCAAATATAAATTGAGTGATTAGACTTAGATGTATGCCATTTGGGGTAAAGTTTAGCAACCAGCAATATGGAAAGGCTCAGATATTTCAATAACTTGATATAGACATTACATGATGTTTTATGATAGCCTTAGGATGATAGGCTCATTGATTTGGGGCTCAAAGTCATCTTAGAAGTTGAGTCTATTATCATTGTACAAGTGAGGGAACTGAGGCAGAGGGAGAGAGAAAATGTGTCTTTTATTTAAAAAAAAATTATTCATTATCTTTTGTTTGATAGCGCTTAAATTGATAGCACTTTCATTTCTGAACATATCCCTCCCCTATCTCCTATCCTTGGCACTGTCCCTCAAAGTGGAGAATAAAAAGAGGGGGATAAAAATAATTCAGCAAAACTTAACAATTCATCATCTCCATCTGACAGTGTATGTAAATTTTCCTTTCCTGTTGTCCTCCATCTCTGTAAACAAGAGATGGAGTTGCATTTTCTCATCCTTTATCTGGGGCTAAGTTTAGTTATAATTATATAGTGTTCAGTTTGGGGTTTTTCTTGTTCTTTCCATTTACATTGCTGTAGTCATTGTGTTGATTTCTAGCCTGAGTCTTCCTTCTTTTTCCACTGTAGTTCACAAGTGGGAGTGATGTCTTAAGATTTTAACCAGTGGTTTGTTAGTAAACATTTAACAGTTGGCACTCCAGGTGGAAAAATTATGCACAACACATTTTAAAAGTTTAATCTGCTTTATTAACATATTCTACTTCACTTTCTTAATTCTGGACAATTCTGAACAATTAACAAAACAACAAATCAAGCTGTGCAAAAAACATTTGTAGTGTTTTCAGATTTCCAAGGTGTGATCTGCTCTCTGGAGCCTATAAGAGTTGGCTCCAGCATATCCCTGGTTGTAACTAAACTTGTTGGATTGCCTTGTCTGGATGATGGCGTAAGCCTTATGTTATAGTATGAACAGTTGTAATTCAATTTTTTTTTGTTTTTTTTTGGAGGGCATTTGGGGTTAAGTGACTTGCCCAAAGTCACATGGCTAGTAAGTGTGTTAAGTGTCTGAGGTCGGATTTGAACTCAGGTCCTCCTGACTCCAGGGCTGGTGCTGTATTCACTGTTCCATCTAGCCACCCCTGTAATTTAATTTTAAAGAAACTGGTTATTACTATATTGTAATGTTTGTTTTCATATATATATGCATATACTAATGCATATAGTTATATTTATATTCATGTTCTTGACATGAGCATTGGTCACTAACAGTAATCTTTAATCCATCAATGGGAAATGAGTAATAGCATTAGCAACAGGTGTGTCAACTCAAAGTAAATGATCAACATCCAGTGCGGTGACCAGGCAGTCTTTACAGCTAACACACCATCCTTTCTTGAAAAATAAAGTAATACTGTACTCTTTAAAATTAATTTAGTAACTTAACTTTGCCTTTAATGACTTGGGGAAGTTAGGAAAAATGCTCTGTGGCATTGTACTTAGGTGGAATAAACACTATCTTTGGAGTCAAAAGACCCGCTTTCCAGTATAGTTCTGTGGGTCCTTGAATGAGGCATCAAGCTTCAGCCTCCTAACCTGAAAAGGGGCGATAGTGTCTGCACAACCTACCTATTGGCGGCATTGCAAGTAAAGTAACTTGTGCATTATAAAGCACTAAGATAATGTGAGCTACTTAATATAAATGTTGCAAAAATAGGTTGTCCTCCCCCCTTATATGTTCTTCTGTGGAAATTTTGTTTTAAAAAAGCCATTATCATATATTTTTTCAAAAGGGTCACAGGAAGGAAGATACTTTAAAAACAAAGAAAATTAATGAAAGTATATTTGGAAGGGAGTCCAATGGCCAATACTATTTACTTAAATGCCATATTTGATTCAGTTTAAATATATTTATATTTGCTAAGTGCTTAAAGAGGAGACAGGGAACATGGGGATATGATGTAGTTGGGGTTTGTGTAAAACTTGAGTATAAAGGAAAGCTGGGAAGCAGTCCTGGCACTGGAGTGAACAGACAGGGGTTCAAAATTCCTTCTTTGATTCCTATTACCTGTGTGACATTAAGCGAGTCCCTCAACCACCTTGGACCTCACATTTCTCATTGATAACATGAGGGAGTTGGAGTAGATGTTTTCAGTGGCCCTTCTATCTCTAGGTGATATTATGAAGCCCTCAGTCTTAAAACAGGAGTTTTTAACCTTTTTGTGACATTGACCCATTGGGCAGTCTGGTGAATCCTGTAGATCCTTTCTCAGAATCATGCTTTTAGATGTTATAAAATAAAACATATAGGACTACAAACAGATTCATTTATATTCAAATACTGTTATTAAAGTAAAAATTAAAAAGAAGTTAATTCAGTCTTGGTTTAGAACTCTTATCCTAATAGGAAGACAGCATCAATTTACTCAGAAAAATATGAAGAAAGCAAGTATTTTTTGAAAGTTTGAAATTTTATTTTGTAATTTGACATTTAAACAGACAGGGGCAGGTAGGTGGCACACTGGTTAGAATGCCAGCCCTAGAGTCAGGAAGATTCATTTTCCTGAGTTCAAATCTGGCCTCAGACACTTACTAGTTATGTGACTCTGGGCAAGTCATTTGACCCTGTTTGTCTCAGTTTTCTCATCCATAAAATGAGCTGCAGAAAGAAATGGGAAACCACTCCAGTATCTTTGCCAAGAAAATCTCAAGAGGGTTCTTGAAGAGTCAGACATGACTAAAATGACTGAAGAACAACATTTAAACAGATGGACAGTCTGAATGCTGTACTGCTAGTCGTGAAATATGGGGGAAAAGTAGAAGATATGGTTTGTTGAATATACCCTTATTGGAAGAATCGCTGAAAGATATTAAAGAAAAAAAACAACAGTATGGGGATGAATGGAGAGTCTCTGATCTACGCTGGTACAGTAATAGATGAGGAGAATGGATCCCTTAAACTAAGCACTGAAATAATTGGTATGTAGGAGAGCTGGTTTATTTCTTAACCAAGATCACTAAGAGTAAAAAGAAAAGCCAGTCTGGTTTCTCGTAAACTCTTATGGTATTCAGAATCTGAACAAACGCTTCATATATAATGCATGCGATATGGATTAAGAAAAACAACCACTCTGAACAAAACCATCTGAAGCTCTGTAATACACAACAGTAGACACGAGAGGGCACCAAGCCTCTATGCCAAACACAGGTAGGCAACTCAAGTCGTGGCTGGAGATTTAATGGACAAAATAAACTGGCACTCAAAAATGCAGCCATGTTTATTTTATTCTGGATACTATATTGTGCACCTGCTTGTTTTAATTCTCAGACTGATTCATGTCAAGTGACTTTCCAGAGATGTGACATGTATGGGGGATTGAGATAGAACTAATCTTTCAAATATACAAGTAGTACTCTCACGTCCAAACCCTATTCCAGGAATATCATGAATTTAGAGTTTGTGGCACTTACCCACTAATGAAATAAAGGCAGAAAAGGCATTAAGAACATGTAGTAAGTTGGCATACTTTTTACCCACTTGGTCTAGACAGCATTTTAAATGAGTTTTGGTGCCAGACTATCTTTAAGATAAACTTTTTTGTTACTTGTAGAAAAACAAGCATACATCAGAGGAGTATGAGGGCCAATTAATGGCTTAGCCTTTTGGAAGTCGAAAAGGGAAATAAAACCCAAGATTTCACATAAAGACACATTCTTTTACTTTGAATGGAAGTTAAATACTTCAGGAGCTGGTGCTTTTTATTTTATTTTATTCTTATCTGGGGAACCATTTGAATTGATTTCTGTTTCATTAGACATGTAATTTTTTGGGTCAGAATGGTTTTTATTTAAAATGACCCTTCTTGGTGTAATTATTGACTAGATTGGAGTGGATGATCAATACATACTTGTTAAGTAAATGAAGTTTTCTTTTGACTGGGTGTAAGTTTTCATCTGTTCTGAGACAGATACGGCTGAAATTTTGAACTAATAGGTTACAAACAACTACTAAAATTTTCTCACCCTTCAAATCCTTTAATCATTAACATTTTGTTTATTGTCCCAACTGCCAACTAGTGAAATAAAAAAAATAAAAGCAAGTGAAGAGTGCAGAGAAGGATCAATTCCTTTGAAGTAATTTTATTGAAAATTAAGAATTTAGTGATCATAAAAATGGATCCAATTTACGTATAATGAATGATCATATAGATTTAAAATCCTACCACTTAAAGTCATCTGCTCTTTACCATAAGACTTATTGAACAGTAGTTCTCAAGTTTTTTTTGACCTATAAAAATTAACCACTTAATGAGAAGTGAATTTGTTTCCCAATTGTCAGTAAATGGAGTATTTATATTTTTCTTCATGTCTTGGGAACGATTTTTCATCATTTACTTCTGTTGGGCCAGTCTGTTTTTTTTAAATAGAGTAACTTACTATGGAATAGCAGCCCCTTTTGAGTTGAGTAATATAGACATTTGAAAGGAGGGAACCCTATTTATGATATATTTCTGTTTCTTCTGGAAAGATTTATTGTTATCAGACTACCAAAGAACCTTGGGGACCAAGGTGTCATGGCCACATCCATTCAGGAAATGACAGAAATTCAGAACTCCTGTGATATGTTTATGCATGACTGGATTGGACTGTCAACATCAGGCGCATAGCCTTCCCTCAATTTAGCCTACCTGAGAGGTCCCATGGCATGGCAATGCAGATTAGATCATAAACTTAAAGTTGACCTTAGAAATCATCAAGTCCTACCCTCATTTTACATATGAGGGAACTGAGGTTTAAAGAACAAAGTTCAGTGACTTGTACTTGGTCACATAGCTTATAGGCATGAAAGGTGACATTCACACCTGAATCCATTTCTCTATCTGGTATACTCTATTGTCTTTCATATCCAGGTATACCTTTTGCTCAGTTTGATTGGAGCTGCTCCTCTGTTCTCTGTGAGGTTTCCCTGCTTGAGAACTAAGATCATACTTTTGAGTCATCTGATAGATTATCTGTGTGTATTTTCATATTACAATCAATGCTTTCTTTCAGCTGGGTAGGGAATTCAATTAGCTTTTAAAAAATAAAATAAAACAGAACCTCTTTTCTTCCGTTTTGGATCTTATATCCTTTCCTTACACGAAAACTTCTTTATCTCTTTGTCTGTCTATGTCTCTGTTTCCTACACCCTTTCCTTCTTCCTCTCCTCCTTTATCCTCTTCTCTTTTGTTTCTTTCACCTTTCCCTCTCTTCCTCTCCTCTTTTCATCACTTAGATGGCCTAATAAAATTTACAAAGGTACTTGGAGGATTTAATTCCCAAATATCCTCTTAGGGCAATGAGAACAAGAATCTTTGCTTATGAAATGCATATTCATTATCAGAATAAGAGAGGGAAACTATCTTTGTTTTCATTCACAATTCACTAAACAAGTATTAAATTAAGGGTCCATGGTTATTAAGTACCTAACATTGTATAGGATCCCAAAGAAACTGAAAAGATGGCTCTCATCCTTGTGGAGTTTACACTGTATGTGGTGAGTAGAGATAGCAAGAAATATTAGGTAGCCAGTCTAGGGTAAAGTTGTATAGGATGTATGTCAAGTTTTCTAGCTTATCGCCTAATTCCTTTACCATTAAAATCACCAAAGTAAATTTTCTGGTCCACTGTTTTTTGTTTTGCCCTTATTTTGTCTCCCTTCTGGTTGCGGAAGGATTCGTTTACCTGGCTGGCTGGTCTGGTGATTCAGGAAAACTGGAGAAAGAGAATTATTTCAATTACTTTCCTTTAAGTCCAAATTTTCATCCTCTCTCTCGCTCACATAATTCTTTCACTTCAGTCCATGCTTCAATTCCCCACTGGCTTCTACCCACATATACTTCATTCTCCTGAACTTAAGCTCCCCCAAGCCTCCCCCTCCCTATGACATTGCACCCCACCCTCTTTGCTAGCTCACTTTTCCTTATCTTTTTGTTTTCCATGTCCTCTGCCATTACTTCCATACCATCCTTTTAAAATATTTGATGCATGCTGTTATTCAGACAAACAAACAAACAAACAAAACTTGTTGTCAAAAGAAGGGAAGCTGTAATATCTTCTTTGCATTTTTCTTGTTTGAGATTTTCTATATTGCCTGAGTTCATTTTGACAAAAGTGTTTTCATTTAATGCACATGCCATGTCAGGCTGTGTCTGGGTTCCAACCTGAATAGTTGGCAATCTGGCCTTGTCGCTTTCAAAGATATTCAATAAACCATTTTGTTAATATTTATTTAATGCCTCAAAAGCCCTGCACTACTCCCATAATTATGATTGTTAGAAATGATAGCAAGGGCAAAGTAATTTTCTTGTATACCGCCATTTGGTACCATTTCTCCTACATTGCACCATTTGGTGTTTAAATGTATTGCTATGAAATACATATTGAAAGCTTGAAAGATCCATTGCTATTTTGGATATTTATCTGTTGCTGAATGTCATTAAAAGATTTAGCCTTTCCTGTATTTTCTTGTGGCAGTTATTGTTTTATTTCTAGAGAGATCTTTGAAGGAGAAAGGTCATATTCATATAAATTATACTAATCAGGAGAGTTAGGGCAATTTTAGGAAAATATAATGACAATTGAAATGAGGAGCATTGAGGAGTTGGTTGAAAAAACAATGAACCCCAGGAAAAAGAGGCAAAAGAATAAAAAAATAAAGGATGAAATCAAAGACAACTAGAATAAGAAATTGGGGGTGGGGAGAGGAAGCACAAATTCATAGGAATGAAATTAAACTTAGTAAGGAAAAAACCTAGTAGTACAAGAATCATTCAGAGTATAAACCTAGCACAATAAAAAGGCAAAGACTAAGATTAAAGTATGAAGATCAGAAGCAAAGGAGAGGAGAAATGAAAGAGGAAAAGGAGAGAGAGAGAAGAGGGGAAGAGAGACACATAGAGTCACACAGAGAGAGAGAGAAAAAAGGTGGAGAGAGAAGGAAAAGGAGGGGAGAGACAGAGAGGAGACAAAGAGACACATAAAGGGGAGAGAGAGAAGTAGGGGCAGGGAGAGAGACAGAGACACACAGAGAGACAGAGACATAGAGACAGACACACACACAGAATCAGTTTAAGATAATTAATTGAGAGTTATCTTTCTAATTATTGGAGAGATGTGCTGAGACCATGGACAGTCTCCTAAGGCAGTGAACTTTTGGTATGTTCAAGCAGGTTCTGGAAATGCTCCCATGAGGGATGGTGAAGAATATATTGTGGTGAAATGGAACCTGATAATAATTGCTAGCATTTATATAGAACTACAAAGTTTGCAAAGCACTTTACCTGTATCTTGTATGATTCTCACAACCACCCTGTGAGATAGGCTCCTGGTTTATAGATGAGAAATATCGTGTGCCTTGAAAAGGGTCACACAGCAATCAAGTTTGGAGGCAAAATTTGAACTCAGGTTTTACTGATGACAGATTGGACATTGTAACACGTAGGCAGTCTAAAGTCCCTTCCAAACCCTACAATTCTTGGATTCTTTGTCCGAAGAGACAAAGAAATCATCCCATATAAAAATCTGGGGGTTAGATTAAGTGATCTTGAAGGTCTCTTCTAGGACTAAAACATCAGGAATCAAAGTGAGTGCCCCTCCTCCAGAGGCATACACTTAGGGGAACATGGGTGACTAGCATTACCTTGTAGGGAAGTCACAGTCTCATACTTATTTCTCCACCTCCGCACCCTCACAAAACGGTATATGGGATCCTGGGTCAAAACCTTATAACAATCCTTTAAATAATGGACTTTCCAGTGGTTCGACAGAAGTTAACAACTATAAAAGTTACCTCATTCAGAAAGCCAGAAGATGGCACTATTGTAAATGCTAGCAGAAAAGGCTAACCTAGCCTTGAGTTTGGGGGAACAGTGAGGGCAGAAAAGCTGGACCCAGCCAGGCATCACAAGAGGACCTCTCCACGCTCCTGAATGTATCAAAGCCATGATTATATAGAGACGTTACCCCCGGGTGTCTCCCACATACTCCTATACATGCTTGCAGTGAAGAGTCAATGAAAATACTCCCAAGCAAATACGAAACCTGAGATGAACAGAGATCAGATATTTTGTCTCCAAATTGTAACCTATTTACCTTACTGCCGGCATAGATACCCAAACATTTTAGATCCCTCTTTTAAGTTAGGTTAGGCAGAGTTGATTTTTACTTAAGGGTCAGAGTATATGTCTAGTTGATTATGGGTCTTATGATAGAATGTCTCAGATCATCATGTTTCAAAGTAAAGTGTGGATTGCAGCTACATTTGGAACATTTAGGAATTGTTAGGTCGCCATTGTTTCCAAGGGTTTGAAGCCTGTGCTTTGGCTGGCTGAGAGGGAGGCTTGGCTGGGATTGCTCACCTTGTTACAAGAGAATGTATTATGATGCCTTGTGCAAATACTCATAAAAGGAAAAATAACTACATCTCATCCAGGGAAATTCTGAAACAAAAGAGGGAGGTCTCAGTATTATGATTCCTAGATAATAACCCTGACTTGGCCATCACCTGTCCTTTCCAGTATTTTATCTTAATTAAGCTGCTCTCAAGTTCCAGTTAAACTTTGGAAGATTACCTAGAAGAATAACAGCAGCACAAAACCAAAACGCCCAAACGCATGTTCTTGAGAAAGGCTCTGATTTTAGCCACTCAGAAGGTGTGGGAAAGGCATTGAAACTTTGACTGTTCTAACTATCGGTATCAAAGGCAGAAATTGCATCACAGATAGCATGCATTAGCCATAGTAACAAAATGCTTTCTTTTGATTTTAAACTATAAGGATGTACTGCTGAAACTAGTAGCTATTTTAAAATAGCCTGATTATGATCTTTTTGAATTGTTCAGTAACTTAATAGTAGGTAAGAAATGCTTCTCCATTTCAGCATGAACATTGAATAACTCTCCTTTTAAAATCCAGTGCCTTTTAAATTTTTTATTTGATTGGAAATTATGTTGTTCCTTCTGCTATATGCATATAGCTGAATAAAATTTAGAACTGTCTGGATTTACTTTAAATATATAAAAGACTCCATTTTTGTTAATAATGATTTTAATAACATTCCATGAACATCTTTGATATCATAAACATCTAAGATCCTGATTCAGCTTTTCTGGGTTCTATAATAACAGATGGATTGCTAGACTGTGTACTGTTGCTTCCCACAAACTTCCTGTTAGTAAACTACTATATTATTTATGAATCAGAAAAGTTTCAAAGAAGTCTGCTATCTGATTACTGCTTGTTCTGAGACCAGCGTCAGAGAAACTTTTGGTCCAATTATGCCAGTCTGCTAGAAAAAGAACAGTTAGTATTTAAACATTTGAATTTGTTAAATGGCTACCAAGTCTTTTTTTGGGGGGGGGTTGTGTGCAATTATCTTTTAAAGACTGAAAGAGCAAAATTAGATGAAAGATATCTCTGTAAATCAAATAGGTGACAACAAATAGAAAGCAATTAAAAAAAAATCAGCCTATTCAACTATACTTATTACCACGTATTTAGTGAATAGTAAGACTAGAGTAGATGTTAAGATATGTTTCTATTTGGAAAGTAGTGTCTGAAATCATCAGAAGTCATTGCTTTGGTCTCGAAGGTAATATTTCAGCCAAAATGATTATGTTGTTTTTAAATAACATAGTTATATGCAATCTGATATATCTTTATGCATTTTGAATGTATTTATCTATATTGATGTATATGTCCAGCTAAGTCTTTAGACAATTCTGGTCACAGAATTTGAAATTTATAACTGTACAATTATAACTGTCCAATATATAACTTGAGGAAATTAAGATGGGAAAGAGAATTACAAAATAAACATTTCTTAAGCATTAGTTATGTACCTTTTAAAAATTCATTTGTGTCATGCTGAATGAAAAACCTACTCCAGCTACAGAGGCAATTTGACTTTCTGAGTATGTGATTGGTCTCAACAATAGTCCCATGTCGAGGCCCTAAAGTTAGACCCAAACCCAAACTCTATCCAAATGAAGCCTTATGCCTGTGTCCCCCTGGACAAAACACTTCTCCTTTGTGCTCCTGACAAATATACAAGTATGAGTATGATTAAATTGTCATTACCTTTATAAGAAACATATTTACCAAGAAGTGGTGTCAATTAGAACAGTGCTCATGCTCTGCCTAAGCTAATTTTTGTGTATGACAGGGCCTGTTATATAATCATCCTGTTAAGGATATAATTGTAAATATGCCTATTCTGAACCAAGCAAATGATCCTCGTGCCCCTGGACACCTTCACCGGTGGCTCTCATTGACTCCACAAGAACCTGATGTTTAAGGGCAGATGATCGACTGCAGGATTCCCCTGATGCCAAACTCAACCAAGAAGAAGCTTGTGACAGATGTTTCTGCGTTTTATGCAAATAGGAACTTCATGGCTCAGTTTTCCTCCCCTCCGTGGGATACAGGCATCTGGAAAATAGAATTCCTGAGCCTCAGCACGTTAACCAAAGAAGAAAAAAAACTGACCAAACAAACAGGTCCCAGGCCTGAACAACGAATTTACTTAAAGAGGGAGAATGAAGCCATTGGTCAAAACAATTGCAAAAATTGCCCCTACGTGTAGTCCCTTTTATATTTTTTGATTCCTCTTTGCTATTCTTTCTCTTTAGGTGTTCAATACCTAAAAGTGGATTTGTGATAAAGCCAAAACCAAATTAATTAGACCACTACCACCGCATACCCAGTTTCATGGCCTCAGTCCATAGTAAGGATAGTATCTGGGTTCTAAAATGTAGTTTTCAAGATACTTATGAAATAGTCAGCAACAAAACAAATACAAATCCTAAAACAGAAAAGGAAAAAAAGAGCTATCATTTTCTCCCAGGAAATTTTAAATATTATTTTCTCTCAAATAGAATTTTCCCCCCAATTACAACTTTTAGTTCATTTTGGTTTTGTATTAACCAGGCATTACATTTTCAAACTATTGCTAAAAATTCATAAATGTTTAAGAAAATTAGAGGCTTCATTTTTGAAGATGTAGAGAACAAAAACAAAAACATTTAAGGGTCTCCTGAGACCTTGTTACCCAGATTCAGTTTCTAACACAGAGACTATTACTATTTCAAAGCAAAAAATAATTTTTCAGTGCTCATATATTTGCCTGAAGAAGGCTTTCACATTATACCTAATTTTATGTAAATGTTATTCAGATTTCAATCCAAGAGTTTTGTAAGGGAGGTTAAAGGGTGTTTATCTTCATTTGTGAAAATGCACTATTAAAATTAAACAGTGATAAATATTATGACTTCTCAAATTGTTCTAAATGGCTGTATTTATTTGTTGCATTTGTGTTTATACAAAATATTTTAACTCTTTAACTGTAACCTGATTGAGAGACCAGGAAATTTCCTTCAGATAATTCAGACCGGATCTGTGTTCAGAAAACCGATCCTATAATCACGGAAATTCAAACAATTGTGTTTTCTTCTTGGCAAGCCACTTTTGTATTGTATAGCAAGACCAAAAAAAAAAAAAAACAGCCTTCATGTTTAAGTGGAATATACAGAATCAATATCAATCCAAATAGAAAACTTAAATCATTATGTTTTTTGAAAAGTAGTTCTAGATTTCTATTTAGTAAATATTATGGTTACTAACTACATATTTTTCCTCATCACTTCATTAGATTTTTAGAGGGGCACATGTATATTTAAATATATATTCTTAATCTTTTCAAAAGTGGCAAATGTTTTAAAAGATTATTTAGTTAATTGGTTTTTAAAAATTCTCTCATAATGTGTTTTGAAGAGTTATAAAGAAAATAGTTAGAAATAGCACCCCCAAATTATATTTTTCTTTTATTCTGACATGCTACTTATTAAAAGTAAACACATAGATACCCAGTGTAGGTGAGGTGTGACTAGAAACGAAACCTTGTCTGAAAATCCAAATGCCATTTCAGAATCAAGTATTAATAGAATAAACTTAATTTTAGTTTCTCATAAGTGCAGCTGCATTTTCTATTTAATTATAGGTTTTCAGCAGTAGTAATTTTTCCTTGACCTACTCAATCTCAAAAGTCAGAAAATTGCTTCTTTTTTAAAACTGACAATAGCACGGTATGTTTCCAAAGGAAAAAGACAAATTACAGAAAACCATTACTTTAAACATATTTAAATAGCCAGGAAGAAGTCCTAATTGAAAAGTTTGCTAAATATGAAAAAGTTATGAGTTGGTGTGCTTGTCATTTTGCTGCCTAGTATAATGTGGGTTCTGGATGTGATATTATTATTTCCATGTTTTTTTTTTCCCTCACTAAACCTAAGTAAAGACATCTTTTTTGAGATCAGAAAACTCTATTCATTGAGAATAATTCTTTAATCTATTTTAAGGAGAACTATTTACAACTATATATTCATTGAGCTTTTTTTTTACCCAAACATTGCATAATAGGTAAATATGAAAATATTATTTAAAGATGGAAAAATGTGTTATAATTATTGACCACTGTTGAATAGAAAGAGAAATAATTAGGAATATCTTGACCTATGGAAATGCAATGAA
The DNA here is from genome assembly GCF_028583685.1 of Petaurus breviceps papuanus. Taxonomy (NCBI): domain Eukaryota; kingdom Metazoa; phylum Chordata; class Mammalia; order Diprotodontia; family Petauridae; genus Petaurus; species Petaurus breviceps. The sequence goes on along the minus strand of NW_027187348.1, from coordinate 10,165,713 downwards.
GTTTAAGCTTAGAATTTGTTCATGGATTTTAAAGGAAAATGATATGGTTTTTCCTAAAATACAAATTGTTATTGCTGTAAAATGATGAAACAAAATATTGAAATTTAAATTATGTCTAGATGAGAAAATACATTGACAATCTTGTTTTTAATTGAATATTCAGTTGGGGAGATATTTCTTTTCTTTTCCCTCCTGTTGTAGAGATTTTAGATGCTAGCTTTTATTATTTTCTTCCTATGATATTGCTGTTCTTTCTTTCCCTAATTATGCATAATTTGTAATTTTTTTGGGGGAGGTCAAAATTTAATTTCTATGATAGAAGTAAAAGTGTTAATAAAACACTATATTTCTCTGATAAATATCTCATATTTAATATATATATATATACTTACATGGATATATAAATATGTTTATTTATCTATAGGTTTATACCTTCATACTCATAAATTTATATGATTCATATATGTAAGAACAAGAGCTATTCCCTATTAAATCAGTGGAAGGATATAAGTAGATAATTCTCAAAAGAATAAAAGTAAGCTGATTAGGAAGCATATTAAAATGCTCTAAATTAGTAATAATAGAAATTTGAATCAAAAAAACCCTGAGGTTTCTCCAATATCCCTCAGATTGGCAGAGATGAGGAAAAAAAGTGAAATGCAAATTTTTGGAGGGGATGCAGGATGACACACAAATGCACTTTTGCTTGAACTATTTATTGAGTTAAGGAAAACAACTCCTAACTATATCCAAAAGGAAACTAATGATTCACAATGGGTGTATATCCATTGATTCAGCAATAACACTTCTTAAGCATATAAACCAACCTGATCAAAGAAAGAGGGAAGAGACCCATATATACAAAAAGTGTCATAGCAGTACTTTTGGGGTCTTTTTTATTGTAGCAAAGGACTAGCAACAAAGAAATTGCCCATCAATTGAGAAATGGCTGAACAATTTATTTTATATATAAATGTAATGTAATACCATTGTACTATTAGGAATAATGAAAAAGACAAACTTAGAGAAACTTGGGAAGATGTATAAAATGATTCAGTTTGAAATGAGCAAAGTAAGAATAATTATATAATAGTAAGAATAATAATATACAATGGCTACAACATTAAAAAAAAATAAAATGAAACACTTTGAACATAAACACTGCTAGATGCAAGGACCAACCAGTATTCTTTTGTCATTTGGTCTTTTTTTGGTCTTGTCCAACTCTTTGTGACCCCATCTGGGATTTTTCTTGGAGAAGATACTGGAGTGACTTGCCACTTCCTTCTCCAGATCATTGAATAGATGAGGAAACTGAGGCAAAAAGGGTTAAGTGACTTACTCAGGGCCACACAGCTAAGTGTTTGAGGCCACATTTGAACTCAGGAAGAGTCTTCCTTATTCCAAGCCCAGCACTCTTTGCACTGGACTACCTAGCTGCCCACCACAACTCTAGAAGGCTGCTAATAAAGCATGGCAACAACCTCTTTACAGAGAGGTGGTGGTTTAGAAGTGGAGAATGAGATGTGGTTTTGATTTTGTACATGGCTAATGTATGGATTTTTTTCTTGATTATGCTAATTTTTTGTAATGTAAGGTCACTTTTTGGGGGGAGAAGGAGACTGGTGGGGATTGAGAAGCTTATGATAGCTATACAAAAAAGGAAAAAATAAAAGTTGCTCAATGAAACATTTAAAGAAAATGTAGAAAGAGGTTAAAAGGGAAATGCAAAGAGGTAAAGAGAGCTTCAGAATCAATGTGCAGAATTGATTACAGACATAAAAGATATCTCTCTGTCTGTCTGTCTGTCTCCAAGGCAATGGGGAGGGCAGTCTTGAGGGGAAGTCACTAATAACTGGGAAGAGTGAGGGGGGAGTGGGGAATCAAAAAAGTATGCAGTTGACTGCCTGATGACTTTACACCCTGTCAGGACATGGGTGGAGTTGAAACCATAGGAAAGACTGTGAAATCAATATTCAAGTGCATATAAATATTACTAAGGAGTCTGGACAACCCCAGACAAATTGCAAAAGGAGTTCTCTGGTTCTGGGTTGCATATCGTTATTGCTGTTTTGCCTGCTTTTTTTCCCTTTATAATTTCAATTGGGATAGAGATGTTTTCAGGTTCCTTACTAAAATAGTAGGTATTGTTGAATCTTCAGTTGTTCTGTGACCATGGTTTATTTATCTAGGACAAAAATGCTTGTGATACAAACTATTTAGCTACCTTCTGGTGACTTATGCTATCTGTGTATGGAAGAAAATCTATCTATTGAGAAGTCCAATTAGTGTAGATTCAATAATAAATTGTTTTCTGAGAAATAAAACACTTCACTGGTCAAAAAATAATCTTAGAATATGATTTCTGAAAGGTATGCTACTAGACAAAAGCAAAAAAAAAATACAAACAGAAATAATTGGGATTGTACCCTTTTAAATTTTCAGTCATGGTAAGGCTGACCTCCATCTAGTATTCACAAGACACAAAGAATGCCAGAAAATCCTATTGGATTTGTGAACATAAGTCATCTGTCCATACAATGATGTGCTATGCCTGGATTCAGGAAGGACTGACTTCCAATATATTTACTCGCCATGTGACCATAAGAAATCCATTTTTTCTCTGTTCCTTAGTTTCTCCTCAGTAACACAGCGGAAATAATGTTGGTAGCGCTGAGCTCATCAGGTTGTTGTTAGCTTCAAATGAGAAAATGCCTGGAGAGCTTTGTAGAGTTTAACATTCTAAGTAAATGTCAATATTGTTATTGTTATTGCAACAATATAATTGATAGTAATAATGGGAATATCCATATGCAAAAACAAACACATATTCAATCAAATGATATTTAAATTCATATTTTGTGGAAAAAATATAGAGCATAAGTGAATATATCTAGTGTTGTGTTGCAGAAAGCAACCTGGACTAGATGTCAGTAGAAGTGGGTTCTAGTGCCAGCTGTGTGATTTGGGCAACATATATGATTTCTCTAAGCATAATTTTCTTTATTAGCAAAGTAAGAAGTTTGGCAGATCTCTTAGATTCCTCCTGATGCTAAATTTTTGTGATTTGCCTGGTTAATTACATGTATTCAAATCAATCATTGAATTTCCTTAGTACCTGTGCTATTAATTAAAAATTTTTCCCCCAATAAGTTAGTCATCAAGCACTATTAAATGCCTACTAAGAGCCAGGTACTGTGTTAAGTACTAAGGATGCAGAGACAGAAGTGAGGCAGTGCTTGCCATATCTTCTAATAAGTCTAGAAATTACTCTTTTAAGTGTCTGTATGTATCCATCTTCCAACAACCAATCAAGTTACTTAACTAGGCTTAAAGACTAACTTGGAAGGAAGGATATAGAAATAATAAGGGTCATTGGGGTTTCTAGAATGTTGTAGAAATAAATTTTGTTCCTAGAACTAGAACCTAATGAGAAGCCCCAAATCAAATGAAAAAAAAAATTGGGACTGAAAGCTAATGAAGAAGGAATGAAACAAGCATTTGTTAAGCCCCATGCTAATGATTTGTAAGTACTGTCTCTTTGGATCCTCACAAAAACTCTAGGAAGTATGTATGATTAATACTTTCCCCATTTTATGGTAGATGAAAGGGAAGCAAACAGGTTAAATGATTTGGCCAGCATCATGCAGCTAGTAACCATCTGAGGCTGGATTTGAATTCTTTACTCCAGGCCCAGAATTTTGTCTACTGTGAGGGCTCTTGAAAGTTGCAAGTTTGTGGCTTAATGTGATATTGATGGGATCATAGGTTTAGAACCAGGAGAAACCCTTGAGCTCTCATTTTACAGATGAGGAAACTGAGGGCAAGAAAGGAAAAGTGACCCAAATTCACTTGTGAAACACTTATCTGGGTGCTTCAGGGATTTTATAGTGACTTTATAGCAGTAGAATTCCAGTATAATGAATAAGAGGAGATCTTTAAGTTATTGAGAGATTTTCTACCCTTTAGGGTGGACATATCATAAATCTGACTTTTTGGCTTTGTTAAGATTCTTTCTTTCTTTCTTTCTTTTTTTAACTCAACCTATGGTTCCATTGGCATAGAAATCCTGAAGAAGAAACTAATCTGCAATTCAGAGAGTTAGAATTGCTTGAGGCATTGAGAGGTTAAATGACTTGTTCAGGATTCCCCAGCCAGTATGTACGAGAAATTGGACCAGAACCCAGGTCTTTCTGATTTTGAAACAACTTTCTATCTACTCTTCCAAGAGGAGTCTCTCCAGAAGTTTTCTGGCAATGTTTAACAACCAGCTCTCAAAAAAAAGTATACACTTTTAGATTTAATTTGCATTATTAATATTTTCTCCATCACTTTAAATCTAGACAATCCCCCAAACAGCTAAACCCTAATTTGTAGCATTTGCCAATTTTAGAGGTGTAATGTTCCTATGGAAAATTTTACAATTAGTTCTAAAGCTGGCTCTAGCACCCCTGTGCTTCTCCCCCTCTCCCCCACTTCCTTCCCCTTCCACCTCTCCTTTTCCTCCTCTCCCTTTCTCCCTTCCACTCTCCCCTTTTTCCTTCTCCCTCCTCCCTTTCCTCTCTGCCTCCCACTCCTTCTCATCTTTTCAAACCTTTGGGGATGGAAGTTGGGAAAAAATTGAATCATCCCTATGTGTATGCACACCCACATATGCACACACATGCACACACATGTCATTGTGACCATTGGGCATTTAGAACTCTTCTCCTTAAGGCAGTTGTTTGCACAAGGCATAGAGTGCTGGATATGGAGGCAGGAAGATCTGAGTTCAACACAAGCCTCACATACTGAATTGGTTAATAATAGTGTCTACCTTTAGTATGGTAACTTGCTTCGTGTTGTGTAGTGTTCTAAGCAGGATTTGAACTCTGTTCTTTTCTTTTTTGAAGTCTAGTGGTCTTTCCTCCCTACCTGGAAGTATAAGGAAATATTTAAATACCTGACTTAATAAAAAAACATTCTAAATGATTTTTTCATCTAAATTGTGTTATGGCCATCTAAAGAGATGACCTCTCCTTCTGCTCAGCAACTTTGCAAAGGAACATGACCAAGAACTGGCTCCTTGTTTGACAGATGATTGCTGCCATATTGCTGCACGCTGGTTATACTATACACACACAGTTATGTTTGTTAATATTTGGAGGAGAACTGAGCATCAGGGCAAAAAGTTTACTGCCCCTTCCTGCTAATTCTAAAGACTTTTGGTCCATTTATTTGATTATTGGGGGAGGGGGTAGTTCTATGATAAGCAGGTGTGATCTGTAACATATTCAGCTGAATGTTTTTTCATTGAACTCTATGATTTTAGACCTTCTAGTTTTTCTTTGCTTTAGCTCGGGAAAGCCAAAGAAGTGTAAGTTTCCTCCAAGACACCTTATGAAAACACTTTTTTTTATGAAATCAAGAGTGAAATGAGTCTATATTTATTTGGAAGATCATCTGACTGCTGCTAAATGGAGTATCTCAATCTGAAAGTAAAATCTGTTTCACTGCTAAAAATTGCCAAGAGTTTTTTTGACTGAGATTTGGGGATCTGCAGAAAATGTAAAAGTTTTTTTTTTCTACAATAATCTGTTCAGTGAACAAGCTGTGAAAAATAGTTCTGTATTTTGTCCATGTGATGCAGCAGACGGTAAATTTCCATTTAAAAGAATGATATGAGTAGCTTCTGGCACTCATCTCAGTTGTCTTACTCTAATCTACTTACACTGAGTTTACAACAATACGGTTTATTATTTCTCTAAATCAGAAATCAGAAACGATCATCTTTGGTGTTTCACAGTTTTGCTTAGGACTTGGGCCTGCCTGTTGGGTACTGATTTTGAAATGCTGCCAGACTGGAAAATGGCCCTCCAATCCTTTTTATTAGTAGGAAAAACAAGTTACCTTATTTAATACTTTGTGCTTTAGTATCACAGGGGTGAGGAACCTATGTCTTCGAGACCATATGTGGCCCTCTAGGTCCTCAAGTGCAGCCCTTTGACTGAGTCCAAACTTTACAGAACAAATCCCCCTAATTTAAGGATTTGTTCTGTAAAACTTGGACTCTGTTAAAAGGCCACACCCAATGACCTACAGAGCAACATGTGGCCTCAAGGCCACAAGTTTCCCACCTCTGATTTAGAAATCTCATCATTTTGTTGGAAGTAATTGTATAGTGAATTTAATGTTATTTCTTTGAAAAGTATGCGTTTTCCATGTGAGTTTTCTATGTCTCTTTGTTGACATGCTCCTATTTCTGTTTCCCACCCTCCTTGAACTTTTTGATAATAGAATACAAGCTCCCCCCAGGGCAGGGAATGTATCAGTATTTGTCTTTGAATCCCTAACACAGAACACAATTGCTTCTACAGAGTAGATACTAAATAAAGTTATTTCCAGGAATTAAAGTTGCTCAGTCTTGCATTTTAGTTTGACCTCTTGTGTCTGGGACCTAAAAATATCGAATTTATTTTTGTTCAGTTGTCCAACTCTTCATAAGCTCATTTGGGGTTTTCTTGGCAAAGATACTGGAGTGATTTGCTGTTTCCTTCTCTAGCTCATTTTGCAAATAAGGAAACTGAGGCAAACAGGGTTAAGTGACTTGTCCAGTGTCATGCAGCTATTAAGTGTCTGATGCTGCATTAGAACTCAGGTCTTCCTGATTCTGGGTGGGTGCTTTGTTCACTGCACCACAAAGCTGCCTCCTCCAAAAATATTAGTGTGAGTCTAAAAGAAAGAAGGAGGAGGCAAGCCTCAAAGGTTTTTCTTTGATCTTTTTTTATGGTCAACAATTAGCTACCTAGAGGAACCCAAGCATGGAGAATGGAAAACTAGGAATGATTCAGTCACTGCATTCTCTTAGTATGTGAAAGCTTTCTCTTCTGTAGGCAGAGGGACTACAACCCTAAAAAAAACTGAAGAGAAAAGTTGCTTAGTTCAGTGGAATTCTTTACTACCACTGGCAGCATTTCTTTATAGCATAATCTCTGATTCCTAGGGAGGCTAACTTAGATATTTTTCAATTAACAAGCATTTATTTTTCTCCTCCCTTCCTGCCCCAGAAAAAAAAAGAAAAAAAGCCTTGTAACAAATGTACATAGTAAAAGTAAAACAAATTCTTATATTGGCCATTCAAAAATGTCCATCTCAGGGGCGGCTAGGTGGTGCAGTGAATAGAGCACCAGCCCTGGAGTCAGGAGGACCTGAGTTCAAATCTGACCTCAGACACTAAACACACACACACACACACACACACACACACACACACAAATAGCTGTGTGACTTTGGGCAAATCACTTAACCCCAATTGCCCTCCAAAAACAACAACAACAACAAAAATGTCCATCTCATTCTGTATTTTGAGTCTATCACCTCACTGTCAAGAGAGGGGATGCATCGTTCATTATTGGTTCTCCAAAATCATGGTTGATTACTGCATTGGTAGGAATTCTTAAGTCCTTTACTTTGTTATTTTCACTATGTAAATTATTCTCCTGGTTCTGCTCACTTCACTCTGCCTCCATTTTTACAAATCTTCTCAGTTTTCTCTGAAACTTTCCCTTTCATCCTTTCTTAAGGCATAATAGTATTCCATTTTATTCATATAATATTATCAGTGACTAGATTTTGGCCCTATTAGATTTTTATGGGAATTTGTTTATTTTGTTTTATTTTTTAAGTTTGGGGGAAAATTTATGTATAGATAAAGTAGGATGCTCATGATATGTTATGATTTCCAGGAAACCAAGAAGTTCCAGGTTTCTAGGAAATTTCTTTCCCTTAACTTTTAGCTTTGTCATTTATTAAAATGTAAGTGCTCCTGGAAGATGTAATACATTAAGTTCTTAATAGTCTTTTATGCCTCTGTGTAAATGAACTGGAAGCAGGCTTTGATTGGATCTGAAGAATGAAAGAGTTCTAGGTCCCTTAGGTATATGAAGATAAAATCACCAACAGAGGGAGTGGGGATAGAGGTGAAGGTACATGGTACATAAGACAAAAATCTTCATTCTTCTCAAAATCACCTAAGCCTCATTCTACTTTTTATGGCTCGCATCACTTTTCCCCCAGGTGTTCTCTTATATTCTTACTACTTTGGAGTATCATCACCAATGGGAAGAGAAGACATAGCTAAAAGATGGGGACATGTTGGACATGGGGCAAGATGGGTGAAATTTTGTAAGAAAAGAAATTTTGCATTTTGGAAGATATGTTTTAACTTTAAAAACATGTGGTAACTTTTACTACTTATTCAGAATATCAATTAATTCAAGATCATTGTATAACCACTATCTTCACATATTATATAAATAATTATCTCTAAAATCAATAGAGTTTTGGTCATCTATCCTGAGCAAAAATAAATCTAAACTTTACACATCAATGACATTTTTTTTTCTATTTTAATGATGTCTGGTAATTACTATCATAAACAATTACTGGGAACTTGGATGAGTTATTTAACCTTCTTTTATCAATTAAAGTGAACATTTTCACTTACTCTGTAGTACTCAGGGTTTTTTTAGTACATTGTTAGTATTAACATTAGTTAATTAATAATATTGTTAGTATTAAATTAGTGAAGAAGTTAAGGGAAGTTACTTATGTATAAGGTATTATTGCTGAGTTGTGACTCAAATGAGATAATGAATGTGAAATTGTGCAAACTTTATGAAGTCCTACGAAATGCTTGTTATTCTTATGAAAACTCATGAGCTATTTTATGTCAGTCATCAAACATTTAAAAAGTACTTACTATGTGCAAGGCTTAGCTTCCGGAAGGTCAGAAGAGTCACTTTGCTTGTGCCCATTTGTACGTGTGTGTGCATTTGTGCAAGCATCCATCAGTGAATGATTACAGTAATAACAGCTTATGTTTACAAAAGTGCTTTACATTTTTACAAAGAACTTTACACACATTATCTCATTTGAGATAATTCATTCTGCTCTAATAAAATGACTGTAATGGATTTCATTAAGGGACTCCTAATTAGTTTTATCCTTTTGAAAAATTCAATGGAAAATGCTAAAATGTTTGAGCAGTTACCAGGCTATATGCAGAGCTGGGTATATAAATATTTCTGTGGAATAGAACTGTTTAAGTTCTTGGAAGGGTATACTTCAGCTGGGTCTGAGCAGGTATAGATGGGACACAGCTCTCAAATGCCCAGGTGTGATTATGGATTTGAGATGTCAAACAATAATTAACATAGCCTGAAAAAGTAGGTCAGACATATTCTTGATCATCTGCTAACTAAAATGATGCTAATTTGCTGTATTTTGGAGGTGAAATCCTGATTCAGAATAGTTATTTCAAAGTTTGCATTGCTAGGTATGATGGCATATTCCTGTGATCGCTGGTTGTTACCAGGGAAACTGAGGCTGCTTGATCTCTTGTGTTCAGGAGTTCTCTGTTGTACTTTTCTTGTTTAGTTATGTCCCACACTTTGTGACCCCATTTGGTATATTCTTGGCAAAAATAATTAAGTTTTCCATTTCCTTCTCCAGTTCATTTTACAGATGAGGGAATTGAGGCAAACAGGATTAAGTGACTTGCTCAGGGTCACACAGCTACTAAGTGTCTGAGGTCAAATTTGAACTCACATCTTCCTGATTTCAAGCCAGGGCTCTATCTACCGTACTATCAAGTTTCCCCTGAGTTGCAAAACAATTGAGTGTCTGCACTAAGTTCAACGTTAATATTGTGAGCCGTTCCCCTCCCACATACCTTGAAGCATTGGGCCACAGGTTCACCAAGAAAATTTGACCTAACTCAGTTGGAAAAAGCAGCTTAAAGGTCCTTTGCTGATGCGAGTAGGGGTAGGCCTGGACTTCCAGCCTAGGCTAGAGAGGGAGATCTCCTCTTAACAAAAACAAAGTTCCTATTTTCTATAGTCAGCCTAGGACAGAGATAGGATGTGCAATTTCATTGATATAGGAATACCCTGAGGGAATTGATTCAATCAATGGTGGCTGTCATCTCTTCAATTTAATTTTATTGCGTTTTCTGGGGTCAGAGAGCCAGTATTTGTCAGAGACAGGACCTGAACTCATGCCTTTCCATCTCCAAGGCCTGTTCCCTGTTCATTAGGGAAAAGAAGGGAACAACAAACATGGCACATTTTTATGTGACCTTCACAACAACCCTGTGAGGTAGATGCAACCATCATTGTTCCCCAGAGGCATTGAGGGGGTACAGTGGGTAGAATGCTTGACCTAGAGTTGGGAAGACTCATCTTCCTGAATTAAAATCTGGCATCAGGCACTTATTAGCTGGGTGACCCTGAGCAAGTCACCTATACTGTTTGACTCAGTTTCCTTGTTGTAAAATGAGCAGGAGAAGGAAATGGCAAACCACTCCAGTATCTTTGCCAAGAAAATACCAAGTGGGGTCATAAAGACTCAGACATGACTGAAATGAATGAATGACAAATTATTATTCCCATTTTACAGTTGAGGAAACTGAGGAAGAAAGAGATGACATGATTTACTCTGTCACAGAGCCAAGACCATATTTGCAATCAAGTCTTCCTGACCCTAGGCCAAACACTCTATTGACTGAACTACTTAGCTATCACTGTGGCACTGTAAAATAAAGAAATAAAGATTGACAGCTACAGGTAAATAAATATTGGATTTTTTTGGTGACAACCAATTTTTATAAATTTGCAACTTAATTTTCTTTTATTGGTTGATATTTTTCAGGAATAGAGTCAGAGAATCATAGAACTAGATGGGATCTGAGATAATGTCTAAGTCATGCCTGTGTTTTTGAGGTAGGGAAACGAAAGTCCATGAAGGGGAAATGACTTGTCGAAGGCCATGCAGCTAAGTAGAGAACCAGGACCGGAGTCTGTGTTTGTCACTTTCCATTTCACCTTTTGAGTTAGAAGTCAATTTCACCAAATTCCTAAAAGGGAAGACATTGGTGCATATCAGAGAGAATGCCAACTTCATAACAAAGGCAAAGGGAACCAAACTATTTTAATGTGTTATTAGCCCTAATAGAACAATGTCAAAGTGATTTGGTTTACAAAAAGATGTTTTTAAAATGGGTCATCAGAAATGTGAATCAAAAAATAAATCCTCATCTCTTCTATTCATTTTCTGCTAAAATATTTCAGATTTCAAAGGAATAATAATAGTAGTAGCAATAATTAATAATAATAATATGGTTTAGAATGGTTTGTAGAAGGAAAGAGAAAGGGGATGAATAAGTATTAAAAGACACATTTGAGGTTCCCAGGTCCCAGCACATTGTCATGTATTTAACAATCATTTTCTAAATATTACTCTAAGTAAAATGAATCAGCCTAGAAAATATGACCTTATTTTGGGATCCAGGTGAGGGGATTAAAGCCTGAAATGGATCTTGTGTTAATTGTTCTCTGTATTGATCAGCTAAGTAAATAGATATTTATGAAACTATTGCTATATGTATGATGAATGCTTTAATTTATTTTCTGAGAGTTTGTAGGGATTGGTGTGGCACAATGGTTAGATTGTTATGCCTGAAGTTTGAAGACTCATCTTCCTGAGTTCAAATCTGGCCTCAGATACTTACTAGCTGTGTGATCCTGGGCAAGTCACTTTACCCTGTTTGCCTTAGATGAGTTTCCTCATCTATAAAATGAGCTGAAGAAATGACAAACCACTCCAGTATCTTTGCCTCTTTGCCAAGAAAACCCCAAATAGGATCATGAAGAATCGACATTACTGATCAACACCTACTACTACAAACAAGGTGTTTAAAATGTTTTTGTTTATTGAGTGGGAGTGTCTGCTTTCAAAAGCTATGCATTAGTACTCCCCAATAAGTTTAAATGTTTTGATATTTTAAAGAGCTATAATTTCATCAGTGTGTGAAATCTCTCCACTGTTTCAGATAGCAACCTCTGTATAACTCAGTTTTTATAAGTTACTGTGGCCAAAAGGGTAGGTTGTGGTCAAATCAGTGATGAGGCTCTTTTAACCTAGCTAGGTTAGTCCTTTAGGCCACAGGCAAATAAAGTCTATGCCCATCTTCTTGTTAGAAGCCTTTCCAGCTTGCAAAGCCTGCTAGCATTTATGATTTGCTAATAAAGCCTTTGAGATCCCGGGATCATCTACTTATTGCTATGAGGCAATGATATTGTTTGTGTTTTGCAGTAAACAACAATGCAAGGTCAGACACTATATTTGAGATGACTGTAGCCAGTCCCCTCTGGTCAGTAGTATTGTCTGGGGATCACTGCACAATTGACTGAGCCTCGGCAACTAGCAATTATTATTGAATGTACAGACAGGCAACTTTACTTTGATCTGTCTATTCCCTTCTGACTACTGAAAGAATCACAGGAAAAAATTCTCAACTAAGGTCTTGCACGGCAGTTATATCTTCTAAAGTGGTACATATTTGTTATTTTTCTCTAGGTAAGAGGCTAAAGGTGTTGTGTGTGTGTGTGTGTGTGTGTTGTGTGTGTGTGTGTTTATGTAGGTCCATAGATATATTTTACTTATAATAGGACAGATTCTTTTTTCTACAGTAAGCGATTTGAGAAAAATCTCTATGGTTAACAATTCAGTGTTTCTCAGTTTACTTACTCTAATTAGGAACATTGTTTCTTAAGACTTGAGTAGCTTTGGAAATCATAGATATTTTGAACATAAAATATTTCCTCTATAGAGATTGTATTCTAATGGCACAATGTAATATTATATATCAAGATCTATAGAGAAGTTTGGAGATTAAAACCCAAATTTATTAATTAGTACTATTTATGGATTTAAAGCCCATCTTCTGACCCTATTCTCTGCCTCAGTTGTACCTCTTTCATCCTGAAAGAATTTCTTGTTCTAGAGTAAGGCTTTTAAAAAAGATAATTTATAACAACTCAGGTTGGGAATGGAGTGATGGTCAATATATGAAATTATATAATATTTATAACAAGAGTCCTTTCAATGTTGTTTTTGTTTGTTTGTTTACCATAGGAGTAGGGAATTTATCTTGACAATCCCCTGTGACTCTCTTATATCATTGAACATTTCCATTTTTGGTTAAACTACGGAAATCAAAAGCCAGAGGCTGACAGAGATCTTTTTTTTTTTTGAGTGGAACAATGATAATAATAAATAGGTTATGAAGATGGCTCAGATAAAATTAAATAGTTATTACTATGTCACTGAAGACATCCCATAAAATCCTACTTAAATGTCTCATAGGAGTGGAGATGTGACCTTTGGTTATTGGAGGTAGAGCGTAAGATCTCTCTGACAGTTTCTAAAAGGTGTAAAGTCTTGGAGCATGGTCCTGGTGATGCACTATATACATGGTGTCTGAAGAACAGCCTGGCTGAGTTAAAAAAGGTATGAACCATGTGGTGATGTATTTTCAGCAACTATTGAAGAAAATCTACTACTCCCTCCCATCTACTTTCTAAGACTATCTACTCTACTCACCCCCTTTCTACTTCTTGCTCTGAGAACAACAAATCAATAGCTATATAGTTTTTGTAAAGAATATTTCAATTTGTAGCTCTATGGATCAATTCATCATCTCTGTGACTGCCCCAACCAAAATGCACTTCCCTAGCCATGTTGTCTTCCTGACTATAATTTAAGCTTCTTGAGGGTAGGTGGTGTGTGTGTGTGTGTGTGTGTGTGTGTGTGTGTGTGTGTGTGTGTATGTGTGTTTATCTCTAGTACTTAGCATAGTGTGCCTGGAAAATACTAAGTTTTTATAAAGGTTTTTTTCCCCTTCCTTCCCTTTTTCCCTTCCCCTTCTCCTTTTTTCCTTTTCCTTTTCCTTCCTTTTCTTTTCCTTCCCTTTCCTCTATCCATATTTGTGGATGGAAAGAGTATCCACATGGATGAAATTATAGTTCCTTAAAATAAGTGCCATTAATAGGGGGCAGTATTATCCAGTCTCATATAGAACTTAATGTTATAAATGCACAATTTATGGCTTCCTATGGTAGATAGCAAAGAAGTCTACCATGATATTCCATCCAAAGCTTGGAAGCTAAGCCTCTTTTTCCTTCAGTCTAAGGTGAAGCAAGGGTTTATGGGGTATTCAAAGAAGACTAGCACTTCTGGTGTGAGGGCTTACCAAGCCCTTTTCAGGGCTACTTAACCACCTTTGGTGTCTACCTGGTACTCAACTCTCACCTATAGTATGTGCAGTAGCCACACCCCAGTAAACCATCTTAGCAGATGGGATAAACCAGGTTGAGGGCAACTGACAGGCCTCAAATCAGTCAATGATTTATGGGGATGTTTACTCCAATCATGTGAAGAATTCCCCCCAGTGGAATGGATGGATGAGAACAATTTGTTCCAAAAGCCATGAAAGTGGATGAAGCAGACACTATTAAGAGCTTAGAGCTTGACCAAACTTGAAAGACACCAAGGTCATCCACTGCCATGCAGGCCGTTGCAGTCATCTTGGCTTTTGTCTCGCCACTGGACTTTGATGACTCTGGAAGAGAAAGTGAGGCTGGCGACTGTGCAACTCTGTGTCACTTAAATATAATTCACACATGAGTCAAAATATCACCCCATGATGCCATAGGTCCTCTTGGAAAATGAAGGGCAACCAAGGTGGAGTGTGCCACCCATCAACTTCAGGGTTCAGCTTTCCAGGAGTCTGAGAAGTTTATATGGAATCATTTTATGTTTTACAATAAAGCCCTGCTTGGTCTCATTGACTCGTTCATCTCCCTCTCCAGTCTGTCCTTCACATAAACTGCACAAGCGATTTTCCTAAAGCTCAGGTCTGTCTGAATATGTTTGATCAATTAGCTGGAGCAATTCCTTAATACTTTGAGGATCAAGTATAAATACCTCTGCTTGTTATGTAATGTCCTAATAACCTGACACGAACTTACCTCTCCAGCCTTATAGACATTACTCCTTTTCACGGGAGCCAAATTGGTCTTCTTGCTGTTCTTCACATGTTCCATCTATCACCTTTTCCCCCCCAGGTACTAATACATCACTTCCCTTTAGAATCCCTAGTTTCCCTCAAAACTCATCTCAAGCTTTAGCTCCTATATTAGTTGATTTCACCTGCTACTTGGAAGCTTCCCCACCAGCACCAAAAATTATATTGTATTTACTCATTTGCCCAGAGATATTCCAGTGCTTCCCGTTCCTCACCACCTGCTCTGCTTCTGGATTTCTCCATCATGCCTTCCCCAGGAAATTCATGATTGCCAAATTCCATTCACCTGCAAGATTTATGTTTTCTTCTCATCAATATCCCTTTGTGTTCCAGGGCCTCCATTTAGGGAGGGGACCTAGCACAGTCTTCTCCCCATTTTCCACCAACTACATTGTTTTGGACTCCTTTGGATTTATCCAACATGTCTTTGTGCCAGACACCTCCTTCATCCCTCCTCCCCAGCTTCTCAGTTTCCTTTTTTGAGTGTTGTTTTCCCCATCCTTCTTGAGACAGGTACTCTATTTCTATTTGTATCCCCATTGCTTAGCACAGGGCCTGGCATATTGTAGGTGGTTCATTAGTATTTGTTGACTATTGACTCTGAAGATGTGACTTTAAGAATCAAGTAATTTACCCAATTTGGGGTGGAGATATTCCTGGCAGCCCCCTTCCTGCAAGCAGAGCTTAAGGGCCTCAACTAACCCATATATTCATTGGTTTCTTGCATACCAACCTTGTTTTGGGAAATCCTGCTGCTCCTGACTTCTCCCATACTTTGCTCATTCTAACTGCCTTACCCACTACCCATTTTGCATAAATTTCTTTTTACCCTTTTCTCCTGCAAAGTAAATGACTCTGTATAATGCTGCTCCTAGGCCAGCTCCTATTGCCATTCTACTGCTTAGCACAGTTCTTGGTGCTTAGTAAGAGCTTCATAAATCCTTTTTTATTCATCTATTCATTTGTTTCCATATAGCCATTGCTATATAGCCATACTTAGAAATTCTTTCACCTTAGGATAGGGCAATAAGGGAGGCACTGAAATGGGGCAGGTTGGAGTTGGGTGTGGTGGTACTGCAGATAGTCCAGCAGAGGGGAAAGGGGATGGTGTCATAGGGAAAGGAGACAGTTTAACTTGTGAGTTCATTTGTCTTGGAAAGGAGTTAGCCCATTCCCCAGATACCTACCTTTGCCCTTGTAGGAGTTGAAGATTGAAGACTGACCCAGGGGAAAGAAAGTGCAATAAAGGAACCATAGACAGAGGTGGGAGGTTGAATTTCACGAGGGAGCAACTTCATGTTAAGTGACAGGCCAAGACAGGCCAAGAGGACCACATAATGCCAGGTGGCAGTAATGGCTATCTCCATTGCTAGGAGAAAGCATATCTACATGGAAATAAATTGCTCCCCCCATATTCCTATACCCCCTATAGGAAAACTCTGACAGCTCCACCTTAGTTGTAATCTGAAAATGATCACTCCCATCTCTCCCACTTTTAGCTCAACTACATGTTGTCCCCCTCTATTTTCATCCATATCATAATTGCTCTCCTTAACTAGTCCCACTTACCTGTTGGTTGTCATCATTTCCTTGTGGCCCTTTTTTTTTTTTACTTTGGGGAGGGCAGGGCAATTGAGGGTAAGTGACTTGCCAAAGGTCACACAGCTAGTAAGCGTTAAGTGTCTAAATCTGGATTTGAACTCAAGTCCTCCTAACTCCAGAGCCAGTACTCTATTTACTGTTCCCCCTAGCTACCCCATTTGTACCCCTTCTTGCTGACTGAGCTTCACTAAGCATCTGTCTCCTTCCCACTTTCTATGCCCCAAATCAGACAAGTTGGTTGGTGCTTCCCTGCCTTAATATCAGATCTAGTCTTGGGATGATGTCAGATTAAAAGTGTTCTGTGGCAGGTTAATGTTTGATCTCTGGGGGTGAGTTTTTGTTTTGTCCAAGCACCATTGCACTACTCTTCTAAGTTTTTATCCCAAGTAGCTGCCTATCTCATTCCCTACAAAATGAAAAACAATGGTAACACTTAAAAGTCTATTTCAGAATGCATGTGTATACTAGTACTGTCATGCTCCTGCTTAATTCAGGCTCTCTTCTTGAACATGCTGGAAGCATCATCATAAACTAAATGAACCCTTGGTGTTTGAAAGGTTACATAGATTTTATTCTACCTTGATATATATAAAAGGAACTTTTTCAGCAAGCCCTTGAAAAAAAGGAAAATTATTCAAGTGTTATCAATAATTATTGATATCTGGAATGTTAGAATGCACAGAGGTACTTTGAAGGTATTGCTTATTTTCTCCCATGGCTTTATTTAAATATCATCAGATTTGACAGTTTAATATTTAGAACGGATTTTAGTTCTGAAAACATTTCTACATTTGGCTTTATTGGACTGATCTGATTGGCTATTATTCTATAGGATACATAGAACCTGTGGCACTGGCATTCTGACTGAGTTAGGGAGCCCCTATCTTTTTTGATTTCACAAATTATCCCTGACCACTCAAACTTTAAGAAAGCAGCCTGAAGAAATACAGATGACTTCAAGTCGTTATGTCGGTAACATTCCCTTGAAAGTATGTTTTGACTTAGCATTGTGGAAAACAATAACAATTAAAATGTGTTCTAAATTATTGGGTTAGAAATATAAATACATTATAATTATTCTTATTTTTCCTTTAAGTTCTTCAGATATATTTTATAGGAGATTTTACTACTATTAATCTGCCACAGAGCACTTTCAAACTGACATTATTCCATGACTAGATCTGAAATTAATTAATTTAAAATAATAAAGCAAAATATGGAAGTTAAGTTGATAGAAGATGATCCAGCAAGACATTATTATCCTTCATTAATTTTTAAAAGAAACTGTGATGCAAAAATGTTTCTTATTCTCTTGCCAATTGTAAAAAACCCCACTAAAATAATTGTCTTAAATATAATCAAAAGCATAACACTCAGTTGATGACTGCCACTTGGAAACTCTGATGAGACAATGTGGCGATCAAGTTAATTTCACCTTTCAATAGAAATGGAAATCTGACCTTGAGGTTTCCAAGTTGTAAATTTTGTTCTGGATTCATTTTAAAATTAGTAGGTGCAATTATATAATAGAAAGGCCTCCTATCAAAGTTGAAATTGTCCTCTGACTAATGGTTTTAAACTGTGATGCTACCACATTTCCTTTCCCAAATTTAAGGATGAATATATTAGAAGTTTAAAAGTTTTGACCAAATTTCTGGGAAAACTAGAAAGCAGTTTGACAGAAACTAGGCATAGACTAAAAACTCACACCATATACCAAAATAAGGTCAAAATGGATAAATAATTTAGACATAAAGGATGATGTCATAAATTAGGAGGGCATGGAAAATTCTACCTGTCAGATCTATGGATAAGGGAAGAATTTATGACCAAATAAGAGATAAAGGGGATAATGGGATGTAAAATTCGTTAATTTTGAATATTTTAAATTTAAAAAAATAACAAAAACCCAATGCAGCCAAAAATAGAAGGAAAGTAGGAAAAAATTATAGCAAGGTTCTCTGACAAAGGCCTCATGTATCAAATATATAGAAAATGGAGTCAAGTTTATAAAAATATGAATTGCTCTCCTATTGATAAATAGTCTAAGGGAGCGAATAGACAATTTTCAGAAGAAGAAATCAAAGCTATCTATAATTATTTGAAAAATGATCCAAATCACTGTTGATGAGAGAAATGCAAATTAAAACAACTCAGGTATCATCTTACACCTATCAGATTAGCTAATATGACAGAAAAAGAAAGTGACAAATGTTGGAGGAGATGTGGAAAAACGGGGACACTATTGCACTGTTGGTATAATTGTGAACAAATCCAGCCATTCTGTAGAACAATTTGGAAATATGCCCCAAAGGCCATAAAACTGCATACCTTTTGATTCAGCAATACCACTACTAGGTCTGTATCTCAATGAGAAAAAAGAAAAAGGAAAAAGACCTATACTTAAAAAAATATTTAAAGCAGTTCTTTTTGTGGTGTCAAAAAAGTAGAAATTGAGGGGATGCCTATCAGTTGAGGAAGGACTGAACACGTCACGGTATAAGATTGAGATGGAATAGTAATGGCAATGTTGTATGATGGTCAACTGTGAATGACTTAGCTATTCTGATCAAGACAGTTATCCAAGACAATTCTGAAGTACTTATGATGAAAAATGCTATGCACCTCCAAAGAAAGAACTGGTAGAGTCTGAGTGTAAATTGAAATATATTTTTTTTCACTTTATTTTTCTTGCTTTTTTGTAACATGGCTAATATGGAAATATATTTTGCATAATTTCAAATGTATAGTTGATATCACATTTTTTGCCTTCTCAATGCATAAAAGGGAGAGAATTCAGAACTCAAAATTTAAAAATCAATGTTAATAAATAATGTTTATTTTTTTAAAGATTAAAAAAAGTTCTGGCTCTAATAACAGAATAAAATCTTCAAGGGATTCCCAGAAAGATGCTAATGCCTGAATACAAAAGGTTTAAAGTGAGTATTTTGCCAATCCTTTGATATTCTTCATTAAACTGAAAATTTTAATTAGTTGGTATTTTTTCCTATCTTAGGGTTATGTTGAAAAGTAAACATTCACAAAGATTATTATTAGTTATGAGCCTTGAAATTGGGAGCTTAAGAAACTTTGAAGAGACCCTAAAATTATTTGCTGAATTATTTGGGAATTTACTCATTTCATGTGGCACATTGGAAAGATCGCCAGATTTGCAATAAGTGCAACTGGATTTGAAACCTAGCTCAGCCACAAGTCATTTAATCTCTGTGGGCCTTAGTTTTCTCATATATAACATGAGGAGTTTGGACTACATCACCTCCAAGTCCCCTTCTAGCTCTGAATCTATGATCCTATGACTTCAGATCCCATACCTTCCCATAGGCTTGGTCACCCTGATACATTTAGTATTAGGCTATCACAGTGGGCACAGAGTATCACAGTACTCAGTACCTGTTGATTGAATAATTGACTAAAGTAAATGCTAATGGATTGTAGCATCACCAAAAGAAAACAAAAAAAAAATCAAAATTTAAAAACCTCAGAGAAAAGTCACTCCCTGCCTGGTCAATTCTTTCTGATGAATCTAATGGTACTAATTCTGAAAGTTAAAACCAGGTTAGGATATAAACACCAATGGCTAGATTGGAGGATCAATCTGTTTTTCTTTTCTTGTATATATTGTATATATCTATATCTTGTATATATGTATATTATATATCATATATATCTTGTATATATCTATTTCTATCATATATGTTTGTGTGTATCTATCTATATCTTATAATCCAAAGATCTTATTTGTTTAATGCTATAAATTCATAGGGAATTGGTTCCAATAGTTCAGGTTCTTTGTTATTGGTTCTTACAGAGGTGCTTCCCTGGTGAAGCAGGCTGACCCTTCAGTTGAACCCAGGTACTTTCTTTTTTCTGATCATTTTTCCCCTAGCACTTCAGGAAGATCTATCCACTTTTAGCATATTTAATAGCCTTAATATGCACGGTAATTTTATTGGCTAGAATCTTACCCTTAGTCTGTTTGTTTATAAAAATAGTCATTCTTATATGTTATTATATTCTTATGGCATGTTCAATGACATCGTGGACCCATTGAGTCCTGTCACAGTGATTTTTATTGGGTTATTGAACTATGCACATACTCTGGATATCTACAATCTCACCCTTCTTCTAGATTTGCATATACATAATCAAAGGGACACTACAATTTTTATGAAAGGGCCTAGAGACTATTTGCTAATTACCTCTACTTTTTTCCTCCCATGTTAGACATTTTGGGAAGTCACTGGAAGATGATGGTGTTGGCTAAATACTCAATCTATTTTTCAATGCCATATGCTGTCCTCCCCAATTTTATATTGTTATTTATCTCATCTAATTTCACTGGAATAGAATTTAGCATTATACATAAGAGAATTCCATGTAACTTTTCTCACCCAAGGTCATAAGAAACCTGTTGTTATGATCTGCTATAAGGCATGGATTTCAGATTAATTATTCTCTACTGTAGTCCTTATACATCTATTCAAATAAGTAACATATATACAGTGCTTTGCAAATCTTAAGGTGCTATATGTCGTTCTTGCAGTTACTTTGAAGAAAAGAGATGGATCATTTTTACTTATGCTCAGGAAAAAGTTAATACAATAACTAAAATTTATATATTTCTTTAAGGTTTGCAAAGTAATTTTTGTCCATTATCTATTTTGATCTTCATGAAAATCTTGAAAGGAAATGACCATGGGAATTGTGAGCCTCATTTAAGGGATGAAGAATCTGAGGTTGAGACATATTAAACATCTTGCCCAGGGTCACACAGTTAGTATAGGTGGGATCAAAATCCTTGTCTTCCTGAAGTCCATTGCGCCTCCCACAGGACAACACTGTCTCCTCACATAGGGTCATTGGACTTCTCCTTTCCTCTTCTCTCTCTTCCCTTCATCTGCCCCATGGAAATGTGCAAATGTATCTCTATTCAGCTATCAGTAGGAAAGGAGAAAGGGGATAACAAAGGTCTAATGGAGAAGTTAGTAGCCATTTCCTCTAATCCCCAGTACTTCTTTTAGTGGACAGCAAGACTGAGGAAAGGCCCGCTCATTCACCTGTTGAACTTGACAACGGAAGCAGTTTCCAAGATATTACTTCATGTTCTACTATTGTAATTTTTGCTGGCTATGATCTGACTTTTTGAACCTGACAAAGAGTACAGACTCTAATTTCTTTCCCAGGAACTAAGCAAAGAGAGCAAGATACAAGTTCCATAAAACAATCCCAGAGGAACAATAGAAAATGTCTTCAAAAGTACTCATCAAAAGCAAGCATTTTAAATATCCACAGTGCAGACACAACAAAAGCAGCAACAACAAAACTCTTACTTCTAACTCTTCTGTTTCTTTTCAAGTAGCATCAAACTATTTCCTGATGGATACAGGTGACCTTCCATTAATGACCAGAGCAGAAACATTATTAAAGCACCCAGCCACAAGTCACTTGGTATTAGCCTTAGCAAGAATGCTCAATGATGATGTGGTATTGAGGCCTTTGATAAGAATGTTTATTCACAGCATTTTAAATAATTTTTTCCCAGTAGCATAATAGTGTCCTTAGGTTACTGGGCTGTTTGTGTGTGTGTTTATACAATGTCCACATGTAGTGATCACTTCTAATTATGACCCTAAACTCTTTCATAGTTAATACTGTGCCCTGATCAGATTTGGATTTAGTTTATTTGTTTCTAATGTTTATTATTATTATTATGGATTTACTTTTATGCCAGTATTCTGTGAACTCTTGAACGAAGAATTTTTAAGTGCCTACCAGTTTCAAATGTTCTCTCAGTATGTATCCTTTTGAGTCTATCTATAGAAAAAATATATCTATATCTGTATAAATTATATATGTATATTTATATCTAGATTACCTGTCAATTAAAGGCAGCTTTGCCTGGTAGATAGAGCTTTGGCCTTAGAGTCAGGAAGACCTGAGTTGAAGTCCTTCCTCTGACACATATTACCTGTATGGCTATGGGCAAGTCACTTTACCTGTCACATAGAGGTTGGATCTGAACACAGGTCTTGCTGACTTCAAGCCTAGTCAGACTTCCTCTGTGTCTATCTGGTTCTATTTTTACACATTCACACACACACACACACACACACACACACACACACACACACACACACACACACACACACACACCCCAAAGCACCTTCAAGCTATCTTATATGTCTAATCTCTTCAGCTAACTTTCTGTGCTACCCATGACAATTCATCTCAATAAATAGTAAATTTATGAGAAGACTGGTCTATTTTTGAGCTTTACTGTAAGTAGCTAATAAAACTTCTGAGAGCAGAATTTGCAAGTGTCCTGAATGTCTATGGTGCTTTATAAAGCAACTTGACATAGGGATTTTGTGTAAACAGATGAGTAGTCAAAAATGTTAACTTTAAAATGCGTTTTTGCCAGTCTCATTGGGCATTTAATTATCCAGGATTAAGTAACCCCTGGGGATGGACAGCAGCTCCTTTTCACATGCTGCATTTCAGATGAGAATGGTGAACATTTGGGAAAAGTGAGTAACCCTTAATCATTCACAAGGATCCAATATCAAGGAGCCAGTAGTAGGGTCATGGGTCCCCTCCCTTGGCCTACATTTAAGATTTAATGCCATAGGTCCTGTGCTGGGACAGTATTTTCTCATCTTAGTTGGGCAGTCTTTCACTTCAAATCAGAAACATCTTTCCCTCAAACTTCAAGGTATATTAATATCAGAGACCAGTTAAAAGACAAAGTATAAATCCCAAACATTCTGCTTGAACAAAATCTAGCTCGCAGACCAATTTGGAGACACCAGGGTTTGAGGAAACCCTACATTAATTTACTCTAATTGCAAGAGGGGGAAGGGCACATTTTTTTTAAACTAGTGGACAATTTCTTTCTATTTTTTTTAGAAAGTGCTTAACACTTGAACAATTTGGTGAAATTATGGGCAATGGACAAGACAGTAAGAGAAGCCAGTCAGTTTAAAGAGAGAGAGGACATGATTACTTTGCTGAATCCCCACTTTTTTATCTTCCAAAAGAGACAAAGGGAACTACTTAAGAACCAATAGTGACGGCAAGGAAACAATCACCGAGTTGCTGGATACCTTTGTCTCTGGGAGGCAGGTAGTAATTTTTCCATGTCTGCCACTGAGTGTCAAACCTTTCCTTTTCTTCCTCTTTCCATTCTGGATGGCCAAACTGATTATCTAAAATAGAAAATTAGCACACAATGGGTTTACTCCGCGATACCCCTTATGCAACTAATGGCAAAGCTTGTTAATTGGTTGTAAATGCCAGCAGGTTGCCAAGATAATACTTCAGAAATAAGCGGGTATTCTGATAATTACAGCAATCTTCATCTATAAAAGCTTAAGTAGATGAAGTACTGGCTGGCTTAAAACCAAGATTTATCCCGCTGCACTCACATTAAAAGAAAAAATAAGATGAAAACAATAATGTAACAAAACAATTATATAGCAGGAAGCTTTGTAGGTTTTAGAGATTGTGAAAACTCAGAAAGTAAAACAGTGCAGTAATAACCAGTTATGGAAAAATAGGCCATTTACATTTCTGTATAATTAAATAGTAGGCTATGCAATTTCACTTTTTAAAGGAAACTGCCTTTCCCTTTTTTTATAGGGCAACGTAGCCATAATTGCTGCATTAAAGCTTTAATGAAAGAAAAAAGCAGCAGATCAAGATGACATGTAACATCGACATTTGTACCGCGGCGCTCTGCTCGTTTAGTAATGGGAAGCTACTGAGGAGATTAAAATTGCAGAATTCTTCATAGTTTGTTCTAAAATTGCTAGAGGAAGATCATTCAGGGGCTAAAATACACACAATTTATTTTTCCACCTTCAATCTACAAGAATTTAATGGCTTTCCTAACTAGCAGGGTGGTGTAAGACACATCTTAGGTTAGAGGTGGGAGGGGGACCTCTTTTGGATCATAAAAAAAATGACGGCACCTAAATGGAGCAGACTTGAAACCTCGAGGGAGTTTGCTTAATGCATTAGAATATTACCCTAAATATTATCTCATGGTTGTGTTTAACTTAGTGCTCCTGGAGGAGCTTTCCTTCTGCCCCCCCCCCCCCAAAGGCAACAAACAAGAAACCTAAATATCAACAGGTTCATGTGTAATAAGTGTTTCTTCCGATTAGGCAGCTTTTCCTAACATCAGCAACTTATGCAAAAGGCAGTGAAATCCAATAAGAAATGAGCTTGCTAGAAGAATGTTAACACAGGCATCCAAAGATGGGCCGCTGTTCCCCAAGGGGGGAAAAAGTCCATATAGCAGTTCAGTGTTCTTTCTCTCCTAAGTTTGGAATATGGTTTGTGTATCACTGTCCAAGTCCGTGTCTATCGTAAATATGGCCCCGCACATATTTGAAAGCAAGAATTAGAAAAATTCGTTTGGCATTTTTCTGCTGAATAGCCAATATAAACATATGTTAAGTCATGCACTTAAGAGATATGAGGGGGGAAATATCATTTTAAGCCAGGACATTAAGAAAGAGCCTCACAGGGTGTTTAGTGGGATTATGTAAAATAATCTCTTTTACCCTTTCTAAATAGATCAAAGTACTTTCATTTTCGTTGAGTATGAAGAAGGATTTGACAATAAACTCAATACATATTTATTTTATTGGGGTAGGGGGATGCAAAAGGATCACTGAATGCTGGACCATATAAAGACCTTCCTTTCTGGTTTAGCTAGTTAACTCATGCGTCTGAGCCAGAGATAAGTGAAATGGCTCCAAGGCCTTGATTTGGTGTTTTGTTTCTTTCAGAGTAGATGAAATGCATCCTTAGTTTTTGTGTGCAGATATATGGGAATGAAAAAAAAAACTTTAAATACATGTCCTTCTGGAGTGACTGGCTTCTTCACAAAAACCAGAAAACCATTTTGTCAAGGGCTTTGGAACATTCCGGTGAGCCAAGCGTTCAGATGGGCAGTGCTGCTCAGAAGGCAATGACAAGTCTTAAAGGCAATGCTTTAGTTTGAAGACATAGTGATACTGGCTGGAAATGTGATCACTTTGCTCAATTCACCCCTTCCCCCCTCTCCTTTTTGCTGAACTTATGTCCCCCAGGAAAAGGGACAAGAATGGTCTCTCAGAGAGTTCTCCTACCCCCCCCCCCCGATAATATTAAATGCTTTCCTTTAAAAAAAATTGATTACCAAATTTTTTTTGGCAAAAATGAATCCCCAAGTCATTAGCACTCCATTCCGTTTTCCGGTTGTTTAGGTCTATAGGTAAGGCATGGGAAAATTGTTCCATCACCATTGCAGCTTTGTTTTTCTCCTTCCTATCAAGAGAGGAGTTTTATAATTTTTAATGTTTTGCTGCTGTGAGTAAAATATAACCCGCAGAAACTGAGGAGTTTGTGTAATGCAGAACTGATTTAAGATGCTAACTAATATAAGGAAAAAAATACTTTGTGCTATTCATACTTGATTCACAGTCACAGTGTATGAGAGCTTATGGTTACATAGGATTTTTCTTTTTTGAAGGAGAAAAAGCTGTGGAGCTAAGAAACTTCAGAACTGATGATTGAAAAATATCAGATGATTTCTTCTATGACTCACAGAAAATTTAGGTGTAATTTCTCATGGCATAAGGTCATAAAGAGAGAAAAGAATAGACATAGCTTAGAAATTATTTGTATCTTAGAATAAGAATAGAAAAGTTTATTTTATCTTCATTTCTGATTAAAAGAAAGCCAAGTATGTAAAGGAAAGAAAGAACTTTTCCAAGGAAGCTATCAGAAGTTAAAGAAAATATTAATGCAATACTTTTTTTAAGGAACAAAACAAATATTTCTCTTTCATGTTTGCATTAAATATTCTGCTCTCCTAAAATGGGTGAGTATAGGGTTTTAATGTATTAATCAAGAACCTATAGTAAATTTTACTCCTTTTGGTGAGCAGTATCAATTTAATTTTGAAGGATCAATTTAGAAATAAAATAGTACTTTGGTTTAGGGATCATTTGTGGAGTTTTACAAATTGAATTATGAGTTCTGTTTTACAATTCCCTGGATTTTTGGCTATCCTGTTTTGCATTTCTTACCAATTGGGGACCAATTCTTCTTTATGACCAAGCTATAACAACTTTGATATCTATAAGAGATGCTCAGACATGGAGACTATAAAAGGGCAATTCATTAATATCATTTCTTTATCCATACAATTGTGACATGAAGCTTTAATGACTCCCCTATCAGCATAATTTCTTGTTGGTTTTACCTGAAGTTGGTGTTCAGTTAACTGTTAATGGTTAACTGTTAAATGTTAACAGTTAACTGGTGTTCAGTTAACTGTTGATTTTTTCAATTGGAAAATTTTAAATATTTCTGCATTATATTCTACCTAAGTATATAGAGGGACTAATTTGGAGAAGTTTATATTCCACTTTTGAATCACTTTGAAAAGACTTTGTATTTGAATCAATCAGCGGACCTTGAAGAAAGATTTTTTAGCTTTCCCTAGGGTTTAGTTGTTAAAAGAAAAAAAAAATTCCCACAAGTAGCATGCCTTCCTAGGAGATGCACCCTCTTATGTGAAAATAGCAACTACAGAATGCCATTCCAGTACCCTTTCTGCATAAATTATGCATGTTTATTCTTCATTATGACACAGAGCATTTTCTCTGTTTTTGGTGTCAGTTGTCACTAATCAGTCATGCATTTGATGTGTAGATTTTTAAGAATTTAAGTCATTCTTGGCTTTAGCACACGATCTATGCTTATACAGGAGTTTACCAAAGTCCTTTTTGATAGTTTCCAAAAGGGAAATGCATGTACTGCTTTAGAGCAGTAGCCATTGAACTAGCTGACAAGTGACAGCAGGGGTTTGGGCTTCCCTCTCTTTCTTCCTCTCCTCTCGGCCACTTTTTTTTGCTGCTTTTTAGTATTTCATGAGAGTGTGCAAAAAATCATAACAAGTTACATCTCTTTGATAAGACAGGGAACATTTCCCTTAAAGTACACATGGCCATATAGTGTGTTTGTGTGCATGAAAATTCATGCTGCTCTCAATTTTAATTTTGCCATTTGCAGTTTAAAGTTTCTGAAGAACAATGATCCAAGACAATTCCAAAAGACTCATGATGGAAAATGCGATCCACATCCAGAGAAAGAACTATGGAGTCTGAATGCAGAATGAAGCATACTATTTTCACTTTTTTTGGTTTTTTGTGGCTTTTCCCTTTTGTTCTGTTTCTTCTTTCACAATATGACTAATGTGGAAATATGTTTACATGATTGCACATGTATAACCTATATCAGATTGCTTGCCATCTTGGGGAGGGGAGAATGGGAGGGAGGGAGAAAAAATTTGAAACTCAAAATCTTATAAAAAATGAATGTTGAAAACTATCTTTACATGCAATTGGAAAAAAAATACTATTTACCAAGAAAAAAAGTCTCTGAAGAGAAGCACGGATTACTTTCTCACCACTTTACTCTTGGAATTGATTTTTAGACCCATCAAAATTTCATTTGAAAAGTGACTTTTTTTTAAGGTCAAAACTCCAGTGCTCCAGGGAAGGGCATCTTTCCTGTGTCTTCCTTTACTTTGTCTTTACAAACAACAGAACACAGGCAAGACTGGCTATGGCTAATGGCAGGGGAGGGGGGAATGGGAGAGGGTGTTTCCCATGGAACTTAATTTTTAAAAGACACTGGAGTATGTGTTGTGTGTGTGTGTGTGTGTGTGTGTGTGTGTGACATAAAATATGGTATGTGTGGTACATTATGTTGGCTATGTTCAACTTACTCCTCAGTTAAATTCTGGCTGTGTGACCCCCTGGGCAAATGACTTAACCTTTCTCATTTGTAAAATGAAGGGAATTAACTTTGATGACTTTCCATTTCTGAACATATGATCCTATTTCCTTTGATAATGTTGTTCATGAGAACAAACCCCAAGATCTGAAAGAGTTTTAGAGAGAAATTTATTAGTACATTTGGTACATGAGAGCATGTCAGAAAATAGGTGAGGATTCCTCCCATCCATGCTCTGGAAAGCTTATATTCTATAGGATTTAGACAAGGGTACTGAAACATGAACCTCATGTATACAGTTAAGCAATTTTGTCAAGAGGGCAATTTGACTAAACACAAGGGAACCCAAAGCACAAGCTTGGATAGAACCCAAATTAGACTCTGGGTATGGGGACCCAAAACAAGAATGATTTGGGTGGATCCAAGATGTGGGGGAACCCAGAAAATGTTGTAGTTATCTCTAGAAGTTGGTGGGATCAGATGGCATTCTGGATATGGACAACCTTTAATAATATCAGGTTGGATTTAACCAGTATAATAATTTTTCCTGAACAATATGATAAATATTTTCCCTCTATAGAGTGTGGGAGTTTGAAACCTGCCTTAAGATGAGATCCACTAAGCAGAATTCTTGAGAAGACCTAAAAGGATAGGTGCATCAAGATGTACTCCATGCTTCATATTTTCTACAAGTAGAAGAGAATGGCAGTGAAAATATCATTATAGAATTTACTATTACAATAGCTAACATTTATACAGTACTTACTAGACACTATATGAAATACTTTGCAATTGTTATCTCACTTGATCTTCACAACACTATAATAATAATTATTATTATTCCCATTTTACAGATAGGAAAACTGAGGCAGACAGAGTTTAAGTGATTGACCAGGGTCATGCAGCTAATGAGTATCAGAGGCCAGATTTGAACTCAAGTCTTCTTGTCTCTAGGCCTGGTGTTCTATTAGCTGTGCCACTGGTAAAACTATATTTTATATACACATACATACACACATTTGCACATATACATACATACATGCATATGTGTGTATATACATATAGACACATTATAACAAGTAGCCTTTTCATAGAACATTAAAGTTTACAAAGCACTTTACACATATAATTTCATTTGATCCTCACAACAACCCCATGAAATGTTATTATAATTTCCTTTTTTTAGATTAGAAAACTGAGGTTGAGAGAGGTTAATGAAATTTCTCAGGATTAAAAAGCTAGTAAGCATCTGAAGCTGAGATATTCCTGTCTCCAAGTCTTATACTCTATCTTCTGTGCCCCTAGTTATCCAACTATCTATCTATCTATCTATCTATCTATCTATCTATCTATCTATCTATCTATCTATCTATCTATCTACCTATCTATCTATCATCAACTATCTACCTACCTACCTACCTATCTATCCATCTATCATCTATCACTATTAAAACTTAATTAATTGATTCAATATTTCCTTGATCTTTAGCATTAATTTCTCTGTTGTCCTTATTAAGGTCCTGTAAGAATATTTGTATTCTATGGTTAAGTAAGGCTAGAAAATCAAAGTTCAATTTTAGTGTCAGGAAAATATTTAACTTTGTCATCCATGTAGGTAGTGGTGCTTTCTTTTTGTCAGACCAGTGTACACATTTCTATTATCATTGGGTGTTTTATTTTGCTTTGTTTTAAGAAGGTGTTTTTGTAGTAGCATTGCACTCACTTGTAACTATTTATAGATTATGACAATTATGGAATGGAGCTAATTCAATACTGTAGTAACAAGACTTTGTGAAGAGGATTAGTCTGAGGGAAGAATGATTCTTCTGTCTTCATTCATTCATTCATTCATTCATTTGCTTCTGTATTTATTCATTCAACAACTAATTATTCTGTACCAGCTGTGTGCAGTGTGTTATATTCAACAGTAATAGATACAAAGAAAAATAAAGCAGTTCCTTCCCACAGAAGGCTTGATCTTTCATTAATCTTCAGGCTCTCTGTAGTCCCTACTATAACATTGCATCGCCTTTTTTTCTCTGCTGGATTCCAGTTTCATGTTCTTAACTAACTGATGATCATTTCTATTTCGTTGTGCTACAAGCACCTCAATCTCATCATGCTCCAAACGTGAACCTTCCATCTCCTCCCTTAAACTTATCTCTTCTCTCACCTCCCCTACTACTCTTTGTGGTACCATGAAGGTCTGATTTTACTCATCCCTTTCCCTCATCCCCTTCCTGCCAATTTATATCCACAATATATTAAATCATCATCTCCTTCTCTCTACTGATACCACTGCTATAATGGTTAAAATTTTCTTCACCTCTTTCCTGGAGTGTTAAACATCTGTATTTACTAACAAGGTTAGAGGACAAAATTTCTAAAGAATCAAGTTAGGGGCATTGGCTAGGTTTGAGAGGTAGGATTGAAAGATTGTATGGCACAGCACATCCCTGTCTCAAAGGGAGTCCCTGTTTTCACTTTCTCTGTCTCCACTCCCTCCATCGCACAATTTCCAAAATAATTTCCCCAAGGCATAGGTTTAACCATATCGCTTCCCAGCTCAAACATCTTCAAGGGAATCTTATTGCCTCTGGGACAAAATGCCAACTTCTTAACCTGCCCTAAGTTTCCCCTATCTGTACCAGACTACTTTTTTCAATTATTTCACATCATTCTCCTTCTTTAACACTATTTTCAAGCCAGACTAGACTATTATATTCTCCCCCAAATTGGGGTGCCATTTTCTACCTATGTGCATTCTAAGAATCCCATGCCTGGAATGCCTTTGTATGTAGAGGACTACATTCTTTTAGAATCCTGGTAGTTCCTTAAGGCTTAGCTCAGGGACTAATATCCTCTACAGAGACTTCCCTAATCTTTCCCTAGCTTGCCTCCCATGTCCTGAAAATTTTCTCTTCCTCCTCAAGATTTTTTTTTCCTAGAGCATTTTCTCAATCTTTCTTTTGTCCCTATCACAACTTATTTTGCATTATTGGTATATTCTATTGTTATACATGAGAAACGGTGTGACATGATGGATAAAGCCTTCTTTGTAACTGGTTTCAAATCCTACATCTAACACATAACGTTTATGTAACCTGGGCAACTCATTTAACGATTTGCTATTCTCTAAAACAATATGTTACAGATGAGCTATCAACTTGGATTAGCAGATGGAGTTTCCATATCAATGAAATTTTATCTTGGGAATATATGTATGTATGTATATGTATATGCATATGTGTATGTACATATTATATCTTCTCCCTCTCATAAATTTCTTAAGGGTAGGGCTTATTTTTTATATATGTGTATGTATGTATATGTACACATATATGTATTAGGTATTATGGAAATGCTTAATACAATACCCTATATAGAATAGGCACTTAACAAACCCAAATAAAACACTTGTTGAATTGCTTGATATTTTTCTCTTGTTATTATGTTAGTGACATATACCACTGTGGCAATAAATAATACACTTACTTTTAACATTTTAGTTTAGAAATATAATAAACCATTGTCTTTTCCATTGTGTTAGCACAACTCAGCTTTGGAATATTTCCTGCTGTCACTGAAGGAAGTGCACAGTCATCAATGTCACTTTTTCATCTACATGATAAGAAATAATTCATTATTTTTTTCTGTGTACTTATTTTTTCCAAACTTTCTGAAGTTTACCTGACCCCTCACATTTCTAGTTTCTTATGAGGATTTCTAACAAAAGGTGTGCTATTCAGTCATTGAAATAAAATTGACTTTGCTTAACCCTTAAATACAAAGTAGCTCATTTTGGTGATGTTTGCTTCTTCATTTTAGATGACAAGGATGATGGATTATTGGCTATGTCAAACTGCATACAGCTTCACCTTAGCTGTCATTCTTGGAAAAAAAAGACCAAATAAAAAACCCATTGATTTCTACATTTATGGAAGAAACACATTTGTCTTGGTAATAAAGCAAAAGGGATTCATAAGCTTAAACCTCTCATTGTCAGGTTTTAGTAATGAGGTAAAATGGGTCTCTGTTAAATCTTCCATTATTTGTCCAAAACTGGTCCAATACTCATTTCCAAAATATGAGCTGCCAAGTAGGAGAAACTCTCTTTAACCCACCCTTTTTTCCTCAGACAAATGGTGCTCTAATATGAAGGTGCTCTTTTAATTATGCTAAGAAATATTAGTGCACTGAAAATCTTTTCCATCCTGTTTCCTAGGTTGAATGGTTAATATTTAATGGTTGGCAGGTAAGGAGACAGTATTGTATTTTTAATATTCATTTGCATTAAGTTTTACTCAAATGACTAAATCCACATGAACTTGTCCAACTTTTCTGATATGTTGATTAAGGGAGAAGAAGGTAAATGTTTTCACAAAGCCATAGAGAAAAGTGAGCATTTTCATTCATGTCCTTATGATATGATCTTAATCTTAAATTCAGTTTTGGAAAATATGCCAGGAGCAGCCCACCATAAAATACAGTGGAAAAATAAGAAAGCTGTGATCATTTGAATCTTTCCATATGACAGAGGATCATTCTCAAGCAGTATTAAAGGAAGGAAAAACCGACATAAACAGCTCATACAAGAGTAGGATTAATAGGGGAAAAGGAATTAATGAGTGTGCAATAAAGCAGTCTCTTTCAGGGGTTAATTTGATTTAGATAGAAAGATGATGTTAACATTCTTTAATAGATTTCAGATTCCCTAGGGTAGTTTTTATTTTATGACTGTATTGTAGACTCAATATTATTTTTCTTGCTGTGTCAGTATGTATGTGTTCACTGATTGGGTCCCACAAGTCTGCATTATTTAAGCATAAATAAATTGCTATACTTAAAATATGATTCTTATTTCACATCATGGTTCTATTGTCAGTCATGGTTCAAGCTTAACTTCAACATCCAGTTGGAACATGAAAAGTTTTTTATAAATACAAATAAACATATAATATAAATAAATATAACTTTCAAGATCAAGGAAAAGGATAATTTTTTTGTTCAGAGGTGTGATCATACTTCATTACAAAAAACAAACTTGGTTGAAAAGAGTTGGCATTTTTGTTCTCTTTTAGATCAGGTTTGTCAAGTCATTTAATTTAATTTTTGTTTTATTAGTTAACTTGTTTGTCTATATGTTTATTTGATGCTTAAGACTGGGTCTCCCTATCTTGCCGAGGCTTGAAGTGCAGGGGCTACTCTTCTGATACTAATTTCAATGTCATGATAACTTCTACTTGCTTCATTTCTAACTTGGGCCTGGTTGCTCCTCTGGCAACCAAGAGGTTTTGTCTTCCCAGGGACCCACTATATTAATGTCAAACTTAGTATGGACAATGGGTCTGTATTGGTCACTGTATGGTCAATTAGGTCAGAACTCCTGAGTTCAAGTGATCCATCAGCCTCAGCCTCCCCATGAGCTGGGCTTACTGACATGTATCCTTAACACTTTAGAAGTGTTAGAAGAGGAGATGTATAAAGGATGGAGGAAGCATTTGGATTTAGCTTTAGAAAGTAGTCATTATATGTTGTATTATGCATTTTTCATCTTGGATACATACAGTACCTTTTAACATGATTATGTTGTTCATACAGATAATATAAAAAATCCATGTCACTAGAATATTGTTTGTTTATAAAATTGGGTGAAACTTTCCTTTGGTGGACCTTTGGGATACAATATACTGTTCTTCAATAGATTATAATGGCTTTTCAGATGTCATTACAAAATTCACTAAGAGCCCTTAAGGATAGTCAAGCAGTAGGAAATCATTAATTAATATTTGATTCTTTGCTAATCAATATAGTGGATATTACATTACAATAGAAGGATTTTTAATGGTTCTGCTATAAATGTTAATTGATTTCAAGCAGAGTATAAGTTTCTGTCTTTTGAGTTGATAGTTTCTGAATTACAACTTCATTTTAGTTTGACATTGCCACAAAAGAAAAGAAAATGCTCAGTGTTGAATGCTATTGAAACAGAACACCAAACTGCGATATAATGTCAAGTATTACACCTGGAATTCAAGGAAAAATGAGGTAAATGATAAAAGTTACTTTCTAGTCCCTGAAATAATCCTGACCTCATTATTTATTGGAATAATAGAATTTAAAAAATGTATGTGGTTATATAGTTAATAGAATGAATTGAACTGTACAAAATGGTTATTTTTTCATAACAATATTAGAATAATTTTTGCACAAGAGAAAAAATAAAGGATCAAAGTAGACACTTCCCAATGTGCTTCAAAGGGAAAGAGAAAAATTAGAATTAAGATTATAATTCCACCTTTAGATCATTACTTAGAAGAAAAAGATTAATGTATTAGTTGACAAAAACCCAATATCCAATCACTTATGTACTTTAAGTAATTTTTTTTTTTTTTACCAGATCACAGAGTCTATTTTGGGATTTTCTGGCATTTTGAATAATGTCAGGAACAAAGTTGTTATGTGGACTCTTGACTATGAAATTCTACTTGACCAATATTGTTGTTACTTGGCTAATATAGAATTGAAATATTTTGAATAGTGAAGAGTTCATGCTATTTTTAATATGGTTTTTGTGCTTAATAGAAAAGGGGTTTGTGGTTAATTCTTTATTATTCCAGACAGCATTCTCGCTTCATCTCCTCCTTCTTTAAATGCCAAGCCAGCATTTTTTTTCTGTTTTTACTGCTCCATTCTTAGAGGTTTTCATTGGAACTGTGCCAGTTATCTTTTTTTCATCATTGCATCAAACTCATGATTTTAGGTATGAGGAAATTGAGGGTTTGGGAATATTAGGCGATTATAGGAGTACATTCTAACATTTGGCTTTCATTTTTAAGGAGTTTCCTTACTTTAGAATAAATGCAAGAGAACTGCCTCAAGTAAGACTTCAAATGGAGTAGATGGGATAAAAGGAGAGAAGACATTTTTTCTATTTATATTTTTTTCTTGTGACTTTGAATGATATTAAACGTTTTGTGCTTAATGTAATTGCTGCTAAGCACTCTGATGACTGAAAGTTGTATGTGGGATGCAACTTATCAGGAAGATGTGCACATTTTCTTTTTTTTTTTTTAATTTTAGCAGTAGGTGCTTCCCATTTTTCCTATGAAAAAATGAGCAGGACTTGGGAGTTGGGTAGGAACGTCTACCAGCCAAGGAAGTTGAACTAGTTTCTTATTGTTTTTCCATTTCAACTAAAGGCAATCGTATTTCACTGTTAGAAAAAAAATTGTCTAAGAAATCTATATTATTTTTCATTGTAGGTAGACTATGCTAGCAGATTCAGTAGGAATAGAGAAAAAGACTGAATAATTAATTTCAAGTGGCCCATTTCTCCAATTGCATAAAATTGAAGAAGCAATAGATATTATAATTTTCCTTTTTTCTTTTCCTTTCCTTTATTGTTTCCCTGACTTACTCTTCCCTTGCCTTGATTCCTATCCTGTTCTTTTCCTTCCCTTTTCCTTTTCTTTTTGGTTCTTTCCCTTCCCCTCTGCCTTTCTACTTCAGGTCTCTTCTATCTCCTGTCAATTCTCTTTCCCTTTCCCCCTTTCCTTCTTGTCCTTCCCCCTTTTATTAAAGAGTTAAATTTGGCTGAGTTTCATGGTTCATTTTTAAACAACATCACCATTGAAGACAATGAAAACAGCAAAACACATATTTATTAACCCCTCTCTGTGGCTAGAAGAGACTGTTCCATTTGCTCCAGTTTACTTTGGTGAGAAAGATTACCTAAACATATACCAACATACATGGCAAAATTCATTATAAAAATATAAACAGTATAGAATTCTGCAGGGGCTTGTCCATTAGTTACCTTTTCTCCCTCCTTTTTTTTTTTCTTTGTATACTCTTCCTTGGTGCCTTTTATTCCCATGACATCAATTATC
Organism: Petaurus breviceps papuanus; assembly: GCF_028583685.1. Lineage (NCBI taxonomy): Eukaryota > Metazoa > Chordata > Mammalia > Diprotodontia > Petauridae > Petaurus > Petaurus breviceps. The sequence goes on along the minus strand of NW_027187348.1, from coordinate 10,129,500 downwards.
ACCTCCATGAAGATGGCTCTCAACTGCCTCTCTCTAGATACAATTTCTCTATGCCCCAGTCTCACTTTCTAATTGCCTGCTGGGCATATGTAAATCACAATACAAATTGAAACTATTTTAAATTAAACTCACCTTTGCTCAGTGCCATGACTCCAAATTCTTTTTTTCCCTTGTTCTTGAAAGGGCCAGGAGAGTGCTTGATTTAGAGTCAGAAGACCTGAGTTCAAATCCTAATTATTAGTTACTGCTTCTTTGAGTTTCAATCTGCAAAATTATGGGGCTGGACAGGATACTTTCCAAGGTACCTTGCAGATCTAAATGTGCATTCTTACAATTCTATTTTTTGGCCAGTAGTACCACTATTGTCCCAGTTACCTGGAATCAAAATTTCTCAGGTTCCTTCTCTGTCACTTAAGACCCTCATAACTACCTTTCTAGCCACATTATCTCTCCTAAATAGACATTTTAATTTAGTCAAATTACCAAATAGTATATTATTCCATGAACAAAGTTTATCCTGCTTCTGTGCCCTTGTTTTCTATACCTAGAATATTCTTGGCTCATCTTTGCCTATTGAAAAACTATGAGTATTTCAAGTTCTAGCTTGCATGCCACTTCCTAGGTAAAGTCTTTCCTTATTGAATTTCAGTCCCTTTGCCCCAGTCAAAGTGTTATTTGATAAGAAATTACAGACTCATAGAATTTAGTTTGTAATGAATTTCAGAGAACATGGAGTTCCATCTTTACTTGGGCATATTTTACCACTTACAACATTCCAACGTGAGATTCTCTAGAAGCCTTTCTACCATTTATGTGTTTGTCAGCTCCTCCCACTAGATTGTAAATTCTTTCAGGACAAGTGCTATGTATTCACTTTTGGATAGCCTACAGCATCTAGGAAAATGCTCATAATCATCACGCTCATGATAGGTATTCAGTGACTACTAAATGAAAAAATAAATAAAATTCTATATCATTAGTCTTAACCATAAGAGTAAAATGAGTCTGAAGGATTTTCTGTAACAATGCAAAATATTCTGACCCTATTTGATCTAGTAAGTTTGCATCATTTAGTTTAAAAGAAATTTGTTGTGGAAATTGTTATAGAAAAATGTGCCCATTGGTTCTATTTAGGAGAAATGGCATAAGAAAAGATTTGGAAATGAGAAATAGATTGGCTTGGATGTAACAGAAAGTATAAATCAGAGTAATAGAGATATGTACATTCAGGAAGGTAGTCAGCCCTCCCAAATACTAAAAAGAAGATACTAAATAGAAAAGAATATATACTGAAGCCGAAATAGAATAATTCTGCTGTTGTGCTTAGCCTTGCCTTAGTCTTGCTTCGGTTTTTGAAGGAATACTCTAATTAGGTTTTAACCTGGACATTTAACCCTTTGGAATGGTAACAATTGGTTGGAATATTTAATCTGGTTCATGAAAACAAACACCAGCATTGGCTATTTAAAATATATCATCACATTCATGGATGACTTCAATCTAGGGGGATCAGAGAAGGTACACTGGAAAAGGTGGCTTTTAAGCTACCCTTTGACAATCTCTATGACCCCTTAGAGGGGACATATTTAGTGTTTCATCATATTGAAATGTAGGAAGTTTGTCCTTGCTTAGTTCCTTATGATTGCTCGTTTATGTTTACCTTTTTAATATTTCTCTTAACTCATGTTTGAATTCCATAGTTTTTATGTAATATACTCTGTTTTGCTAGGAAAGTTGATCTTGGTTGTAAACTTAGATCCTTTTCCTTCCAGAATATCATATTCCAAGCTCTCTGCTCTTTTATGGTGGTGACTGTTAAATAATGTGTGATTCTGTCTGTGGCTCCTCAGTGCTTGAATTCTTTGGTTCTAATGGTATTTTTTCTTTTACTTGAAAGTCTGAATTTTAGCTCTGATGTTTTGGGAGTTTTCATTTTGGAGTTTCTTTCATGGGGTGAACAACTTTCTTTTCAACAAGGTTGCTGTGAGCATCAAATCAGATAACATATACAAGACAATTAGCAAAACTTAAGGAGCTATTTAAATGCTAATTTTCTTTCTCTTCCTTTTCTTTTCCTCCATCTTTTTATCCTTCTCCTCTACCTTTATCTTTTCCTCAATATTTTGATTTGTCACTCTCACCCTTTCATTCTTCTTCTTAGTCTTTTTGATGGAAGTCAGGTAGAAATCATATCAGTTACAATCCCAAAACAGACTCTGTGATCTGTCCTGCTATTATGTATTTAGGTTTAATATTCTGCAGACTAGTAAACAGGAGAATTTTTTTTTTGTAATTGAATAAAACAATTAGACTATAAGCTCATTTTCTGCATTGTTTATTAAAAACATTTGGGACATGTCCAGTAGCAGTTAGAATGATCCAAATAAGGGTGGCTAGGTGGCTCAGTAAATAAAGCACCAGCTCTGGAGTCAGGAGGACCTGAGTTCAAATCCGGATTCAGATACAACACAAAAATTAGCTGTGTGACCTTGGGCAAAATCATCCAAATAATATAGCTCATCTTGAATATTTGGTAGTGACACCTATTTAAATATTTCCCTTAAATTTTTATGGGTCACCATTATGTGCAGGCAATGTGAGCAGCTGTTCTGTCTGTAATGACACCCCAGTTCCAGGACAATTTATTTGCTGAATTCTGAAAATTATTTGTGTCTGTAGCATGAACATGCATGTTTTGATAGCTTATAAAGGATAATGAACTTTTGGCATATAATTCTAGCCACTTGATGATGTCTTATTAAGGATCTGGTTGATGTTCATTTTTTGCAACATTTAGATAAATGTTGTACAGTTTCCCCAACGTCAATGATCTTCATTGATCAAAAAAGCCCATGTACTTTGTTTACCTTTCTATAATGTCTGATAGTTCTGATGATAGAGCCTGAATGGCTCTCATACACCTGTTTGCTTCTATACATGACACAATCTTTTGTTTAATACTTCTTTTTCATAAGTGGTTAGTTTATTTAATTTAACTATCATCCATAGACTGTTTGGGGGTTTTTATCTTAGCCATTCCATAGCTCTTGTCTAGAGAGAAACCATTTTTACTTACATTTAACAAATCCAGTGGCTTTTACTTATTCAGCATTTCCTACTGTTGTGTGAAGGGAGGTCTATTTGTTCCAAAAGCATTTTTATAAATATTTTAATCTATATGTTTTATGCTCTGAAAACATTGATTAACATTCCTCCTTTTTGGAGAATTCTATAATATTTCTATAGCTGCCTTGTAGTTGATAAATCATTAACACAACACTGATATCTATTTGAACAGGCCACATGTGATCTTCTAGGTTCTTGGGTGTGGTCTTTTGACTGAGTCCAAGTTTTACGGACTCAGTAAAAATAATAATAATACTTTTATTAAGGGAATTTGCTCTGTGAAATTTGGATTCAGTCAAAGAGCCTCATTTGAGGACCTAGAGGGACACATGTGGCCTTGAGTTGTATAGTTTACTGTGCCAAAATATCTTAAGATTGGTGGTGTCCAACAAAGTTAAATGCTTCAAATGTGTTCTTCACATCAAACACTGACTTCAGGATGCTAGCCAGTCTCAATATATTTAACCTCAGTTTGCTTCTTAATATTCCTGTGAATGTCTTGCCCAGAGAAGAACAAGGTATTTATTTATAGCTACTACCTTTATCTGTTGATTCAAGCTGACCTGTTAGATTCTAGTTCAAAGTTTTTAGGCTTTGGAATTTTGCATTAATGTTATTTTCAGTGGATTCATATAACATGATATCATCCATGCATATCAAGTTATCAATATGATGTTTTATTGCAATCCCCTCATTTACCTGAAAGTCATACTTAAGGCTAGAGACTATAATAGTGGGATAAAACTCTTTTTGAAAGATGTCTATTTTTTTTTTTTATTAAGCAATCGGGGTTAAGTAACTTGCTCAAGGTTACACGGCCAGGTGTTTCTGGGTGGGTGCTAAGTGTCTGAGCCCGGGATTCGATCTCCAGGTCTTCTCAACACTGGAGCTGGTGCTCTTACTTGCTGTGCTACCTGGCCGCCCCAAGATGTCTATTTTTATATCAGTTGTTCTTGACCTTATTATATTGGGGTGAGTTGTAAATAGAGAATATTTGCCCATTTGTATTAAAAATATTCCATCATTCTCACTATGTTTGGGTTTATCTTATATATTTGAAGTATATGACTAAGTACTGAGTATAGAACTGAGTCAGTGGATAATAGCATTAGGGACTGAAAAGGAACTTAGAACCATTAAGTACCACTCTCTCATTTTACAGATGAGGAAAATAAGTGTAAATAGAGCAAATGACTAGCCCTAGTCACTGACCAGTGTCTGAGTTAAGATTTGAACTCATGTCTTCCTTGCTCCAAATCTAGTGCTCTACCCACTGTACCACCTACCTATCTCCAAAGCTCTGTGACATTCAGTAGGCATAGAAATGTTATTGTACTTTAAGGTGACTTGTTTAATAATCACTAACCATGACTTTCTATAACAGACCTGCACAACTTGCAAAGTTCTTCCAGTGGCTGATAGGTTAGATAAGGACAGACTGATGATGGTTGGCTGCTGCGGGTCACATGACAAAAAGAAGATTGCGCAGTGGCAACCCTACATTTTTTGTAGGCCCCCTGAAATCTTTTGGCAAAAAGGCCTGTGGGCCATATATTGTGCAGGCCTTTTCTATACCTTTGGACTTTCTTGGCTTGCCTTTTTTGCTCCTCAGTTACCCTTTTTTTTGGCAAATGCTCATAAATATTTTTTCAGTATTACAAAATTTTAATGCTTTGTATAAGTACATAAACATATAATTGGAGTATATTTGGAAGGGTCACTTGTGTTTTCAGCTTTTCCCAATATAAAGTTGATACTGTTCATTACAATTATTATTCACTTAACAAAGTTACTTTTTTATTACATAAATCTAGGAATCCTATCTGATCTTAAATATGTATGGGAGATATTTTCTTGAAGGAGGGTCTTTAAGTCTGTGCTTTATTTCTATAAAATATAATGCTTTTTCAAATCAACAAACAACATAGTGGACCTTACATTATTGATACCAGTTGTGTCAAACACAATTAGAAATAGGGGCCACTAAATCATACAGAATGATCTCTGTGTGTACATGTTGACTTAAAAAACACATCATAACCTTGTGTTTTATTACATTTTTATTTTGTTAAATATTTCCCTAATAAATTTTAATCTGGTTTAGGCAACACTCCAGGTGTGTTTCATGCCTCTGATCTGTTTCTTTCAGTGTACAGATTTTGTGACTGCTATAGAAAGTTGTAACCACCATAGAAAATTATAAAAGTCTGCCTGATCCCTCCTCAAATATTCATCTAGGAAGCCCTCAATACATACATAGACCATTTTTTAAAAAGATAGTATATGAGAAATTAGAATTATGATCCAAAAGTTGCTGATGTCTTTCCACTTATTTTTCTTCTAAAATTAATGCCATCTTTGAGAGATCTTGAAAATGACTGAGGGTCTTTCAAAGGTATAGACTTCTGAATAGATTTCTTCCTTCTGAACTTAGGTACAGTTATTTTCTGATTTTACTTTTTTGAGTGCCATTTTCATTTTCTCCTATAAAGCACATCAGGTACTGACTTAGATTCCAGACATAGTTGTTTCACTGATGAGAACAGAGTGCAAGGGTATGTGTTCAAAGACCTTCTGTTTCTTTGCCATCCTCCTAATTTCCTCTTTAGGTGATCTTGATTTAGACTGATCTCTCAGCTTTCTCTAGGCTTTCTTGTCATCTACACAGCTTTTTCCCTGCTTTGATTAGATTTTTAATCTTTGGCCAACTGTGTTTATATTATTTGAAAATGAGTTTATATTCAACATCAGTGTTGCTTTTGGTTGCCATTTTTTCAAAAGTGTGTGTGGGGGAAGGGAGTTCATAGGTATGGAAAATGCATATTTTGTCAAATATTTTCAATGTATTTTTCAGTTTTGTTGGTTTTCTCCCTCTTCTCTTTTTTTAAATTATTGTAATAAGGGGTGTGGAGAGTCTTGGAGTGGAGAGAAATATGAGGAGAAATTTAAGTAAATGTAAAAAAATAAATGTAAAAATGTAAAAATACAAAAAGATGTAAAAATAAAAAAATCATGATTAAGATGTAGAAAATAGTTTATCCATCCCTAGTATTTTTCAATATCCACCAATTACTAAATGTTAATAGGCTTAGCCAACTCAGTGTATAGTATAGTATGGTAGAAATAGTATTGAGAAGGAATCAGTAGAAATGATTCTAGTCTCAGTGTTTTTATTAACTATCTGGTAGCCTAAAAAGTGGAAACTGATCAATCTAATGAAATCTACTTTTATTATCATCATTTCTTAAAGAAGTTTAACTGATGTAAAACAGTGATCACAATAAGTAGTTAAAAAAGACCACATTAGCCAGAGATCAGTTGATCTTTTTGCCAGGCTAAGGTATCTTCTCATATATTTCTTTGGGGCCATACTTCTTTACAAAATAGAAGCATTTATTCTCAATTATTTTGTAGTGATTGTTCTTTCCATTTCCATTTAGTTATCGTACATATTGTTTTCCTGCCTTTACTTACTTTACTTATCATCAGTTCATGTAAGTCTTTCTGTTTTTCTCTGCAATCATTTTATTTCTTGACCCTTACAGAACAGTACATTTTCATTACATTCACATAGCATGATTTGCTTAGCCATTCTTCAATTCATCTTCTTTATGTCCAGTTCTTTGCTATGAAATAAAGTGCTACTATAAATATTTTGAAGTATATGGAGCTTTTAAACAAGTCAATAACTTGAAGTATATGCTCAGCAGTGAAACCTCTGAGTCAAAGAATATGGATATCTCATCTATTAGATTTGCATAATTCAAACACCAATTTAATAATGTCATAATAGTTGTATTAATTCACTACTCCACCAACAATGCATTAGTATGCCTATATTTCCACACTCCTAGAGATGATCAACTGATATATGCTGGTCCCTGGCCTAATAATAGTACTGCATATTGTTGTTAGATCCTGATGTTGTTCCTTGGATTTTGTAAAACATGCCAGTCTATGCTTGCATCCTTGATTAAAAGTCTAAACAATTATGCTACCAGGTCTCAGAGCTCTATAATTTTTCATGATTTTAATGGCAGTGATAAACTTCCATTAAACTGTTTGTAATGTCCTGTTCATTTCATTTTACAGTATGTAGCATGCATCATTCTTTGTGTGTAGTAGGTGCTTCGCACATATTGTTGAATCAATTGACCTAGACAGACTAAAACCTTACTAGGCCATTATGTTCCATTTCTGGGTATTTTGTATTAAGATGATTCTTAAAAAGTAATGATAACCAGAGTTTAAACTGAGAGCCAAAAAACGAAAGGAAGCAGTGTATATTGTTTTAAATGAAGAAATAAGAGAGCAGTAAGATTTATTTGCAACCACAGATTTAATCTGGTTACCCACAAAAGAGAATGATCTTGGGCCCTCTGAAAATGAGGTTCTTTTCTCATTTTAGTTGACTTAGCTGAATGAGCACAAAAGACTTAAAAATGATTAGAAGACTGGTTTGGGAAAGAGTGTCTAAAAATTGATATGAACAAAGCAAAGTGATGTCTACATTGGTATTTAGAGGTTAGAGAAGTTAGTTTTCTGGATAATCCAAACACTATCATAACTAAATTGGAATGTTATGGCCAGTTCTCTGCCTTTTTTCCCCCTTTCCCAATAGACTTTTTGCAAGTGGGCCTGAATTTAAATGGATAGGCAGGTAAGTAAGTGGTTCAGTGGATAGAGTACCATACCCAGAGTCAGGAAGACCCAAATTCAAATTTGGTCTCAGATTTGCCCTTAACTGTGTTACTATGAGCAAATCATTTAACCTCTATCTGCCTCTCTTTTCTTATCTATAAAATGGGGATAATAATAGCACATACGTCCCAAGGTTGCTGTGAGGATTAAAAGAAGTATTTGTAAAGTACTTTGTAAATGTTAAAGCACTATATAAATTATAGTTATTTTTAATGAAAAATTATTAACACATTATTATTATTGTCATTATTTGCCTCAACTCTGAATCATTATGGTGTAGACACAAGCTTCATAGGAATGATAAGCAGGGCAATTTTTGTGATAAGCTAGCACGACCCGTTTAGAATAGGTGAACCCAGATAAGAGAACTTTGAAAGAATATCACTATGGAACAGAAACCATGAAAAGTTTGGTTTCACATTAGCATTACATTAATAGTGATGGGCCAGAATGGTAACAATGAGATGAGTTTTAGAGTCTTTAAAGAAGTCTCATATCATGAAAGCTAGGTTTAGTTAGCCAAAACACAAATGATGATCTAAGAAATAAACACTGACAGAGAAGTGAACTATATTATTTATTAAATAGTTTTGAATAGTAGATTTCATTTATCTTAGTGATTTATTTATTCTGGAAATTTGTGAGTAAATTGCTATCATTTTAAATCCATTTGCCATACTTGAATCTCACTTTTTATGTAATTATAGCCACCTTTTCCTTTACTGAAAGTTATATCCTTGTCTTGGTGATTAAAACATCCTTTTGGACTCATTTGTTTTCTTACATTTTTTTGAAAGAATAATCTTGGTGTTTTATTAACATAACAGCTAATTTTAATTGTGTGACAAAAACCCGCTTAACTTTATATGGTATTTTATATAGTAATGCTTATTTTCTGTACAAACTCTCTAGGATGTTTTATCTGTTTTATATCCCATTGAATTCTGCCTGAAACTGCACTAGTTTACAATAATTTTATTACTTTATTAATTAAACGTTTTCCAACAAGCTAGCTATGGCATTTCTTATCATCAAGGGTTCCATTAGTTTTTAATGGTGTGAGACAAAATTACCATTTACCCACATGCAATTTAAGAAGCATCATTAACACAGAAAAAGCACCAGGTGGGATTTCTAATAGTTACTGTTTCTCATTTTTGTTTTTATTTAAAAGGAATAACTGGTTTTAACATTTTTTTTGCTTTTCTTTTTTTTTTTTTTTGCTGCTACATTGCCAAATCTTCACTTTGGTTTTATGTTCGAGATAATTTAAAATAATGTTCTTCTATTTCCTTAGGCACTATTGAACAATATTTTACTTCTGCTCACACAGCTTCATTTTAGCACAGTTCTCCTACATAGCCAGATGAATGTTGTTTGCTCAGTAATCACTAAGAGAACAAAGACCAGTCTGTGTGGTCAGTAAGCAGTATGCTGGGAAATGGGGCTAGGCGGTGTTAACTAAGGAGATATTGACCAGTATTAGCTAGCAAAGGGAAAGAGGTTAGGGTTAAATGAGATGGACGACCCTAAGAAAGAAATGCTAGATGATTTGCCTGCAGTGGTCCATGACAAGATGAATTCTTGAGAAGGTCAAATGGAGCAGTCTAGCTATGTTTTCTTTGAACACAATGAAAGACACCTGCATGCAAGGAGTAGCTAAGAGGGAAATCAATAGGGAATAATCAGATAATGATGTTTAGATCAACAGATAACTGAGAAAACTGGGAAACTAAGGAGTTCATACAAATCACTATGGTGTGAACATCTAAAACATAACTCCATAATAGAAAATAAAACATACTTCTCTTGCCTGTGAATACTAATTAGAGATGGAGGTGTACAACACTGAAGTCTTCAGTTTAGTGCTCATCAGCCATAAAATTAAAAGGAAACAAAATTTGGATGCATGGAATAAGGTGTAATGAAGTTAATTTGGGGATGATGTCATCATGTTAGCTTTTTATTTTTTTGAAAAATGACCATTGGAGAGTTGGCATAGCAGAGAGTAACAGGAAAGGAGGAGGAAGAGGAAGGCAGAGGTTCGTGTAGATTAGAAACTTCAAAACTGAGTTGGACAGGACATAGGATTCCATAAATTCCTTATGAATATTACAAAGTTGTTTTAATTTGTTTTGTTTTAGTAAATACTGAGGTACAGTCAAATTAAGAACATGTTCTAACTTAGAAAAGATATAGCAATACGCTTGTTTCTCACTTTTTCCTATAAACCGTTCTTTGAATTATATTACCAAGGCAATTTGCAGATATAAAATTAACTTGTTGGCTTACATGTGCCTGCCTGCATCCTTTTGAAATTATTTCCTTCCTTTTCCCTATTTTTCAAATGAATGGATGGATATTTTGACCCAGGGTATATTGTGGCAAAATGGAAATTAACCTGTGACTCACCTGGACTGAAATATTGAGGCAGTCATATTATTATTATTATTTTACATCATAAGTATTTATATCTTGATAAAACATATAAGATCAATAGATAATTATGCATGATTCTGTGGAGTACCAAACATAATTGCCTCCCCAGATCATTTCCTGGTATCTTTTGTGGGCAAGAGAAAAATACAACATGATTTAAAGAATTTTATTGGAATGTGACCCACAGAAAATAGTTCACTTTGTGTGAAAAAAATTTCCTCTTCCACCAATAAACTTCATTTTTTACTGACCATATAGATCATATTTTCCCCCCAAATCAGTTCCAACATTGATAATCTATATTTTGCTTGATTGTTCCATATACCATGTGGGTGGCTTGCTGTTAGTTATTTTAGGTGCTTAATGCCATTCATAACTGCATGAGGCTATGGGGGCTTTTTCTCGGCTTTTGTGCTTCTTCAGTGTAATGCTCATGTGTTTAAGAGGTCTTTGTTTTGTTAGCAGGTCAGTTCTATTTTTTGTGTTGTCTGCAATGAAAAATCAACATAGATATTGACAAGCATCTAAGTCACTTTTTTCTGGAGCATTCATCCATTTGGAAGTTGACCCATATTAGTTATTAAATTTTAAATGAGTGACTGTACATTCCTTTCAATGAGAAATCTTGTTTCAATAGATTATTTTCAGAATCGGAGAATAGATTTAGTCTATAATTTCTTTCCTGGTGCAATTAAATTATTATTATGGAGTTTATTGGGTTAGATAGGATATATTTATAATCCCACTTATTAACAGTAGATTTTCAGGAATTTTCTACCTCCAGTATTGCTAGATTCTTAGCATTTGTTCTATCTCCATACAGAATGTGTTTTTATTGAGCTTGAGGCTGACAGAAAATTGCTATAGCCAATCACCAAAAAGTGCTTATTTTTTATGATGTTTTATTTTCATTGCTCAACATTAACATAATGAAACTTCAGATTTTTTTCTATTAAAACAATGTAAGCCATGTGAATTGTCATGATGGATGACAATTTCTTGTGATATACATTTTTTGTGTGTGTGTCTGCAAAATAAACATTGACTCTAGAACTTTGAGGATTGGATGTGCTTGAATTTTCTTCAGAGCCCATATAAAGAGCACAACTATTGTAAATAAAGTACATCCTAATATGCTTGGTCTAAATGGAAGTAGTTACGATTTACATGCTTTACTATAATGGTATCATCACCATCAATATTTATTGAATGCCCTGTTCAATATCAGAAACTAAAAAAATACAGATGATTTCCCCTCCCTCAAAGGATCAGACTTTACCCCTTTGTTCAAATGTAAAGGATGAAGTTAGGAATTGAGACAATATACAAAAAGATTCTTATGCCTCTTATTTTATTATTATTAATATTATTAGAATAAAATTCTTTATTGTTGGGGTCAGATGAAAGTATGTTCATGCCTGAATTATAATTATCTAAATTCTCTGCTTCACCTTGATTAGACATGACTTAAGTTAAGCATAATTTACTGTATGCTTATATGTTTGTATAGAGACTGGTTCTCTAATTTCATTGATATATGGTACTTCAGGTGAAAAAACTTCTACAAATGTAGGTCAATATCCTCTCTGAAGCTTGTAGTCCTACAGAGTTGTCTAGCCCTGGGGGATGTTTGACATTTCCAGTATCACACAGTCAGAGACAAGACTTCAACCTAGGCCTTTCCAGCTCTGAGTCCAGCTTCCTATTCACTATGATGGTATATAAATGCATATCTCACACACACAAACACACACACACACACACACACATATATATACATATACAAACATTCATATATACCATATAATATACACACATATACACCATATACTATATCAATATATGTACCATATGAATATATATGTCTATAATATATCATATAAATATGCCTATGTGTCACAGCATATTTCAACTAACTTAAACTAATATTTTAAGTTAAACAGAAAACATATAATTTGCTTGGTCAAGAAAAAGTACTAAGTTAGAGAGAAATCACTAAATACATAAATGTTTATAAGCAATAAAATCTATTTAAGTAATCAGCAGTTTATTTAATAGTTAAAGAATAAAGCACAATCGACAATTTTGTAGTCACTAGATGTTTACCAAGCACCTACTGCAAACAGAATGCTGGGTTTGACAGTATAAGAGAGATTAAAATGATTAAAATTCAGTCCTTGAACTCTAGGAATTTGTAGTCAAATTGGGGAGACCAAACACATCAATGGCACGATTAAAGGACATTTTGAAATCATTGTTTAAGTTATGCTGACCTGTGTAATTGGGTTGATCATATGAGAGTAGTGTGAATTTAGGTAATTAATTTCACCCCTGTAGTGTAGCCTTTTTTTTTTTTATTTTTTAAAGGTGGTGGTTGGTTCCTTTCCTCTCAGGTTCCTTTCAACTCTAACTCAATATGTTGATTATATCAGTTGTGTGTTTAGGATGACAGAATGTTAGACATCTAAGGTATTATCCATGTCCCTGAGTGGAACACCTTAATTTTATAGATAAGAAAATTGAAGGCCAGAGAAGATAAATGACTTACCCAATGTTATTGGCAAGTTTATAGAATATCTGGGAACAAACAAACCCCTTCTGATTAATAAAAGTGTAAAAGAATAAAAACAGTAAAAGTACTTAATGTCTGTTTAGTAAAGAAAGGACTTATCAGAGTCAGATGTAGTTATTCAGATTAGATTTCCTAAAGTGTATTTATTTTAAGCCAGATTTTATAAAATGGGTGCATATGTGTTGGCAGAAAGGAAGAGAAGATGTTATTGCTGCGAATAGGAAAGAGAATGTTCAAAGGCATTCAAGCAGGATTAGGCAAATCAGATTGGCTTGAATATAGATGGAGATGATATTGGGGAATAAGGAAATAAAGTGAGGTTGAATGTGTGTGTGTGTGTATGTGTGAGAGACAGACAGACAGACACACGAAAATAAATGTAGAGACACACAGAGATGGAGAAAAAGAGAAGGAGACCTGGAAAAGGAGGTGAGGAGAGAGAGGGAGAGATGAGGAGAGACAGAGACCATGGCATTAGAGAGGAGTTTGCTGTTGTCAGAGGACCTGAAAATTAAGACAAAGATGCTTAGATGTCAGACTGCTGGAAAACCAAGGGCTGTCAAACTTTGAAACATGACAGATTACATGGCAGGGCCCAGGGGTCTTAAAGTTGCATAAACAGGTCAGAACACAGTGCTCACACATCTGGAGGGCTTAACAAGCAGGGCAGGTGGCAAGATATGGTGGGTCAGAGTTGGTAGTGATAGGGAAGATGGTAAGACTGGTGGAGTGGTCCTCAGGACCACATTTTCCAAGGAAAATTAGGCTTATAGGTCCTCCATCTCAACAGGATGATTCTAGTTGATGATTCTCTGCTCATATAAATTATCTGTGTCTGTGACAATCCTACCATGGGGTGGGGATGGAAGGTGTGGATGAGTCCACCCCATAACTCTTGGGAAAGAGGAGTGTGCTCAAGGGTTGGAGTAGACTCCGGATTCCTTCCCATAGAGTTAGGGATGAGGTGGAGGTGGGGTCAACATCCAGCTAGGAGACAGAAAAATTGAAGGGGTGACATTGGCAGAAAACTTGAGGGAAGATGGTTCGCTATAGTTCCTACTCCACGAAGATCTTCAGCAGCTGATCTGATGACCAGTGGGTGGCCTAGGGTAGGGTTTGTTGCTGTTCAGTTGTTTTCAGTCATGTCTGACTTGGTAGGATAGGAAATACTTTTATAAAACTGATACATAATGTTGCATTAAGTGAGAAAGATTAGCAGTAGTGGAAATTCCAAGTTTTGGCTTATTTTCATTTCTTCTTCCTGATTTCTTATGCATGCAACATGCAAGGGAACCAGAGTCCTGAATACAAGGGGAAAGGAATAAAACTTGATTTTATACTTTACAACTTTTGACTTCATTCTGGTGATCATTATCTTTTCACAAGTTTAATTTTGAATAATATATTTTATTGATTTTTTTATATTACCTATAAGCCAACCCTTGTGACAAAGATGAAAAAATAGGAAAAGATTATTTTAAAATCAGTAAAAACAATATTTTAAGAAAATCTTATGTTATATGTGATATTCCACACCAATAGAACACCCCCCCCCAACCCAAACATTTACAAGGGAACATGGGAAGTAATCTTCTCATATCTTTTGTTTATGGCCAAATTTGTTTGTTTTTCATACTTTCACAACATTGTTTTAATTTTTTCATGGTTATTTGTTTTTTTACATTGATGTTGTTGTAGTCATTATATATGTTGTTTTCCTGTTTCTACTTACTTCACTTTGCATCAGCTCATATAAGGATTTTCTGTGCTTTTCTATATTTTTCATGTTGGTAGTTTTCTATAGTGTACTGATATTCCATTATGTTCATGTGACACATTTTTAGCCATTTCCTTTTCATATTTTCAAGTGGCTAAAATTCCCAAGATGGTTTAGGAGCCAAAGGATCTACTCAGATTTGCATTCATGGTTACATTTCCTTTATTCTGCTATTCTTTTTTTTTTTACCTTTTTTTGGAAGGGCAATTGGGGTTAAGTGACTTGCCCAAGGTCACACAGCTAGAAAGCATTAAGTGTTTGAGGCTGGATTTGAACTCAGGTCCTCCTGATTCCAGGGCCAGTGCTCTATTCACTGCGCCACCTACCCACCCCCAGATCTGCTATTCTGATTTCTGCTTCAATTCAGACTTGTGACTCTGCATGTATTCATCCCTATCCTTTTCAGAGATGACCCTTCTGATGGTGTTGCTGTCACATATACAATGATTAATTGAAAAAGGAGAAAAAGCAAGCATAGATTATTTCCTTTTTGGAGAAAAATTAATGATAAATGAAATGAAACATAAAAGAAATTCTTGTATTCCCTGCCTCCCTTTGTTGCATGTACACATTTCCAAGGGGTTTCAAGGTGCCCAATGGTGGAAATGCTCCTAACATAATCAAAAGCTTTCATTTAGTCTTCATGGACTGTTTTAAGCATATGAACCCAAATCAAGAAGATATATTTAGTGAGGCCTCCTTCATTGGTGGCTTTTGAAGGCCAAATTAGTTTAGAAAGATACAAAGTGATAAAAGGTACTTCTACAATAACACATTTACTTATATCAGCTTTTATCAGAGTATCAAAATTTCTGGAATAGCAAAAATTTTAGAAGTATAGAATTAAGAGGAATAGTATATTTATGAAGGCAGAAGGTAAATAATATTCTAGACAAGAATCTCACCTTTAATAAAGAGGAACTAGTTGACAAGGAAATTTTGGGAGGAAGTGACCACACCATCTTGGAATTTTTTTTTATAGATGAAGAAAGAAGAACATGGGACACAGATTAACATGTCCGCTTGATTTTGGTAGTGCTTACTTTGAAGAGTTCTAAACAGAATAGAGGGTGTCCTGTGTCTAGGCTGTACAAATTATGTTAGAATTGGAAGCCTGTTAAGTCAATTCTGAGTATACAGTTGCCAATGGTTCTCTACAGGAAGGAAAAAGGAAGAGCTATCTAGGGTGGCAGGTGTGATAGCACAGGAAACTCAGCAATAGCGCCAGATTTTTAAAAGATGTACAAAAGATAGAAACATGGGCAAGGGTCCAGAGAAGACTAAAAAAGACAATCAATGTGGAGACTTATTTTGCTTGACCTAGTATATTTGTTACAAAATCCTACTCCCCAATGGGAGCAAGTGGGAAGGAGAGAAAAATTTATTTTAAATGAAAAATAATAAAATCACAAAACAATGTCATCACTATACTATAGTTTCAGTAAGATTAAAGGTCATTATAATCTGAGTACTGCAATAAATGATGAGGACAAGAAGGACTTAGTTGGGGGAGGGGAAGAAGTAATGGAAGAAAAAAGAAAGGAGTCAGAACTGTGATGAGGTTAAATGAGATGGTGTTAACATGATACAGATGAAGGGCAGAGGCACTCAACTACTATTTTGATTCTGTTTTCTATATAAAGAAAGGCAGTCTAGTGTAGAAGGTAGAGAGCTGGTCTCAAAGTCAAAAACACCTGGCTTTGACACATTTTGCTTCTCTGACTCTAGAGAAGTCACTTAATGTCTCCATGATCTGAGCAACTTTCTAATAGTGTGATCTGGAAAGAATATGCCAATCTGCACTAGTAGAAGGAATTTCCTCATGTAGCAATTCCCTCTACCAAATAAATTGCAGGTCTATTTCCCCAGCCTCTATCTCTTTTGTCATTAAAACAATTTCCAAGTTTAAATGGTTTTGGCATTGCTTTTCTGAAAAAAAAAAAACAAAACAATACATATGTAAGTGGTTGGTTTGTACGGAGTCAAACTAAACTCGTTTCTCCTTATGGTTAGGTGGATTTGGATCTACTTTAATGATCATACTCTTGTAGTAGTGGATGGATTGCTGTCAATTTGGAAGACTTTAAATGGAAGCTGGTTGGTCACTTATTAGGACTCTTGTGTAGCTACTTCAGGTAGGAGTTGCCCTGGATGACCCCTGATGTCCCTTCTTGCCTCAGGATTCTCTAATTCTGTGACTTAGAAGTTAAAACTAAAGCATTACAGAATATGGAGAAAATATTCCTTTTTTCTTCTTTGCTCTTGTTAACTATTTCTTACTTTCTAGGTTTTAGGTTATTCTCTTAATAGCTATTTGTTTCAATTTGTTAAAATAGACTCAATTAGAGTGACAATCTTTTGGAACTATTTATTTTCAAGCAGCAGAGCAGTTTTCAAATACTATATGACCTATGTCAGATATGTTTATTTCTTGGAAATGATCATGCTATGATCTTGCTTTGAGACAACAATATTCTTGTCATCCCATCACAGGCTGACAACAGATAGAGGAGTGAAATATTAGCAGACCTGAGATACAGAAGGGAATGGAAAAAGGTTTGATTGACCAAGAGGAATCAGAAGTCTATGGATTCTTAAATTGGGTTTTCTTGTTTAGCTGATGAAGACATGTACCTGAGTGGTGTGAAGTTACTGCCAAAGTAGAAATTAAAAACCAAAGACATTCTGGTTTTCCCTTTAACTTGGCTACTCCAGTGATATTTCCAGGGAACAAAATGACAGAAATCTTTTATTTATTAAATTATAGACATTATAAAATATTTTATGCCTAAATTTTTTGAATAGCATGATAAAAATATTTAATTTTTTGATAAATAATGCCAGGGAGAGGCATGCAATTTGACATCTCCCTCAAATAGTGATCAATTTAGCCTACCCACCCTTACTCTCTTAAACAATCTTCCTTATGACCAGTGGCTCTTGAGGATTAGAGGATATTTTGAGGTCATTGAACAAAATGAGGAGAAATGGCTTACATATGAACTTAGTCAAGAAACTGCCACCAGACTTGAAAACATGAAGCTATTTTGAGCAAACACTAAATGAGGATTAAATTAATCAATTAGTTTAAATTCCAGAATTTCACACATTTTGACAAGATTAATAGAATGACCATTGTAATAATAATAGCTACTATTTACACAGCACTTTAAGGTTTTTATCACATCAAGCTTGGGCATTAGGTACTATTATTATCCCCATTTTATTGATTTAAAAAACTGAGACTAGAGGTAGTTAAATGACTTGCTTTGGGTCACTCAACTAGTAAGCATCTGAGACTAGATTTGAACTCAACTCTTCCAGACTCCAGGTTCAGCTATGTACTATGCTGCCTAGGTTCTCAAACTCTAAATGCTTAATCTTTCTAAATCAATTTCCAAATACATTTTTCCCCTTTCTTTTCTCCATTTGGTTTGGTTTTGGGGAAATAGATGCCTTTCCCTTTACAATGATTACAATTCCTCTTACAATGGGAAATATAGTCTGAGCACAAACTTTAGTTAACTACTTTAAAGCTACTTGCTTTAAAGATTCTCCTGGAGAACTAGGCTGTGCAGATGGTTATACAATGCTTTACATTTCATTTCAACCACCTTAATGGAATTCATGGATCCCTGATGTTGAAAGTGTTTGTTCTGCCACTTGGAATGTAACCTACAGCAGGCCTGTTTTACTTCCCTGTCTTAGCACAGGACATGAGTGTTTAATTTTATTCTCCATTTTTTTTTGTATGATACAAGTGTTAGTTTCCATGCTGTTTGAGTAGCTAACACAGCTCTTGATGTAGGGGATAGTAACCCTAGAAAAAGTAATAAAAAAGAAAACTCAGTTAGAGAGAACCTGCAGCTGGAGTTACTTTAGTGAGACTTTCTACAACTGCCTGCCTCCATACTGGCAAGGAGTGGAGATGGGGGAACTTTGCCGCTTGTCATCAAGAATATGAAAGGCGTTAAATAGGAGAAGGGCTTGGCTCTGGCCCAGGTCGGCAGTAAATGTAAGCCATTACCCGTTGATGTCTGTTTGATGGTCTGTGTGAAACGAGTTGGTGGTCTCAGCCCAGTTATTAGAAGACAGGTGTCTACATCTCAAAACATCCTCACAATTGGTACTAATTGGCACCCTTGCTGGCTATCTCAGCAAAGGGCCACAGGAACAAATGGGGAGGGAAACTGTTCTCATTCCTTGAAGTGGACCTTCCAAAATCAAAGATAGGACCTGAAGCTCAAGTAGTGAGGTTAGAACATTGATTCTCCTCTTTCTCAAGAAAAAAGAGGATTTGGGAATGAGAAATGATCCCAATGCTAAGGATTGGTATTTCCCAAATGAACCAAAACAGTTAAGACCAAACTATGTTTCTAAAAAGTCAATCACTTGAGTCTTCTGTTTGTACCCCTTCTCTCTCATCTTTTTCTGTTTCTTTGTATTTTTCAGTAAATACTAACATCCATTTTTCTAGTAGACATCTATTCCAGGTTGCTTGATGAATGAATTCTTAGTTTTGAAACTTTCTGATGCATAACATGCATTGTTATGTAGGTGCTTCTTATCTTCCCTTCTAGACTACAAATCCCAGGAGGACAAGGACTGCTGTGGCTTGACCTGTTATCTTCCCCTGTATGTAGGCCAGAATAATACATGTTTCTTGAATGAAGGAATGAATGGATGAATGAGTGAGCTTATGATTAGTTTCCAGATTCTTTCTTCACTACAATTTCAAATTTCTCTATGTTCTTGTTTATATTACTAGCTTCCTGAAATCTACATTTTTCTTGTGCATGAAATGGCTGACAAAAGTGACTTCAGTCTACTCCTCATGAACATTTTTTCTTTTGGCCTGGCCTGTGAGAAAGAAGCCTTTTGACCTTGGAGAACAAGGAACTCAGCAGATATAGAGGAAGGCAAGTTCTGTGTGACCAGGGAAGCAGAAATAGGAATTTATGATTCTGTTTCCCTAAATGTCCTTGAGGGTCATCCACATTCCTCTTCTTTGGAATTGTTGCTCAATGGTATAATCCATAAGAAACATACGTTCCAATTATTGTGAAAGATTTCCCTTTTTCATATAAAGTGGCCTACTCGTAATTCTATGTGTATGTCAAGTGCACATAGGTGGGGGGGGGGTGTTTTTTTTGTATCTTGTTTTCTTGTTCACATTTTGCCCAGTGATGATAATATTAGTCCCTTTGTGTGATTTAACATTTTAATTGGTGTGAATTTGGTGATTTCAGACCTCATTATTGCTGAGGGGAGAATTTTATAAATTTGTGTGATTAGAGAATAAATATATTTTGGGTCTGATGGAATAGTTTAGAAACTATCCTGCTTTGCTTTCATTTCATTAGGCAAGGGAAAATATTTGTGAAACTCTTCAAAAAGGGATTTTAGTAAAAATTTAAAAAGTCATATTATAAAATTATAAAGTAGCCATCAAAATATACTTAAAAGAAGAAAGTTTCAGGCAACTTTAGTTTTGTTGGGTGAAGCACAGTTGATTTTTAATTTTAAATAAAACTATTCAACACAATAAGCACTAATTAAATAGAAACTACTACCATAAGATATATTAATAGAGTCTGTGTTAAAGAGAGTACAGCCACTAGATTCAGACAAATAAGTCTTATTCGAAAAACAATTAAAATTTATTTTCCTATTCATATGTTGGATGTAAAAATTTGTTTTCAACTTTGACCGTGATAGTACTGTGGAAGATTTTTTTTTTCCTTTTAAAGAAAGAAAAGCATTACAACAGCAATATTTACCACATATAGTTTTGCAAATCTGGCCTTTTCCAATATGTAAGTTGCTGAGAAACATTTCTTGAGTTTCATATATGATGCAAAGATATTCATGCTGAATTTTGGAATATTGAATAAGGAAATAAGTACTAGAGACTGGAAAAAGAAGAAAGCCTATTGGTATCTCAGAAGACCTTTAGCTACTGTATTAATTTCCAATAACATGCATTTTTAGGAATGATAATTACATTTTTCCTCATGATAGCAAGACCAAGCACAGACTGAGACCTTGGTTTGCGACAACAAATGATGGATATTTTCAAGCCAAGGCAAACCATTTTGAGGTTTTCTTGAGTGATACGAGATAGTTTAAACTCGCTAAGAAATACAGCTGCATCATTGCATTCAATCTTTAATTTTACTTTATAGGGAATTTAAATGGTCTTGAACTCTTAATGTAAATAGTACATGTCAGGCAAGCTCTCTAACAAGATTTGAGCTCAGTCCAGAGCTCCCGTGTATTTATTTATTAGCCTTATGTTGGACAATTCAGATCAGTTTCAAATAGCAGAAGTTTCTGCTCAGCACTTATACTGGATTATTTTCAGTAAAGCATGTGATATTGCAGAGCTAACATAGACTTTCTATTAACAGTAATCAATTTGAAGGCTAATCAATTTGGGATACAGTATCTAAAGCATCTCAGTCGGCTACGCTGTCATGCCTCTTGATATCATCACCAGAGACCTCCTTGGAATTATTTTCTCAACAATCATTCCAGTGCACTTTTTAGAAAATGTAGCTCATGTAATGGTTTTACATTTCATTCCTTTAATTCAGTTTATAGGAAGGACCTCACCTTCAAAGTTTGCATGTTCCCTTAAGACATATTTGCGTTCTCCTTCTCTTTAGATGGACTTGTAATTAGTCCTGGGGAGCAGTTGTTTCCAATTAAAACAAGAGGCAAAAATCACAACTGAAGTTTTAAAACAAATCATCATGCATTTCTATGTCAGGCTGGATGAATTTCTTGTGTCAAAACTCTATGGTTTTAACAGAATATTTGGACTGTGCTTGTTTATTTTTATTCATTAAAAATTTTTACTCTGCTATTTCCTTAGGAGATAAATATCTTGCTTTTATGAGCTGCCCAGAGGGACAGCAGTCCCACCAAACAACATGCATAAACACACACATACATACATACATATATAAACATGCCCACTGCTCTGGCTTATTTTATATCTCAGAAACAATAAAATAGAAAGGTACATTAAATGGACAGAATTTAAATTTATTTTAGGTGATTTCTCCTTAAACAAAAGAAGTAAAAGTCATGTGTGTGTGTATGTGCGTGCGTGTGTGTGTGTGCATGTATTTTTGAGTGGAAACATTGGTGCCTATTTCTTTTCCTATTTAGAGAACTCTGTCTTATGCAGTTTATTGTTTTTTTTAAATAGTCACCAGTATTGTCTCCATGTGATACATACACACATATGCATCACATATCTATGTATGTGATATTATATATATATATGTGTGTGTATATACACATATATTCATACATATACACATATATCTATATCTTTTACCTATATCTATCTCTATATATATGAAATGTAAAACCATTAGAAGTCCATAAAAATTAGGAACCCAAATTAGAATTAAATGTATTGAATACTTTCACAATTATTTTGAATAAAGACCAAAATAGTGAATTGTAAGCATTTGTAAAAATTTGTAAAAATAAACTAACACTAGAACAATTAAAAAAAATTCAAAAAGAAGAAAAACTCAATCTTTAGCAATTATCAACCCTTTAGGATAAGAAAAATGTTAATAATTTGTTAATCTGAAATAGATTTAAGCAAGATCTTGCTAAAAATATAAAGGTTTGCCTTTCAAATATTCCCTAAGCATCGTAACTTATAAGCATCTGAGACACATACTGTGGCTCATACTAATATTGACTGGAGTCACTTGTTCATATTGAGACCTGAGAAGAGGCCCCCTCAGGCTATGATTTAATCAGAACTGTTCCGAAGTCCTCCAAAGAGGGCAGTATCTGAAGAAAACCATTTTCCTCTGACCTCTTTAAACCATTAAAGGCTAGCTTTGGTATCTATAGTGAAAACCCTCATATTTAAAAATGAAAAACACAAATATTTCTAGAGGAATTGACATTTTTCTTTTTCAGTTTTCAGTTTATCCAGGTCAAACTGAATGACTCTATGTTAAATGGAAATCATGTGTTTTATACTGTTTGTAAAATTCTGCTATATGTAGGTTTGAAAATGTAATCTGCTATTTGGGGGTTGGAGATGAACATTTTTCCCTTGAAGTCTTTATGAAGTTATAAGATCATGTGTGAGGGAGTAGCATTTTTGGTGGTTTGGTGGTGATAGTGGTGTTGTTGGAGATGTCAGTTAGCCTGTTTTGAAAATTGAATCTATGAGAGATTCATTTTTGTGAACTGCTCCCCCATTATTTTTCAGAAAAATTTTTCTTCTTGATGCAGTGAAAAAGTTTACTTGATGTCTAACCAACCAATGCTGTTATCTTCAGATTTGAAGGAGAACTCGGAAAGTTAGACTATTTTTTTATTCTTCTTCATTTAAGTATTATTTTTTAATTGCAGCGTATTAAACATAAAATCTGGTACAATCTTTAAAAATAAATAGGACCTAACTATAAATGGGCCCTGTTGTGTTTTTATCTTTGACAAGCAAGTAATTGCTTCTCAAATTTATCAGTTTGTTTATGCAAAAACCATTTACCAAGCCTAGCTCAAAAGCATCAATTTCATCATTATCATCTTATTAATTTAGCCAAGCTATAACACAGCTGATTATTCCTGAGTAATATCCTCTGCAGCACATCATGTGTGGCAAAACCATCTGTACAGTACCTATTTAATAAATAAACCCTCGGCTAAATGTCTCTGTTTATTGAGAACTAATGTTTATAGAAAATATAATGGAACTCAATAAATAACTCAGCTTCATCAACCTGCATATGAATCAGTGCGAAGAACGCTGACATCATCACCTTTCAAGTACCAGAGAAAGCAAAATTACCCAAAAGAGCTATAGAGTCAATATTAAGGCATTAAAACTGCAATGAAGGCATATTAATGCTTAAAACTTCATTGTTGGCAGTGGAATTGCCACAATGGACATATTTTATAACTCTAAGAATACTTAGGCTTTATGACTGCTTTCTTTGTTCAATGCCTTGCACTTAATGTAGTTTTCCACTTTAAATAAAAAAAAACCCTCAAGATCTTTAAAAAAAAACACGAGAAAATTGCTGATTCTCAGCATTCATTTTTAAGATAATGCAAACTGCTGATTCCAATTGTTCAGATTGAAAAAAAAAAGCCAACTTATTTAACTCCATGCTTCCTGAATTCTTATTAGGAGCAACTGACATTTCAGAGGCAGAGCTTTTGAAAAATTACAAGGTTTTTTTTTTCTTTTCTAAAAAACAAAAGTAAACAAAACGATAATTCAGTAGGTTCATTAGAAAGAAAAAAATAGCCTGTCTCAATCTATTATTAATACTTAAAAGCAATAGGAGCTTATCTTTGGGTCATTTAGAAGAAATTTTTATCTTCTTATTCAAAATTTTATGACATTACAAATCAACTATTTTGATAGATTCTACCTTAAGAGCAGCAAATAATGAGTTTGCTTATAACAACTTTTTTTTCCAGAACCTTCCTCTTTAACTCCTCATCCCACCCCCTTCAAAAAGGATCCCATCACCCCTATTATTCCCATCTCCACCACTACCAAACCAAATATTCATGGTTCCTTTTTCACCTTGAGAATGGACATGTCTTAATTTTCATGTATGTACCCTACAGCATAGATTGGAAAACTCTTTTGAGGAAAGATTGTTTCATTTATTGTATATGCCTGGCATAATGCCTCTTTTATAGTAGGTGTTTAATAAATGCTTGTAGATGGACTGATTAAAAAAAATAAACAGAATGTCTAATGGAAAATCTCGTCACTTCTTCCATGCAATCTTCTCTCCCTGTACCAGATCAGAATGATTCCTCCTGTGAATGTTAATTGGATTCTTTGCTTGAAAATAATTTGACACTAGGCAATGTGATGTAGTAACGAGCACGGGCGTTAGAGTTAAGAGATACCCAGGTTGGAATCCTGCTTCTGATGCTTCTGATCTGTCATTTAGCCTATCTGAGCCTCCTCAGTTCCTCTTCTGTAAAATGGGCTAATTTTCTAGCAAGACCTCTCTTGGTTCAAATTAATTGAAAATATATGAAGAATTTTGTAAAATTGAAAGTACTATATGAATGCAATTTCTTGCCATCAATAGTTTGGTTGCAGAAATTACTGTAGGGGATTAATGGGAAATAACCTAAGAAAACTGTTGGGGCTAGATTTTAGAGGGCCTTGAATACTGTAATGTATTTTTGTGACTAGGTGAGACCTTGGCTTGGTCGCCACTGAGTGTCCCCCACTCAAGGAACCCACAAGATAAAGTGGTAGGGATTATTTGTTTACTGGTTTGGTATTGATTATTTGCTTACATACTCTTTATTGTCCCTGATTCTGTGCCTATCCACCTATTGTTCCTCAATTAGTTAATCAACAAGAATTTATTCAGTCCCTACTATGTGCCCATGTCCAAACTTTTGGTTAGGAGACAAAGCTTGTTCTTCATTCCTTTCATGTTCCTTCTTTAGTGTAGAAAGTTTTGAACCCTATAAATCTTAATTTATTCAGACCCCTGGTATTTGTCCACATTTTGAAGAAAATTTCCCAGAGTATGGGCATTAAGATTAAAAACTAGAATAGGGAGCCCTCTGATACAAACAAATTTTAATCATTAGGAAATGGAGAGGGATTTCCCCACATAACTCTTCATCTACCGATTTGGCACCAAGGAGCTGTGGGTATGAAAGCATCCTGTGCCACCCACTCTGTACAACTTAAGACTTTGCCAAAGATGGAGGAGAGAGCCATAAGCCAACTAAGGACAGGGCATTTCATTTTGCCAAAATAAGCTTTTCTTTTCAAATACCTCCTGCTCTAAGTCCCACAGGACTCTGATATTTTTAACTGTTGTGATTTATGCACCAGGCTCTGTGGTAAGTATACATGGCCTTCGAGCCTACTACCAATGCTTGAAACCCAGGAGACCTGTGGGGTAATCCCGAAAGAATCCATCTAGTGCCAACCCTAGGAAAATACCATTTTCACCTCCACCGCCCCACCCTCAAATGAATAATTCATCAGAAAAGAGAGATAGAAGAATGGTCCCAGTAACTGCTCAATGGGGGTTACTCTGCAAATACCATAAAACTTGCCAACTGCACACCCACGTTACCCAGAAGAATACTTTTGTTTCAGAGTTTAAATTGCAAGTTAGGAAGCCAAAGGCTTTCTGATTGGGAGCCAAGGCACAAATTCTGCCTCCGACATCTGTTTGTGAGCCAACCAGCATTCTGGATTCGCAGTAATTTTGGATAGCTTGGATTTGGTGACCAAAGTCAACTTCTCACACATTCTGTCATAACCAGTCTGTCGCAACCCATGTGGACATAGCCCCCCCCCCCCTTTCCACACAAAGGTCAGCATAAAGGCTGGAGGCAGTGATTTGTTATGTCTATTTTAAGCTGTCCTACATTTTGTTGGATCACAATAAATGAACATCAGTAGAAGGGTGCACATCATTGAGTGGTATGGACCCACAAGATGAAGTGATAGGGATTATTTTTTTTAATGTATTTGATCCCTTGCTTGATACTAATCGCTTGTTTTCTCACTCTTTACTACCCTGATTCCTTGCTTGTGCATCTACTGTATAATTTATAAAGTCAGCTTTTTTTCCATTTTAAGAAATCAATTATACGTATTCTTAATGAGAGGCAAGTTTAGATTTTACAGTTCAGAAGGAAAATAAAATCAAAATGCCAATTTTATTCAACTTCTTGTGAAATGGACAACATGGATATGGGTATAATTTGTTATTCATGGAATAATTATTGTTGTTCAGTCATTTCTGTCACATCTGACTCTTCATGACCCTGCTGGGGGTTTTCTTGGCAGAGACTTTGGAGTGGTTTGCACTTTGCTTCTCCAGCTCATTTTACAGATGAGGAACTGAGGCAAACACGGTTAAGTGACTTGACTGGGATCACATAACTAGTAAGTGTCTGAGGCCAAATTTGAACTCAGGTCCTCCTGGCTCCAGGGCTGGAGATCTAGTCACTGTGCCTCTTAGCTGCCTCTTTTATTCATGGAATATAGGAAGTATATATCCTGTCAATAACAAAATAAGCTGGTATAACCTAGTCATTGAATGATTCTAGTGAGATTATCTCTGGAAATGTGGGTAATTTCTTTACAAACTGTTATATAATTTAGTTTGGTACAGATATTAGGGATTCAATACTCTCATTTTACTAATTATGAAACTGAGGATCTGATAGGTAAAGCAACTTGCCTAAACTAAGGTTATCTAGGTGAGCAACAGAGGCCCAATTCTAAGCAACATCTCCTGATTCTAAGTCCAGTGTGGAATCCTATATACTACATTATCTCTTACTAAGTTAATAAGATATATACCAAATACAATTGGGATAAATTCTGGACAACCATCTTCTAATTTTCATTGATTGATCATTTGTAATCTTAACTAATTAGTAATAATAATAATTCTTATCATTATAATTCTAGCATTTATATAATGCTTTAATGTTTGCAAAGCATTTTGAGATGTAGGAGTAATTATGGTTCCCATTTTGTAGATGAGGAAACTGAGGTAGACAAAGATAAAGTGACTTGCTCAGGATCATACAGCTAAGAAAGCTAGATTTGAAATCAGATCTTCATGACTCTGTTCCAGTACTTTATCTACTGTGATACTTAGGATAGAAAGACTCCTTTGCCACCTTCTATCCCTTAGTCCTGGAATCTTCATGTTCAAACCTGGCTCTTCCTCTCTGAAATTAGAGCATCATAGGATTTAGAGTGAGAACGTACTTTAGAAATTCTCTTGTCCAGATCCCTGCTTTAACAGACAAAGAATCTGAGGCTCATGGTCACATAGCTAATAAGTACCAGAAGTGGAAATTGAATGTATTTCTGAATTCAAATCCTGTATTCCTGCCATACCATACCATATATTTGTAAAAGATTTCTTTTCACCTGGTGCTATAAGGGAGTCTCCTTACCTCAGTATGGATTGTTTTTGTTTTCTACATTTTTAGAAAGGCATCCCCAATGAATAATACAGTTTTTTTGTATTTAGGACCTCATCATGCCATGAGTTTATGCACACAGCATCATGTTTTCTGTATACCCTTTAATAGAGGCAGCTGGTAGAACATTGTACAGAGCTCTGGACTTGGAGTCAGGAAGACATGAGTTCAGATCTAGCCTCCAACATTTACTGGCTGTATGACTTGGGCAAGTCATTTAACCTCTTTTTGCCTCAATGTCCTCAAGGGTCAAATGGGAATAATAACTACCTACTTTGCAGGATTGTTGTGAGGATAAAATTATATAATACTTGCAAAATGCTTATCACAATGCCTGGCATATAGCTGTGGGTATATAAATGTTAATTTTCTCTCCCTTCTCCATTGAGAGATCCATCATGAGAGATCTATTGTAGAGATCCTTATTAATAAATAAGTCCTTGAGTTTTGCTCCCCTTACATATATAAATTCATGTAAACATATGAAATAAAAACTCTGGAAAATATAGTAAAAAAAAAGGCCATTCTGTGACATTTTGTTTAAATTCTCTCTCTCTCTCTTTCTCTTCCTCTCTCCTATCTCTCTGTCTCTTCCCCTTTCTCCACACTTATATGTGTGTATATAGATGCATAGATGTACATACACAGATATGCATGTATATACATAGATGCTTACACATATGAAAACATGTGTACATAGTCATATACATAAAACACACATACATTATATGTATGTGTGTGCATATGTAAAAAATACTTTCTGTTATTTAGGCTTGAGCCCCCAGCTCTGGAGCTTAGGATCTGTGTGACTATGGGCTACTGACCTTATTTCTCAGATCCTCATTGATGAAAGAGAGAACAATATTTGTAGTACCTATTTCACAAAGTTGTTGCAAGGAAAGCTCTTTATAAAGTGATATTAAAAGGAGGGGTGATTATTATTATTTAGCATAAAAATTAACACCTTTGAAGCAATTATTGTTTTTTTTTTTATTTTTTTAGCAATTGGGGTTAAGTAACTTGCTCAAGGTTACACGGCCAGGTGTTTCTGAGTGGGTGCTAAGTGTCTGAGCCCGGGATTCGATCTTCAGGTCTTCTCAACACTGGAGCCGGTGCTCTTACTTGCTGTGCTACCTGGCTGCCCTGCAATTATTGTTTTATCATTCCAGCATGGATGGACTGCAAATTGCACTAGAGAATGGAGCGTTCATACCAGTAATATCACAGAACCTTTGAAGCACCAAAGTACTTTAATACGTCTATCAAGTTTAGGCCTGACCAGCTCAGTTTTTAGTCATATTGCTTACATAATCAAGAATAATGATGATGTATAATAGGAATCTTTTATCAAGAGAGCCAATATGCTAAACTGACCAATCAGATTGTAGTAGAACCAAATACACTCAAGAATTCTTCCATGAGATTGTGTTTGAAAAAAAAATATTTGAACTTATTGATGTCTTTTTTTTTATAAGGCAGCTAGGTGGTGCAGTGAAGAGTGCCAGACCTAGAATTAAAATATAACTTCAGACATTTACTAGCTATTTGACCCTGGGCAAGTCACTTAACCCTGTTTATCTCGGTTTCCTCATTTGTAAAATGAGCTAGAGGGGGAAATGACAAAACACTTCAGTATATTTTCTAAGAAAACCCCCAAAGGTCAGAAACAACTCAAAAACAACTACACTTAAACTTTTGTTTTTGCTTTGCAGTTTTTCTTAATCACCTTCTCTCCCTCCTCAATTAAACCCTTCCCTATAATGGAAAAGACAAACAAACAACAACTGAGTTAAATAGTAGCCAAATAACCTATCCCATCTGATAGAATCCACAATATCTCTCTCTCTCTCCTTTCTCTTTCCCCTTTCTTCCCCTGCCCCTCTCTTCCCTTCCCCCTCTCCTTCCCCACCTTTGTACAGGGGAAGGAAATATTTTTCTCTAGGCCTCAGAACAACCCAGATTAGTCCTGCAACTGATTTCAATAATGAACTGAAACGCTGAGAACTCTTAGCCCACCTCCTCATTAAAATTTCCACCAATCAAGATTACCTTTCCTTTGCCATGGGAGGTCCAAATGGTGTCAGGCCAATCAGAAGGATTGGCATAGGTTTTTAAAACAAACCTATCAGCCCACAGCCCCATGTTTTTGGGGGGACAAATTGAGGGAAACCATGAGATCCCTTTACTATTAATAAATGATATCTCACTCAGAGAGTTATTTCAGATTGCTCTTTCAGAGACTGGGGCCCCATTTCAGGATTGTTTTCTTTTGCATTGGGGTAGTCATTCTCTATGTCCTTTCCCTGCTTCTTACTTTTTGTTGCATCAACTCATACAGTTCTTCTCTGAATTTCTCATATACATTATTTCTTATAGCCAAATTATATCTTGAGGAAAATTAATATTGTGCTGTATTATTTAATAACAAATAATTCCATGTGATCCTTCCTTTTCCTCATTTTTGCAGATCCCACACCTGAAGGGCAGGTGGGGTTTGAAGGAAGTGATTGAGTGAGGTGATTATTCCTTGCCCCCCAAGGAATCTGCTTACCAGCCTGGGCTGTTTCACATGTAAACAGAAGCTAGCTGGAACTGAGGGGATGGCACTTGTGTTGCTGCTTTTTCTAACCAAATTTGAACTTATTGATGCCTTTTGTTTTATGGGGCAGCTAGGTGGTGCAGTGGATAGAGCGCCAGACCTAGAATTAAAAAATAACCTCAGACATTTACTAGCTATTTGACCCTGGGCAACTGACCTGGTCTACAAAAGGAGACTAAGCTAGTGAAAACCTTTTTGACATAGCTTATTTTTTTTTTTTCCTGTCCGGGATTGCTAGAGGCAACTGGGTCTCATGAAGCTGCTAGCATTCCTTTAGTATCAGAGGCGGGCATAATTAGCCACATCTGAAGTCCACCCCACTTTCTCAAGCTGCTGATTGGTCTTACCCTCCTCCCCTTCAGTTCAATGATGAGAGGGAGGAGCTTAGCACTTTCGGTATATCTTCTCATTAAATGTCTATCAATGGAAATTGCCTAGCTTTTGCCAGGAGAGGTCAATCAGAAGGAAGACACACCTAGGTTTAAAACCCTCCATCAGCTCTCATTCCATACCTTTTGGCACAAATGGAGGCAGACCATGAGACTCCTTTACTATTAATAAGTGATTTCTTGCTGGGAGAGTTGCCTCAGTTTGCCCTTTGTTAAATTCCAATCATGACAATCTTATTGCAACATTTTGTTCAGTTTATCCATTCCCCAATTAATGAACAGGAATCCTGCCACACCCCCATTTTCATTTTTTTTTGTTAGCACAAAAAGTTCTGCCATGGACATTTTGGGACATATGGGGACACTGTATCTTTGACCAGTTGGATTCTAAGCCCAATAGTAGAATGGCTCTAAATTGAAAGGTGTCCATTTAAAGAGTTTTCTTGCCAAATTCTAAATTGTAAAACATTCATTTTTTTTTTATAATAAATGGAATTTAGCAAAACCACTTTTTACTTCAGGCAATAAAATTTTGTTTATCTTGCTTTATGACTTATTAGAATAGAAATATTTTAAAAATTTAAATTCTGAACTTAGCAAACTTCAAAAATGATGAGCATTTCTATATATAGGTGGTTTCAACTCCTGCTTTAAAGACTTACTAGCTATTTGGCCTTCAGCAAATCACTTAACCTTTCAGGCCTAGTTTTACTGTCTGTAAAGTGAGGATAATAATAGCACCTATTTTATTGGGTTGTTATGAAGATCAAATGAGATAATATTTGAAAAGCATTTTGCAAATCTTAAAGTACTGTAGATGTGCTAGCTACCATTATTATTATACAAAGTAGAATAGAAAAGGGAGATTATACATGAAGTTGTGAATCTGTGTTACAAAGAGCTTCCCTTTCTTTTTATTTTTGTGATATATTATTTTCAAAGCAATCATGCCTGTTAGTTTTTCTATTGACCTTCCTTCTCTTCTCTTCATTTTCTAAATGACTGTTTTCTTTCCTTTTTTTTTTTTTTTTTCAATTTTGGCATTTCAATCCCTAACCACCCCCACTCTTTTTCTTCTACCTCCCTTTGTCCCCCAATCAAAAAGCAAATCCCTTATATTAAATATACATAATGAGGCAAAAGGAATTTACATTTTAACATATCTGAAAATATTTCTCATTCAGTATCTTGAATTCATCATTGTCTATCAGGAAGTCCATCATCAATTTTTTATGGAATTACAGTTGGTTATTCATTAATCAGAGGTCATAAGTCTTTTAAAGTTGTTTAAGTTCTCTTAGTTTTACCAAGTTCTTTTAGTTATACTCCTTTCATTTTGCATCAATTCATAATTCTTCTCAGGATTCCCTATGACTGTCCTCTTTATCACTTCTTATAGTACAGTAGTCCATTATATTCATGTATCATAATTTGTTCAGTTTTTCTTCAATTAAGGAGCACTCCTTTAGTTTCTAGTTCTTTCCAATTGTAAAAAAAAGAGCTGCTAAAAATATTTTGTACTGATGATTCTTTTTGGGAAATAAGCCAAGTAATGGTATCATTGGATTAAAAATTTTGTGGAGTTTAATGATTTTTGTTTAATGATTACAGTTCATATTGCTTTCTGGAGTGACTAGGCCAATTCACAGATATATCAAAAGTATATTCAAATGATTGTTTTCCCTTAGCTTATTTAATAATTGACTATTTCATTTTAAAAATCATTTTTGCCAATCTGGTGGGTATGAGGTAGAACCTCAGAGTTGTTTTAATTTGCATTTCTCTAATTATTATTAGAAATTTGGAACATTTTTCCATATGGCTGTTGATAGCTTGGATTTCTTGCTTTGAGAATTGCTGAACAGAAATATTTTGAGAAGGATTTGTTTTGTTGTGTGGTTTGAGGATGGTATTTGGAAAAAAAAGAGAATAGTCTTTGAACTATTAGGGAAATTATTGTGTATGTTTGACATTAAGACCTGTTTTCTATGTTTACCATAAACTACTGAAAACAAATTAGACTTAAGTAGTAGTATGAGGTATAATGTAGTATAATAAATGGGCTTGATCATGCTTCAAAAGTAGTTTAGTATCAGACATTTAGAGAAATCATTTTATTGGCATCATGTCATAAAACTTATTTTCAGCTTTCCATAGAGACCATTTTCCATTCCTTTTTTTCCCTTCTCTTCCAAAAAGCACCTTGCTACAGCTAAACAAAATGAGTGTTAATGAGATGGAAGAGGAAGTATTCAACCACTAGTTTTGTCTACTCAATGCTCAACAGCTGTTTTCACTGCTGTTTCCTTTGTTTGTTTTCCCCAAATGGATCCCATGTCTTTCTGTGACTGACTAATGGATTTAAAGTCTTTTATACCCAGGCTAAGTCTTTCCTTCATTTTGAGGGAGTGGACCTAGACTATGTGTCTTTAAATTAAAACAAACACACCTGAATAGGTGGTTTTGGGGAAATGGATTCTCTCTCATTGGAAGTTCTCATGCAGAGCCTTGGATGGCTGCTTATTGGGTGTGTTGTAGAGGAAATTTTTATTTTCAAATATAGGTTGATGAGGCAAACTCTGAGGAAATTTCTTACTCTAAAATTCTGTGATTCTCATCCTGTTTGAGACCATAGAGGTTGTTTATTTCTCTTAGTCCTTGTCTTAAAATGAAATCACTGAATTCAATATAAGTTGAGTGCCTTTTAGATCCTTTCTAAGGAAATAAACTTAATAGAGTAATATTATTTTTTTGCTTTTTTTTTTTTTGGAGTGGGGGAAGGTAGGGCAATTGGGGTTAAGTGACTTGCCCAAGGTCGTACAACTATGTGTGTGTGTGTGTGTGTGTGTGTGTGTGTGTGTGTGTGTGTGTTTTGTGTCTCAGGTCAGATTTGAACTCGGGTTCTTCTGACTCCAGGGCTGGTGCTCTATTCACTGGGCCACATAGCCACCCCAATATAGTAATCTTAATAGATGAATTGATCACATCTATATTTGTCCTCAGAACTCTGTACATGTTGTATAAATGTAATGTGCTTAATTATCTCCTCCTTTAAATATTAGGAAACTGGAATAGAGATAGATGGGACAGAGAGACCAATGTAAAAGGCACAGTGTAAAAATAGCCAGCTTTGGAGTCTGGAAAAGTTGGACTCCTGTCTTTCCTTTGACACATACTGGCTGTGTGACTCTGGACAAGTTGTTTAACTCTCAGTACCCCTTTCTGCAAAATAAAGAAAATCACCTACACAAATAAAATCCACAAGTCTGGACCAAATATACATATCACAAGTGTATGACTATGTGGTATAAAATATTCTAATAGAAAAATTATATTTAAAAATCATTTCCACCAATTTCATGTTGACATGTAAAGAGGGAAATGACTGTAGTTATGGAGAACAATTGCAGATACATACATAGACCTACATAGTAAAGCAGTTTGTATCTAAAAGTTATTTTGGAATGTGTCACATGACTCAGCAACACAGTTAAGTTACAGAACTCTCCCCTGCTTCCCTCCTCCATCTTTTCCTTCTCTTCCAGCATTCAAATGCTTGTCAAATGCTCCCACAAGCTCTGTTTGGTGACTTCTAAGGCCAAAACACTATGGAATTCAGTGAATGTTTCTCATTTTAGAAAACAGGGAATGTGCCCTCCATGTTCTCTTTTGAGATAAAAACATGTCTACATCTCCTTCTATACAAAACGAGGCCAGCACATTTAGAACACATGTAAGCCATTTCTCTATGGAAAGGGCCCTTTGTGGTTAACACAGAAAGTATTTATGGTTTCACTGTTAATTGTGGTTTCTTTGTATTAGGCCAAAAAAAGGTAGCATTTTTTCATGGTAGGCATGCTATGAAAGCAATAGACTTTTTCTTTATTTTGGCATTTTCCAGGGTATGAGGAGTTAGATATACTCATGATATGCTCCATGCATCCTGCAACTGTGTTTTCAATTTGAAGGAGTTAAATTTATTGGAATTTTTTCTCAATTACTTTTAGCTATTGTGTACCCCAATCAAAACGAGAGCACATCCCCACTATCATGCAATATTTGAAGTATGGGAACACATTATTTTTTATCATTATTTTAATCCAAGGATTAGTTATTTTGGCCTTGAAGTTCCCTTAGGACTGGAGTTTTTATACGTAATGTTGGCCTCTTCTTTGTCCATCATTCATCCTATTGACTGACGTTTTCTGAGTTAAATATAAAAGAATTATTTCCACATTACAATTTCACAATATGAAAATTATTCATATTACTAAAGGCATAATTTCAAAGTACAATTTGGCAAAGATTCTTTCATGGGTGAGTGCTTTCTAGAGGTGAATAAATATGAAAACATGTAGGCCAATGAATTTGGAAGTACCATTTCTGGGGTCTACACAGTTCATTTTTTCTGCTACCACAATTTTACAAGTGCCATATTTTGATAAGAGAATGTATCACATTTATATTATGAGGAATGAAGATTGAAAGGAGAGGCAACTGAGGCTTGTAGGGTGAACAGCTCGAACACTTTGGAGAATTAACATGGCAGACA
The DNA here is from genome assembly GCF_028583685.1 of Petaurus breviceps papuanus. Classification (NCBI taxonomy): domain Eukaryota; kingdom Metazoa; phylum Chordata; class Mammalia; order Diprotodontia; family Petauridae; genus Petaurus; species Petaurus breviceps. Next base: position 10,094,352 of record NW_027187348.1, on the reverse strand, counting down.
ACAGTTTTGCTTAAGTGCTCTGATTCCTCCAGGGCCAAAAGATTTTTCTGTAATTTCATAATTACATGATTTTAGTAATAATTTCAGAGGAGGCAAATAAAGTGCAAATGTTAGACAAATATGTTATCAAGATCCATAAGAGAACCCAGCCTCAAAATTAAGGACCCAAAGCAGGTGACCTATGTTCTGCTTCAGAATGTTTAAGGTAGAAGTCAGCCATTGTAAACATATGTATAACTCATGCATCTTTTTTTTAAAAGCAATCGGGGTTAAGTAACTTGCTTAAGGTTACACAGCCAGTTATTGTGGTGCTGAGTATCTGAGCCCGGATTTGATCCAGGTCATCCTGACACTGGAGCCGGTGCTCTTACTTGCTGAGCCACCTGGCTGCCCCTAAGCAATTGGGGTTAAGTAACTTGCTCAAGGTTACATGGCCAGGTGTTTCTAGGTGGGTGCTTGTATCAGCAATGCCATATTCACAATGCCTATAGAGATTACAAATATGCTGATATAATTATCCATCACAAAATACGTCAGGTTTGCCATTTGGGGAAATAAACTAGAAAATTTATTAAGATACCAAAAGACGGAGTCCCAAAACCAGAAAGTGAAAGCCATCAGAGTAGTTATGACATTGGCACAGGTAGATAAAGTAGAAAGCACCCACATTCTCAAGCCTTTAAAACAGAACAGGCTACCTCAGGCAAAGGTCCTCCTCTCCCCACTCACAGCAACCACCCAGCATCCTGGAAGCACGCTCCCAGCAGCTCCGGTCCCCGGCAGTGCTCAGCAGGAGTCCTAACTCAAAAAAAAAAAAAAAAAAAGGGCAACCGCAACCACTGCCAACCGCCAACCGCAGGACCGTTAGCTCGGCTTTCACTTTTTCTCGCTTTCCGCTTTCTCTTGCTCTGCTATGTCAGCACGTCCATGGGGCATGGAAGATCTTTAAATCCCATAACCCTTACAGTGCTAAGTGTCTGAGCCCAGGATTCGATCTCCAGGTCTTCTCAACACTGGAGCCAGTGCCCTTACTCACTGTGCTACCTGGCCGCCCCATAACTCATGCATCTTAATGAAACTGAATCAAAATGTAGTTTTCTATGAATTTAGCAACATAAACCAAAGAACCTAAATTTATTAAGGCTATTTACTTAGATAACTGATAACCTTAGTATTCATGAGTTGATCTACTAGAATTAAAAAAAAAATTAGGCACCAGGATTATTGGGACTATTGAAATTTAGCCAACATTGAAATTTATTGAACCATGGACTTGTAAATGGAAGGAATTTAAGGATTACTAATCCAACTTCCTCATTTTATAGATAATCAGAGGAGCAGAGAGGTTAAGGAACTTGTCTAAGTGCACCCAGATAGTAGTTGAGAATTGGGAATTGGATATAGGTCATCTGACTCTAAATCCAGGGCTCCCTCCACAGTTTACATAGTCTCTCCTCAAAATCCATTAAAACACTCTATTCAAAGCTCCCATTGTACCCATATATCATTTATTCTCTTTAAGATATTTAGACTGGAGACTAACCTGACATTTGGAATCTATTCTTTTGCTGATTTTTTTTTTCCTTTTAAACACACCTGAGTGAATGGAGTAGCTACAGCTTGGCTTCTCTGTTCTCTGCACACTCCTGGCCCATAAATATCTGTGAAGTGAATACCTAGACGTGGCTCCATCTGCATAGCTCGAGATGTATATGTTTTTATCATACATGGGTATGATTTCCACTTTAAAAACTGTCAGCATTCCAAGGGGCAAATGCTAAGGGAATCTAAACATTTCTCCCTGAATTTTCCACTTCAAATTCAAACAGGAAAGTGTGTTCAAAACATAAACCATTCATTGAACTTTGATTCAGTAAATGCTTCTTTTCAGCCCTTTATGTTTGTGGCTTATTAATATCAGATGCAAATAATTTCTGACCCCAGCTGCTTGAAGTGCTGCCCTTTAGATTTGTTACTTATGTCAACCAGTAACTGGATTATTTCATTTCCTTTTTATTTTATTTTTATTTTATTTTTTTTTGCCCTCTTGTGTGTCTGTGAAGTCATGGACAGGATAAAATTTGATTTTACAACTGAGTGTATTTCTTCCACTTATAGATTGGCAGTATATTGTGATAGCTATAAGGAAGCCAAAGTAATATCAATTAATTAATTGAATCCACCAATATTAATTTATTAAGTGCTTATTATGTGCCCTTAAGTAGCATTGGGAATATTTGAATGTTCATCATCTTTTGGTGTCCAGAAGTGTAAGCAAAATCTTTGTGGAGTGAATCACTGGGGAGTAAAATACAGATTTCATAGTCTCCTCATTTTTTTTTCTGCTTAGATTTTTTTTTTTCAAGTGAAGCTTTTTATATTGTTTTTGACAGCAGGGCAGCAGCCTGCTGCTCATTGCTACCTAGCTTGATCTATCCCTGAGACAATGCATTTCTCTCTTGTCTTGTGCCGTAATAGTCAGAAACTCCAGGGGGTGCTCTTGAGCTACCACAACCGGGAATCTTGTCGGTCTGTCCTTTCTCTGGATTACTTGCTTATTATTTCATCAAGGCATTTATTCGAGAAAGACATTAAAATTCTCTTTACAAAATACATTGTAAAATTCAGGAAACCAAAATTCCTACATTGTTGTGGGAATTAGGATCACTGATGATGTATATAGATATTTGCAAAATTATAAAAGTTCGCTTTCTAGATCTCTTCATTAAACACTTATTTAGCTTCTGTCTGGATTTTTACAATAAACAGTTATTTATTAATGTGGTTAGTGTCTGGTTATTTGTAGGCAATGAAAGCTCAGAGAAAATCTAAAGCCTAAAAAATAATTGGGATTTTTGTTTGGATTGGTGAACCCTGGCTTTTTTTTTTTCATAGAGTAAAATCAACTTCCCTGAAGCCTCTGAGCAGCCTTCCTTTAATATGATGAAATATTGGATTTAAGTTTGTGTGTGGGCTTCTCCCCCACCCCATTCTGTCTCTACTTGTGTGGCCTTCAGACCTCTAGTTCATATGGAGTGACACTGTCCTTTCAGATTTCTGTGCCTCCTCAGTCATGTCAGCTACTAGGGGAATTGGTTTTACACAGATGCTTAGAAATTTCTCAAGGCGATTACCTGTATCTCAGTACGAACAGTAACATTTCCTGGTTTGACATATTGGACAGTTTCTTTGCCTATCCAAACCTTAAACCAGGATTTTTTTTTAAACCTCCTTTGTGGGTTCCCAAAACTCTCACACAAATAAAACCCATAAAAGAAGCAAAAGGTAAACTCTGTCCTCAACTAGTTCTCAGACATCTTTGATATCTTGTTTTCTAGTCTGTGGTTATTTGTTTATGGTTTTTAATTTTCCAGGGAATTAGGAGTTCTGTAGTTTTTGAAAGGAAATAGTTTTGTTTTCATTTAAGATCTTCCTTTTCATTTAACTTTTATGACACCATAGTCACTTCCACCCTAGCTAATCAAACAGATATAGGTATTATTGCTGTTGGCTTGTGGATAGCCTTACTGGTGATTTCAAGGGATTGCAACTCACTGAAGACTAAGAAAAAAACAAATCCCATAGAGAATTTTAGAATTCATGGGCATGGTGATTCCAGGTCCATCCCTATCTTGGAGAAATTGAAAGACCAGCTCTGGGGAGATCATTTTATCTCTCTTCCTGTTATGGCAAGACTTCTTCATGGCCAGGGGATATTATCTAGTTTATAGAAAAACTAATTTCTTTTTTAAAAATACTGTAAATAATCCATTAATACAATGAGTTAAACATATTTTAAAACTATTTACATTCAAACATGTTAATTTCAGCTTATTGAAAATGTCTAACTTTTTGGCCTATTTATTTATGTGGCTTCTATTGGGATATTGGCATAGGTATATGAAGACAGGGTTTTCCCTTTCAGAGAATGCAAAATGTGACCCCCTGAGAAAAATCTGACTGCTGTTAGAGAATTGCTCTGCTTTATGTGATTATGCTTAATGAATGTCTAATGATGTTGGACTAGGTGAATGTAGAATTTCTATCTCTGTTCGCTAAATAGCAATAGACTACTACCCAATGTGGGTGGCTTCTATTTAGAAAGTGTTTGGAAAAGTTTCTTCCCACCTTTCTTCTTTTACAGTTTTTTTCTATTCCCCTGGCTTCTTTTAATAACAACAATAATAACGTTTGTATGGTGCTTCAAATATATGCAGTATAGTAATGAGGGCACTCCCTGGCTGGGGAATCAGGAGACTGGATTCCAGTCCCAGATCTGCCCTTAAGTATCTTAAGTGTCTGGGTTATTTCAGGCAATTCATTTAACCAAGCTGGGTCATAGTTTCCTCATTAATAAAACAATGAAGTTGGACTAGATCACCAAGGTTTATACTTGCTAGCTTGAATTTTTTTTTCACAGTGCTTGTACATGTTTGTTTTTTTTCCTCCTATAGTGACCGTCATTACTTAGTCCCACTAGGGACACTTAGGAAGAAAGACTCTTAGGCTTCAGCATAGTTAAGAAGTCATAATAAAATCTTATATTTATATACCAAGCAGTTCTCAAGATAAAAAGTGCTTTGTTCAGAGAGATAGGTAATGAAAATATTATTGTCCTTATTGAGAAAGTGAAATCAACAGAATTGAAGTACCTTACCATTTTTAGAGCTGAGACTCAGGTCTTCTGATTCCAAGTCCAGTGCAGCATTAGGAGAGATAAGTGAATGTTATATACAGCAATGAAAAATATCTTTCAACAGCCATCCCACTCCTGAACTACCTTGACTGGGCCAGATTCATCCCCTCAGGGCATTTGTAGCCTAACTGGGTCCTAGGCATTCATTGAAGGTGTTGATTCACAGCCTCCAAGGTTCAATGCCCTCAAGACTGCCTTGTGGCCTTTGCAGGTGCCCCCCAGAGTGGTCTCAACAGTCTAGGGCAGTGGTTGGTGAGTAAGATGCCCATATACTTCTCATGTTAGGTAGGAAAGAGTGTATACAAAAGTAAGAGAGGGCAATGATAAGTTACAATCTGCATCACAGATCTCATTATATTGCTTTTCCCCCAAAATCCATACTTCTATTTTTTCCTCCCCCCAAAATCATTCTTTTTCTTTCCTCCTGTAATGGAAATGCAAATTTAAAGATCTTCCCTGCCCTTAGGCCCTTTGATAGGCTTTAGAGACTGAGAATCTTCCTTGATTTGAAAATATACTCTGCCTCCTAATAGCCTCAATGTGGTCACATGGAGCCTGTGGCAGGAGGCTTAGTTTTCAGGAATGCCCACACCTTGATGCTGTGTGATTGGGCAGTGGGTCAAGAGGGTGGTTACATTCTCTGACCCAGAAGAAGACTATATAATCCCTGATGTGAGGCTTTGCTTTGGGGCTCACTTTGAGAAGTGTTCTGTGATTTGATCAGATGAGACTCTAGGAAGCCGTTGCTGAGAGCCCCCCGGCTTTGAAAAACCCAGATGTTGATTTGGTATGGATGTAATGGTTGGACAGTTTGGAAACCTGTCTACTTGATCTGTTTCTCTGTCTTGATAATTCTGTTTGTATACTCTGAAGTTCGGGGTGCTGACCTTTTTCCCCTGAACTAGGTAAATGATACATATTTGACTGATTAAAGTAAGCTTGTTAACCCATTTTGAGTTGCTTTCCTTTAACAAAGCAGATTTAAGAACCTGTGTTGGCAGCCACCCTGGGAACTCTGGGGTGCTTGCTGCTACACCTCCTCATCCATTGTCAAGGACACCTCCATTGTTTCCCAGGTGGGCAACCTTGGTGTTATCCTTAACTTTTCTCCTTCACATTACATATTCAGTTAGTCCCCAAATCTTTTTAACTTGTCATTTCTATCTACATAACATGTATCTTATCTCTCCCCTTTTCATTAGGGGCAAAGGCAATAAGCATCTATTAAACACCTAATGTATGCTAGGCACTGTGTGCTAAGAGCTTTACAAATATTATCTCTTTTGATTCCCACAATAATCCTATGAAGTAGGTGCTAGTTACTATGCCAACTTCACAGTTGAAGAAACTCATCCAGAAAGAGGTTAGATGACTTTCTTAGGGTCATAGAGCTAGTAAGGTTCTGAGGTCAAATTTGAACTCAACTGTTCTTGTCTCCAGGCTCACTACCCTATACAGTTCCTAATCTAGTTGCCACCATAGAAACACCACTCTTGTTCAGGCTTTAATGACCTGGAATATTACAGTAACCTAATTGTTCTTTCTGTATCAACTCTCTCTCCATTCTAATCCACATTCTACATAGCTGCCAAAGGGATTTTCTTGAAGCAGAGATCTGGCCATTTCATTCACCTGCTCAATAACCTCCAGTGACTTCCTATTGATTCTAGGATCTCATATTATTTCACTTTGATCTCATTTTAAAAATATACATATATATGTGTATACATACATATATATACACACACACATATATATATGTATGTGTTTTACAACATGATATATACAATATTAGTATGGTAGCATATGTATATAAACTTTAACATAAATATACACATGCTCAGAAATGTTTTTGCTGATCAAAATTATGGACATCAGCATACAACAGAAAGACAGATGAGGCAGTTTTTCTGATGTAAGTAGGAGAGAGGTGATATGGCATACACTGGGACCTTGAAGATGATGGGGATGAGGGGGAGTGACAACTTGATGAATGAGTGAATGAGTAGGAAATTTCTGCCTGAGTTTGAATGTGGAACAGAAGAGGGAAAAAAGAAAACCAATGCTGGGCAATTAAGAAGAAGGGGGAAGATAAATAATGTACCTAGAGTTATTTTAAAAACATATGTAAGGGAAGGAAAAATGGCAAAGGGAGCAGGTAGAATGGTGAATTTCTGGGTGAAGATAGCTGCTTGTGTCCTCATGAATTAAGTTCAAGATAAAAGTGTGAGCCCAATTTAACCCAGCCAATCATAGACCCACCAACACTTGGGAAATAATCAGTAGTGGAAATGTGAGGAGGAGGAGGAGGATATGGGATGCCAATACAGGGCATTCTGGGCTATCTTTGTGTGCATCATTTAATTTAATTTAACAGAACTTGAGACACATTTCCCTCTTTGGAAATAAAATCCTCAATATTGTCATCTTTGAATATAAATGGCAACTATATATATGTGTGTGTATATAACATATAAATACTCTCTATATCTCATCATGCATTATGATAATATCAAGTATGTGACCTTTTCTCTTTGGGATATTTATTTTTAAAAATGTGACTGTGCATATGAAGTGAGACATGACAAATGCACAGATTCTATTTAGTTTTTTGAGAGGGAGATGGTTCAAGCTATGGTGTGTGTGTAAGAGGGAAGCAGGATGATGTGGTTGATCGAGGGCCAAACTTGGTTTTAAAAGATTTGGATTCAGGTTATGCTTGTGACACATAGAGGCCATTTGACCATGGGCAAGTCACTGAACCTCTCCATGCCCTTGGCAACTCTATGAGACTACAAATTATAAGTCATTTGCCAAATTGCATTTGTGGAGGATATTTCCACAATAGGAGATACCTCACAAAAATGAAATGTACATCTAAACACAATAAATGTTGTGGATGTCTCACTGAACTTGTGATTTGGTACAAAGTTGGTCAGTTCAATTCATATAATCCTAAAATCACAGAATTGGAAAAGTACCCCCAGGAAGCTATTCAATCTAACATGTAGATGACTAAGAATTCCTCCTAGAACATCTATAACTTGTGATTAAGCAGCACCTCTTAACAGCCTGCAGTGTGGGGAAACCTACTATTATTGCCCAAGGCAGACCATTATCCTTTTGAACAGATCTAATTAAAAAGTTTTTATTTTTACTCTCATCCCTTACATCCAACTAGTTATAAAGTCCTGTTGATTTTCCCTTCATAATGTCTCTTATATATTGTCCTTGCTTTTCGTTGACATTGTCACCACCCTGATGCAATCCCTTATCGCCTCATGACTAGATTATTGGTTGGTTTTCCCGTCTCAAGTCCCTCCCCACTCCAATCTATCCTCAACCCAGCTGTCAAATTGATTTCCTTTTTAAAAAGTCAAGTTTACTTTATTTTCAATTACAAATTCTCTCCTTCCCTCTTCCTTACCCATTGAGAAAGGAAGAAAAATAGAATCCACCACATATATGCATAAAACAGACATGCAAAACAAATTTCTGTATTAGACATGTTTTGAAAAAGCAATAAAAAGAAAGAAATAGAAGAAAACATGTTTCAATCTATACTATGAGTTCATTGGTTCTCTTTCTGTAAAGGAATATCATATTTTCTTATGACTCCTTTGGAATTATGGCTGGTTATTGTTATGATCAGAATTACTAATCTTTCAAAATTGATTATCTTTAAAATATTACCATATAAATTATTCTTCTCATTCTTCTCATTTCACTTTGTACAGGTTCATACAGGCCTTTCCAGATTTTTCTGAAACATTCTCTTCATGATTTCTTACAGAAAAATTATACTCTATGGCATTCATATACCACATCTTATTTAGTCATCCCCCTAATTCATAGGTATTCTCTCAATTTCCACTTCTTTGCTACCACAAAAAGAACTGCTGCAAATATTTTTGTATATATTGTTCCTTTTCCTCTTTGATATCTTGGGGTTATAGACCTAGTAGCAGTTTTACTAGGAAAACAGACATCCATAGTTTATTAATGTTTTAGGCAAAGTTCAAAAGTGTTTTCCATGATGGTTGGAGTAAACCACATTTAAACCAATAGTACATTAGTGTAGGTATTTTCCCCAATTCTATGCAACATTTGGCATTTGCCTTTTTTGTCATCTTAGTCAAACTGATAGGTATAAACTAATACCTTATACTTTGCATTTCTCTAATTATTCATGATCTAGAGTATTTTTTATATGACTTCATAGCTTTGATTTCTTCCTCTGAAAACTGCCTATTCATATCCCTTGACCATTTGTCAGTTGGAGACTGGCTTATATTCTTATAAATATGAATCAATTTTCTATTTATTTTGAAAATGATATCTCTATCATAGAAACTCACTGCAAAGATATTTTCCCCCCGAGTTCCTGCTTTTCTTCTAATTGTTGTTGAATGGTTTATATTTGATTTAAAAAATCTTTTAAATTTTATGTAATCAAAATTATCCATTTTACTTTCTGTGAGTCTTTCTATTTCTTTTTTGGTTATGAACTTTCCCCCATCCATAGATCTGATAGGCAATTTCTTTCATGCTTCTCTAATTTGCTTATGATAGCATCCTTTATGTCTAAATCATGTTAGTTATTTTAAGCTTATTTTGGTGTACATTGCAAAAGATTGGTCTATAACTAGTTTCTGCCAGGCTACTTTCCACTTTTCCCAATAGTTTTTGTCACTAAATGAGTTTTTGCTCCAATAACTGTAATTTTTGGATTCATCAAACACTAGGTAACTTGCTTCTGTATATTGTACACCAAATCTCTTTTACTGACCAACGGATTTCCTACACATTACCATTTTTGACAGTTATTAAAATTTTGTAATATAGTTTGAGATGTGGTACTGCTAGGCCCTCTTCCTTCCTGTTTCTTCTGCATTGGTTCCCTTGATGTTCTTTTTTTTCTCTCTCTCTTTTTTTTTGAGGGGCAATTGGGGCTAAGTGACTTGCCCAAGGTCACACAGCTAGTTTTTGTGTTAAGTGTCTGAATCCAAATTTGAACTCAGGTCCTCCTGACTCCAGGGCCAGTGCTCTATTCACTGTGCCACCTAGCTGCCCCAGTTCCCTTGATATTCTTGACCTTTTGTTTCTCCAGATGAATTTTGATCTGATTTTTTTCTAGCTCTATAAAATAATTCTTTTGTTAATTGAATGTTGTGCCAAATAAGCAAATTAGACAGTAATGTCATGTTTATTATACTGATTCATCCTACTTGTGAGTAATTAATATCTCTCTAATTATTTACATCTGTCTTTGTATAAAGATTAAAAAAAAATGTGTTCATATAGTTCCTGTGTATGTCTTGGTAAGTCAACTCTAAAGTATTTTATATTGTTTGTTATTATTTGAAATGTAATTTCTCTTTTTTATCTCTTCCTGCTAAATTTTAATGGTAATATAAAGAAATGTCAATTATTTGTGTGGGCTTATTTTGTACCCTGAAGCTTTGCTGAAATTATCTCTTTGATTAGTTTTTTTAGTTGACTCTCTAGGGTTCTCTAAGTAAACCATCATGTCATCTGAAAAGAGTGATAGTTGTCTTCCCTTACTGCCTGTGCTTACTTTTACAATATCCTTTTCTTGTCTTATTGCTGCATTTAGTATTTCTAGTACAATATTGAATAGTAATGGTGCTAATGAATATCCTTTCTTCACCTCTTATCTTAATGGAAAGCTTTCTAGCCCATCCCCATTACAAATAACACTTGCTAATAATAGTAAATAGATGCTGCTTACCATTTTAAAGAAGCCTTTATGTATTCTTATGCTTTCTAGTGTTTTAACAGGAATAGATGTTGGATTTTATCAAAAGCCTCTTCTGCATTCATTAAAATAATCATATAGTTTTTGTTTTTGATGTTGAAATGGTCAATATTGCTTATCTTAATACCAGTCCTGTATTACTGGTATAAAACAAGCATGTTCATAATTAATGATCTTTGTGATATATTGTTGTAATCTCTTTGCTAGTATTTTATTTTTTAAATTTGTTCCAATATTCATTAGGGAAATTGTTCTATAGCTTCCCTTTTCTGTTTTTACTCTCCCTGGTTTGGGTAGCAAGACAATATTGTGTTATAGAAGAAATATAGTAGTACCCTTTCTTTGCCTATTTGTTCAAATAGTTTATACAGTATTGTAATTAATTTTTCTTTAAATTTTTGATAAAATTTGCTTTTAAATGCATGTGCTCTTTTGTATTTATGGAGTTTATGACTTGTATGATTTCTTTCTCTGAATAGTGCTATGTAAGTATTATATTATTGTTCTCTTAATCCGCATAATTTATATTTAAAAATATTTATTAATTTCACTTAGATTGTTAGTTTTTTTAGGAAATAGTTGGGAAAAAAGAGCTCCCAATAATTTCTTTTATTTCATCTTCTTTACTTGTGAGTTCACCTTTTTTCAAATTGATAATTTGGTTTTCTTTTTTCTCTTTTAAAATCAAATTAACAAATGATTTATCTGTTTTATTTTCTTTCAGAAACTTGTTCCCAGTTTTATTTATTAGTTCAATTTTTAAATTTCAAATTTTGTTAATCTCACCTTAGATTTTCCAGAATTTTTCTTTTGGTGTTTAGTTACTTTTAGTTAGTTGGTTTTCTAATTATTTTTTATATTATATTACTTGCCCAATTTATTAATTTTTTTTTTACTCTTTTACTGATGAAAGGTTTTAGAGACATACAACTTCTTTTAAGTTTTGTTTTGCCTATATCTTACAAATTTTCTTATTCTGTCTCATTTTTTTTGTCATTTTCTTTAATGAAATTATGATTGTTTCTATACTTTGTACTTCAACTCAACCATTTTTTAGGATTGTTATTTGGATTCCAATGGATTTTTAATTTATACTACAAATGTACTTTTTAAAATATAATTTTATTGCAATATGACCAGAAAAGGATCCATTTGACATTTCTGTTTTGCTGTATTTTTAGGGGGTGAGATTTTATGCTGTAATACATAACCAGTTTTTTTTTCTTGGTGAAGGTACCATGCACAGCTAAAAATAGGTATACTTCTATCTATTCCCATTCAAAATTCTCCAGAGGTAGAGCATATATAAATTTCCAGTAATTCTATTTATCTCTTTAATTTTTTCCTTGTTTATTTTATGGCTAGATTTATCTAGGTCTGAGAGGAGGATACTGAAGTCCCCTACTATTATAATTTTACTGTTTATTTCCTCCTGTAACCAATTTAACTCTTCTCTAAAGAAATTAGATGCTATATTATTTGTTTAGCTTTTAAAGTCTTCATAAGTTGACTCCTTTCCATATTTTTAGTTTTCTTACACCTAACTCTCCTCCATATGCTCTGTGATATTAACTTCCTTCCTATTTCTCACTAAGACAGTCCACCTCCAGACTCCTAGTATTTTCAGTGCCTTTCCCCTATTCTTGAAACACGTTGCCTCCTCGACCACTCTGCCTTCTGATTTCCCTGGCTTCCCTCAAATTTCAGTTAAAGTTCTAAATTCTTCAAGAAACCTTTCTTATTATTTCCCCCTGAGACTACTCCTGGTTAGGTTTAAGGTATTTGCAGACCCCTCAAGGACTGAATTGCAGGAGAGGATCGTCTGGAATGAATTCACAAATTCAAGCATTCTTTAAGTCTAGGTGACAAAGGGTTATTGTAACACCAATATGGTAAGGAAACCTCCTTAAGGAACTTGCCACTTAACAGGAATGATGCTGAAGCTTATATAGGAAAAGTAATAGATTATCTGGCAGATATTCTAATTAGGTGATAACTTACAACCTTGGTCACAGTCATCATTCACTACTGGAAACCAGGGAAAGGAGTTTCTCAGGGGTGTATTTTTGGTCAGTTATGTCTATAGCAAGATAGCTTTGAGAGTTGATGTCTAGAGCTTGACCTCTGAATTGAATATGATAACTTTGGGAATCAATACATGATAATTCTGTGGTTACAAGATAGTCCTGTTTTTATAAGAGAATTTCTTCAGAGGTCCACTTGTTCTTGTGATGGGAAAAGACAGTTTGTTTTACTGGGGTCTACTCATGAGTAATTGTGGGGAAAGGTAGTTTGTTTTACTGGGGCCCTCTCATGAGTTATTGCTAGGCATAGTGCCTTTGGGCTGGGGAGAAAACTGTCAGGGATAGTGTTTTGAGATGAGGGAGAAATGTAATCTTGGAACTGGGGTCCAAGCACAAGCATCCAAACACCACATTACTCCCAATTTATCCTGTACATAGATCTCATTTGTATGGAGTTTACATGTTGTCTTCTATTGATTCCACTTGTTGTGTACCCTTGACAAAGAGATTGTGAGCTCCTTGAGAACAGGAATTGTTTTTCCCCTTTCTTTGTATCTCTACTACTTAGTATAGCACCTAATATAGTGGATGCTCAATAAATACTCATTGACTCACTGTAACATTAGTTTAAAATCTGCTTCTCTGCATCTTATCTCTAATTCTACTTTCTGGAGCTAAAGAGAATAAGTTGAAACCCCTGTTCATGTGATGACCCTTTAAGTATTTGAAGCTGACTATCATTCTCCATCTTCCTTATTTCCAAGATTTCATAGTCCAAGTTCCTTCAACAATTCTCATAGAGCTTGATATGCAAACCATACTGGTTAGCTGTTTCTAGATGGTTTACTGATCATTTCTAAAATATGGAAGCCAGTACCGAATATTGCAGATTTGTTACTTGTAAACTTGTAAAGCCAAGCACAAGCAGCTTTCAGAGGACTGCTGCTGTTAACAGCTTTCAGGTTCTGATCACATAGTATAGTGAATTCTCTATTTATTTAGCAGTAAACTAAAGCAAAACATTCACAGAAACTAAAGTACAGTGTTCACAATGTTATAACATAACACCTTATCACTTAAGTGGCCACTTAGTTTTCCCCAAAGTAGCCACAGTTTTAAACAAAAGATATCATTCAGTAAGCCTTAACTCAATCATCCTTAAGGAGGACACAAAGTATAAAGGTCAAAGTTCTCCACCCCTAGGTCACATTGTTTTAATCTCTCAGTCAAAAACTCTTCTTTCTTCTTGATTGGAGATTAGTTTCCAATCATCCTTAATTCAATCAGCCTTAAGAGGCACAAGATACAGAGTACAAATTTCTCCCATCCTTAGGCCACAGTAAATCATGATCTTTTCAGTCAGCATTAGGTACTCAAGGAAAGGTCTTTTCATTTTGACTCAAGGCTGGCTCCCAAATTCCATGGTTCCCCTTCCATGGGTCCATCTCCTGCCTTAATCTACCCAGTCATCACCTGGTTTCCCAGGAAGGCAGCTCTCAGATCCTCATCCAACTCCTCATCCAGTTCCTGTTCCATATTGAAGCTCACAGTGTCTAGTTCACCTCAAGTCTTTTGCAGTTTCTGTTTCTGGAAAGACAAAGCTTAACAGAGACAAAACAATATTCATACATATTGCTGGCACCATCATCAATTCACTATATGCCTGTGAAATCAGCACAGACCCACAAACAAGGTCTGAGAGGTCAACACAAATCATCAGTAAAGTCCCAGGACCTCTAAAACCCTCCTATAGGACTTCTGTAAAAAAGACAAGAAAATCCTATTTCAGGGTTTCCAGTAAGGTCACAGGGCTTCTGTACAAAGTATCACAAACAGAACAGAGAATGCCTGGCCTCTACAACCTTCCCCTTCTCAATTCTGCCCTTTCCCAGCTTTGGCTTCTCCTATATATGGTCATTAGCTCCTCCCTATTCCACCCCTTCGTGTTTCATCAGCAAGTTCTTCCCACTGTAGGGTTCATAGGTTCTGTTTCTTAACAAAGACTTGATATAATCAGGGCAAGGCTCAAAGACACTTGAACTGAAACAAAGTGTTAAATAAATAACTGAAACAAGGTGCTAAGTACTTCTTTGCTTGCCATTACAGTACTCTACACATGGTCTGAATATGGCAAAGTGCAGAACATCCATATCTCATTCTGTTCACTCTGAATTTCTAGATGCAATTTAGGATGGCAGCAGTACCATTTTCTTTTACTCACATACTACATTGTTGGCCCATTAAGCTTACATTTCTTTAAAACCCTCAGATAATTTTTGCAGGAACTGTTATCTTTCTTTTCTGAGACTTGAAAAGTAATTTTTTTGACCCAAGTACAAAACTCTGTGTGTGTATGTTGTATTTTTTTCTTTACTTTTTTGGAAGTTTGGCATTTGTGGTTCTTTTCAAGTAGCGAGCATTTTAAAAAGTTAATCTTCCCTCTGTATTGGCTTGGTTTTCAAATTGATTGTGTTAAAACCCAGAGCTTGTGAATCCCACTTTTGGGATGGACTTGTTGACATGAAAAGAGAGGGCTGAACTGGGAGGAGCTGGTGACATAATTTGAGAGAGACACAAGAAAGGAGAGAGGCAGAAGAACTTTTTGGAAGCAGCATCTTGGAGGCAGAGAGAGACGGAGAGGATTGCTGAGGGCCAGTTTGAATTGCCCAGGACTTTTGAGAGCTGCCACCCAGAGCCGCCAAGGACTGAGGAGACATGGCTGTTATGCTGGTACTTTGTCTGTTTTGATGTTGTTTTGCCAGATTGGTCCACTGGTGAAGGAAAGTCCTGTTGTTGCAGAGGTCCTGGAACCTTGCTGTTGGTTCAGAGCTCCTGAGACTGTTCTGCAGACAGAGAGTGAATTCTGTCTACTGGTGAAGGCCAGTGCTGTTATTGCAGAGGTCCTAGAACCTTGCTGTTGGTTCAGAAGCCCTGAAGAAGGATTTTCTTGTTGTATGTTTACAGAAATCCTGGAAGGGGGTTTTGCTAATGTTTTCAGGGGTTCTAGGACTGTTCTGCAGACAGAAAATGAATTAATGAAGACACTGGCAATGTATCTTGTGGCCTTTCTAAGCTTTGTGTCCCCAGCAACAATGATTGCTGAGACCTTCCCTCGGGTCAAGATGAAGAAAAGACCTCTCTTTGGGTATTAAATGCTGTGCTTAAGCTTGTTGTAACTCTGGGGTAGATTCAATTGTAATCCAAGGGTGGGGAACTTTTGACTTTTTTGTGCTCTGTGATTAAACAAATAGTGTACTTTGCTTATGATTGGAAACTAATCTCCATTTGAGAAGAGGGGCTTTGTGATGGACTAAATGAAGGTACAGCTTAGGGGTGGAGTAGTATTTAGAAGGGGTACTTTGGGATTGATTAAATGAATGTAATGTCCAGGGGTGGGGTAGTACTTGGAGATTATTAAATCACACTTGGTAAATACTGTATTTTGAATTATGCTATATGTTGATTCTCTCTGTTCTTAATTTGTCACTGAATAAAATGGAGAGCACCTATGCTGGTATTTTGAACCTTGGGAAGTTGCTTTTGCTTGGCGTTACACCCCTCCATTTTCCCCCATAAGTTTAACATGAGATTCTCTTTCTATGGTAGTTGCCCTGTTATAAACCAAATTTAGAGTGACTTGGTCAGTTCTTGAAAAAATCATGCTGATTTGTCACAATCACTTTTTTCTTTTCCAAATGCTTGCAAAGTTTTTCTTTAATTGTGTGTTCTAGCATTTAACAAAGAAACAAATCAAGGTAACTAACCCATTCTTTGCATACTCTTGAAAATCAGGACATATTTGCCTTTCTACAGCTTTGCCCAACTTTTCTTATTCAAAATCTTTTAGTGATCACCACCAGTAGCTCAGAGATCTTATTTGCCATTTTTAATTAAATTAAACAAACATTAACTAGATACATACTATAATAATAACTAGCATTTATTATATTACTTTAAGGTTAGCAAAGTGCTTTATTTTTGTTAACTTAGTTGATCTCTATTCATCAGACACCATCATACTAGGCTATAAAGGGTAAAAAACCCAAACAAACCATACAGTCCCCATTCTCAAGGAATTTATATTCTAAAAGGAGTAACATTATATGCATGCAAATCATTATATGATAACAAAAGGTCAGCACAGCCCAGGCTATGGTCCACACTCATTCTCATGCTCAGTTGCTCCTACTTAATAATCTACTTGTGTCCCACTCTCACCTAAGCATTCTCTTATCCCTATGAAAATTTTAATAAGTCAGAGACATGCCAGACAGATATCATATGTGAACAAGCTACATTGTCATAGTTCTAGGGTTTATACCCCTAACACCTTACCTGTATTCGTCTCATGCTGTTTCACAGCCAAATTCATGTACCTTTAGCTATGGGCTTCTATACACTAGCCATCTTCTGTTATTTCAACATGCCCTCAAATTTACTCTGCCCTTCAAACTGGCTCAAGGGAGACATCTGAATAACACTTAATAAACACATTCACACTTTCATATCCAATAATATTCAAAGCTATCCCATTCAACATTCTCAAAACCAATCACTCCTCCAACATGTTGCCAAAGACACTTACTCACAACAGTCATGCTTTTATGTATCCATACTGCCAGACCCCCTCAGACTACTTACTACATTCTGATTCATATCCTATAGTAATGACATGCTAACAATCCATGCCTCTGTGACGTGCATAGGTAGCACCTCTAATACTCTCTGCATCACACCAAGACATTCACAAATTGTTTAGAATAACTGTGATACAATTCGCAAAGACAGCTACAAACTGTATCTACCCAATGTATGAATACCAGTGTCAGGGAAGTGGCTTGATGCTATCCTTAAAATTTAAGAAGAGTTGGGGGGGGGGAACAATCATTTTTATTACAGGTGCCTTCTTTGGCTTTTTTGTTGCTTTTACTCATCATCTTCCTCCTGTTCCCCCATCAACTGGCTAGTTTTATCCTGTGGAAGCTGATTAAGTAAATATTATGCCAAAAAAGCTCCCTAGTACCTGTTCTAGTGTCGGGCTTCCTGTCTCCTGAATATCTGCACTTTTACAGTTCTAACAATGCTCCTTCCTTCTCTAATTGATAAGTGACTGCCCAGCACCTCCATGAGAGGAATTCAGTCATTCAATCAACAAATCATTTATTGAGTGCCTACTATTAAATGCCAGACTTATACTAAGCATTGGGCATACAGAGACAAAAGACAGTCACTGCCCTCAAGGAACTTACAATCTAATGGGGGATACAACATGCAAACAAATACACACAAAAGAAATTTGTGGGAGATAAGGCTATGATCGTGACTTTCATACATTCACCCCTATCCCCCTTTTAGTCATTACCTTTTATGTGTCAGCTTCCCTTATTAGAATGTAAGGTACTTTATGGTGGGGACCACTTATATTATTTTCCTGTTTCTTAGCACAGTGTCTGGCAGATAGTAAGTGTTTTGTAATTGTTCTCTCTATAATAAGGAGAAAGCTAGATGGCTCAATGGATGGAGTGCTGGGCCTGGAATTAGGAAGGCCTGAATTCAAATTCATCCTCAGACACTTAGCTGTGTGACCCAGGGAAAATCATTTAACTTCTGTTTGCCTTAATCTACTGGAGAAGAAAATGGCAAACCACTCCAATATCTATGCCAAGAAAACCTCATGTATAGTATAGCAAGTATTAAAAGAATTGATCAGAAGAGTTCTGAATGAATGAATGAAAAAGCTCTCCTTAAGCACTTAATGTGGGAAGTACCTTCTAAGGCTCTAATCACTGGGAATGCAAACACAAAAGCAAAGATAGTTCTTCCTCTAAAGATTTTATATGCCAACAGAAAAGATAATACATATAGAAGAGTGCTAGCCAGGGATGAGCTTACTTGGAAGTATTTTGCTGTTTGAACCTTTGAATTTTCCCTACTTCTTCATATGTGTGTATGTATTTGCACACACATACATATGTATATATACACATACATATACATATGGGGCAGCCAAGTGGCACAATGGATAGAGTGCTTGTCCTGAAGTCAGGAAGACTAATCTTTGTGAATTCAGATTTTGCCTCAGACACTTACTGTGTGACCCTGGGGCAAGTCACTTGACCCTGTTTGCTTCAGTTTCCTCATCAGTAAAAATGTGCTGGAAAAGGAAATGGCAAACCACTCCAGTGTCTTTGCTAAGAAAACCCCCAAATGAGGTCACAAAGAGTTGGACATGACTGAAATGATCAAACAGCAGCAAAACACAGGAGTGTATGTGTATGTGTACACATCCATTAGCACCTCCTCTAGAGAAAAAAAAAAACTTTTGATTAAGTTTTAATGAGTGGAACTTGCCCCTGAACTGGTTGGTTTAGATACTTGGAACCATGAACTCTCTTCAGAAGGGCTCCTGCTTTGTGCTGGCTTCTAAAAGGAGTCTTCAATGAATACTCCGGCCTTCACTTTTTCTTTTCTCTTTCATCTTTCCAGAAAAAAATATATAAGAGGTGTGAGTGCCTGTGTGTACCTTCCCTCTCAAAAGCCATTAATGATTGTTCCTTAACTGAAGCAGACACATACCCTTCCATGCATTCTGAAAGTTCTTTCCTTTTCCCTTTATTGTGCAAATCAGGGACCAGAGAATTGAGTGGACAGAAAACATCAGCTGAGGTAATGCTGTAGTATCAAGCAATTCATGGTTTCTTTGTGGAAGAGAGCATTTGGTAGTAACCAGTGCATTGAGTCTGACAGTATGAGTTTAGGAGCCCACTATACTGAAGAAGCTCATGACGTTTGCCTCTTTAGTAAATTGAAGAGATTATTTATCCATTAATTAAAAAAGCACCTATTATATCCTAGGCTCAGTGTTTGGTGTTGCAAATACAAAAACAAATCTCTGCCCTCAAGAAGCTGGCAGCCTATATTTTTTTTTTTTTGGTTGGGAGAAGTAGCATGTACACATGTATTCAGACTTTGCCATATTGCAGCTTTATTTTAGATACCAGAAGTGTAACAGATATGGTGAGTAAAGATAGAGGAAAGCAAAAGTTCAATTTTCCTAACTTAAAAATTTATTAAGCAATATATTCCAAATGCCTAACAAATCAGGACCAGACCTCCTCAGTTTAGGCCTGGATCCTGAATACAGGGTGTAACAAACTTTTTTAACCAAGAACAATTAATCAATTAAGATCAATTGATTAAAAGGAAACAATACAATATCAGGTAGTCTGATTTCTATTTGGAGAAAAAAATAAGGAATTTACATATTGGGAGAGGGAGAGTAAACAAGGGGCCTTCCCTGAATTCAGAAAAGGAGATGTCCCACTCCCCAAGTGTCTTTAAACAATCAATGCAACATGGAAATAATAACTGATGGATCAGTATAGGGCCAGTTTTCAGATAAGACATATGGGTTGCTTGAGATGTACAATTCGAATCTGACTTGGTTCCTAGTCAGCCTAATCTAGGTCCTTAGTTAAGGGTCCCTAAGCAGGAGATAAAAAAACAGTTTCTCCCATTTCCCACAATGGAATAAATTTTTCTTACAAGGCAGGAATTGAACTAGACACATCATATCAGCTAGTGACAGAATGGAGTCACAAGATGGAGTCAATGTGGTTCATTCAATTCCCACAATTAACTCCTTGCTGTCCTAGTCTTCTCAATTCCCTCACAGACATCATCAAAGATATTTATGACCGGTAGAGGATGTAACCAATCATGTAACCGTAATGAATTGTACTGTCCTTCCTCAACCCTACTCCTTAGAATCCCTGGATTCCCTCAAGATTCAGCTCCAATGCTTAATATCTAAAGGAAATCTTTTCCTGTGGTCCCAGCTGCTAGACCTGACCTCTAAGATTACCTCTTGACTGCTCAACATGTATTATGTATGCATCTATTTATATGCATGTTATTTCCTTCAGTAGAACGTAAGCTTCTTTGGGGCAGGGAAAAATGTTTTGTTTTGTTTAGCCTTTTTTTATGTATACAGAGCATTTTTTAGGATAGTATATATAATATAGTGATGACTGAAAAAAATGCTTGTTAAGTAATTGATAATAGACATGTAGTCTTAATTTTGTAATTGTATACAAAATATAAAATTAACCAAATGAGGACTTCTTGGTACACTAGACAACCCATCTATGGAGAAAAATGAGTAGCATAGATAAGATTTGTGTAAGATATGAGAAATGCATGGCTACTGTGCTTTCAGTACCCACACCAATGACATTAGGCACCCACTGAGATAGTGAAATATATTTCCTTTGAAGTATTTCATTGTATAGAAAAGACATCATGGCATCAATGGAATTGGCAATGTTAAACAGGTTAGATTCTGGACAAGATATAACGAAAAGGATTGTGAAGAAATTAAAATCTTTAAAAACTTTTCTCCTTAAATATTTCAAAATGTAATAAAGGCAAGCATCCTATAAGAAAAAGGATTAACAGACAGGATCTAGGAGTTGCTGGGCTAGGTAAACGTGAGAGAGAGAAACAAAGAGAGAGATAGATAGATAGATAGATAGATAGATAGAGAGACAGACAGACAGAAAAAAGGACAAAGATACAGACAGGGAGACAGAGACAGACAGACAGACAGACAGAGAATGAATATGAATAAATAGATATCAAAGAAGTGTAGTTGCAAAAGCAATCTTTTTTCTGATTGAAGAAAAAAATAAAAAATCATGTGGTATAAAACATTTTACCTCTTCTGGCCAGAAAATTAAGAGACAGATAGTTAAGGAACCTGAATATGGCAGAGAATTTGTGACCCATGACAATAAGAAATGGAAAAGCATTGACTAAGAACAAAGATGGCTCCAGGGGTGACTAGGTGGTGCAGTGAATAGAGTGCTGACCCTGGACTCAGGAGGACCTGAGTTCAAATCTGGCCTCAGACACATAACACTTACTAGCTGTGTGACCTTGGGCAAGTCACGTAACCCTAATTGCCCAGCCTTCCCCCTTCCAAAAAGCAAAAAGAAAAAAAAAGATGACTCCAGAAATAGCTAGCATTTTAGGAAGCACATTGAAACCTACTCTTCGGTGAATTGCAAAAAACCAAATGGCTAAAGGATTTTGATACTGCTTCTGCCACCTAGACCACATTGTAGCCAAGGATGAAGCAGGATCAAACCATTTGCAATAAGGCCTGAATTATTTTAGTGTCCTGAGCAAAAAACCAGAAAATTAAATACTCAAAAGACAAGGACTAGATTAAGGTGATATTGATAATAGTTAAAGTAAAGATAAAGATATTTGCATTGCAAATAGTAGTAGAGTTATTTGAAGTCTTTCTCTAAATTATCCATCATACTACTGTTAATTGGAAATCTATATTTAATATATCTGCTAGCTAATTTATGGTAGCTCAGTTTCCTCATCTGCAAAATGGGTTTCATAATAGGACCTACCCCCTACCTCACAGGACTGGTGTAAAGCTCAAATGAGATGTTTGTAAAGTGCTTAGCACAGTGTATGGTACAGAGTAGGAATTTAATAAACATTCCTTTTTCTTACCTGATACTGAAAAAAATTTTCAATAAATAAAACTGTGAAAATAATTTTAGCTAATACACATAGTTTACACAGGATAAAGAGGTGGAGAAATTCTAGAAAAGCTAGATAAAATTCACCAAAAGTAAATTTACATGGGCTTTGATACTTGGTGATTTCAATACCAAAGTGTGAATAGGTAAGAAGTGATGAGAAATTTATTGAAAAATAAGGATCAGGAATAAAGGATGGGAAAGACCAAAGACTTGTAGGCTACCCAGAAGACTCATGCTTCATATATCATAAATACTTCGAGAGAAAAATATTAATATACAGTACAAGGTGAGTACTGAATAACATCACAAAAGTGAAATACATCATATGTTAATGGACAGAAAGTAACTCATTACAAATGTGGGAGTTATTCCTTTATAAACTATGTACATGTGGTTAGATCACTGTCTCCTTGGAGCCAAGGTCAAAATTAGTACAAAGCTAGAAGAAATAATAAAAATGAGGAAAAGAAAGATATGGAACAAAATTGAAACAGCCAATCTAAATAATTTAAAGAAATTATTGATGATAAAAAATGAGATGTAGATGAAAGATGGAACATAGACATAAAACATAATAATTTCATATGGAAGTTTAACCAATGTATATCAGTTGTCATAAGGAGACCAAAAATAATATAATAACAATTGATAGTCCCTTTTCTTTCTCATTTACCAAAGTACTCTGACAATCAGTCTCCCTATTGTCACTTTAGATCAGACCTGCACAAACTGCCCTGCCAAAGGATTTTGGGATGCCTGCGAAAAATGTAGAGGAAAACATCTTTTCTTTTTGAGGGCTGCCCGAAATCTTTTGGTGTGCTTTAAGCAGCCTGTGGGCGGCAGATTGCACAGGCCTGTTCTAGATTATGGCCTTAGAAAATGGTGAAAATATTGTGGAGATAAGGTTGTAAACAAAGTCACCTTAGATACCTCAACTGCAGGATGTAGGGTTTGGCTTAGATAATCTCTAAAGTCTCCTTCCAATAAAAAAATGTCCATGATCCTGTTAAGTATGAGTCAGAGAAATTCATGAATACATGGAGTGTGCAGAAGATAGAATTCAGATTCAACCTGCATCAAAGCCTGTCAGGGATCCTCTGCAAGGCATTGTAAAGAAGTTGTAGGTCAAAGGGTATGGAGCTCAGAGAGGATGAAGGACCTTGAGGATGATAAAGGTCCTCTAGGTCAGGTGAGAGTTCGTTAAAGTTGATCCTACTTGATCATCCTAAAGTTGATCTAGGTTGATGATAGAGGAGACAAGATTTAGGAGGAGAATGTTCATACTATTTAATTATTTGAAAAACCATCCAATGAAAGTGATATTAGGCTTATGCTGGTTGGTTCCAGTGGGAAGAACTAGAAGAGGAGAGGATGAAAGTTGCCATACATATCTAGGATTAATGAAATGACAGCATTAATGACACTTGGAGCTATCAAAAAGTAGAAAGGAAGTGAGCCCATCACCACTTGAAAGCTCTAAATGCATAAATACCTACGTGGACTGTTTTAGAAGGTATTCTTACATGGGTACAGGTTGAAGTAGATAGCCTTTGAGCTTCTTTCCATTTATAACTTTCTGAGAGGTAGAACAACACCACACCATCAGGAGAACAGAAGCTACCTCAATGTCCCATGCCCCTTGCATTATGAGGATCTCAACATTAAGGCAAATTCTGACTCAGACCAGAAGTCTCTTATAGTAGAAATCAGTGACTGTCTCTCAGGATGAGTTCTGGAGTGGTTCTAGGTTGAAGGTTCTAGACTTAAGGCTCGAAAGTTGTGGCAGTAGAGCAACTTTTCTCACCTGATAATTTCTGACTGCTCATTCCCAGACTGCTATAGTCGAGCAATTGGTCACACTTGGCAGGCAGACAAAAACACATCACCAGTGAATGATTCATGGGCAACTCTTTGAGAGACTCTAGAATGTGGAAAACTCTGGGGGTTTGATTTTTGGAAAGGATGCTTGTGGTTGTGAATCTTTGAACTTTTTATAAATTATATCAACATTCCTATGTAAATACCATGCGGAAACATGTATTGCAAATTGCATTTGGTTTAATTCTCAAGTCTATTTTTACCTGTTCAGTGTAATACCATTCAAATCTGACAACGGATGGTATGCCCATTTCCTGCCAGACTACTCAACATAAAATGTGAATCATCCATGGCTAAATGACTTTCCTTGACATTGAATAAATTTCCAATTTCCTATTTAGCAATGATGCATTACACAATAGATGTTAATATGAAAATAAGTCCTTTCCAGACTTTATTTGTACCCAGACTGAGTTTTTGACTCATTCTGTTTCATGTTAGGTTCATGCACATGCATGTACATGTATATGTATGTGTGTAGCACACCATCATATATTTTTATTCACACAGACAATAGACTATGACATGTCAGAAAAGATCAGAAAAATAATCAAAAGCTAATATAGTCTACAGATACTGAGTTCAAGTAGGCAATTTATTCCCCTAATTCTTTTGTGGGAGACAGTAAAGTGTAGTGTGTAATTGAAAGTTATGCTGACTCAGTGACCTATTGTTCCCAGACCTGCTTGTTAAACAACTTTGGGGAGGTGTCATCCTGACATGTTATCTGAATAACCCCAGGCAAGTCATTTAACCACTTAATGTCCTAGATAACTCTCTATCACTCTAATACTCTCTATCTCTCCAGTACTCTAAGTTGTAAAACAGGGGCTAATGTCCTTTGGCAGAGGTAGTCTCCTAATAGGGAGTTTCCTGTATCAGGGAAATCATATCCTTGAGAAAAACATCCTTGCTGCAATTGGTGCAAGTCTATTTTCAAAGCACAAGGAAATTGGGAAACTGAGAATGGAAATTACATCAGGAAATATTACTTCCACTCAAAAAAATTGCTACATGTTTGTGGCAAAGCTGTAGGTTCCCATATATCTTGCGCATTAAGAGGGAGAATATGTGAGAAAGACAAATGCAGTGTATATTTCTACATGGTCACTTCCTTTAATTCTTGAATGAGTTCCTACTAACCACATCACATGTAATTCTTGGGGTTTAGAAGGTTAGGAATAATCTTTGAAAAAATAAAAGAAAATTAGCAAAAATTAGTCCAAACACACATACCACAAGCAAGACAGTGTAACTATATGCCTATAAGTATATGTTAATAAATTTAGCAACCAAAATATGCAGTGGCCCATAAAGTGACTCATTAAAAGTGAATTTAACTGGACATTGGCACAGCTGGGAATGAATACGTGTGCAATGGTTACAGTAAATGTGCAAATGTAGCCTTTCTTGTAGACCAAGTATTAGGGCAGTAAATTGCATACTTGATGTCTAGTGGTTTCTAGAATGATACTTTTGTTTACACGTTGGGTGAATGCCAGTGGATTTAACAAAATAAGAATAGAAAATCATACATTATTGTTTTAAGTTATTTTAAAAACAACAGATGCAGGGCAGATCATGGAATAGTTTTTGCTACATTGAGGCAAGAATATATGAACTGGAATGTATTTCCTTCTCAGTGGACCAAGAAAACAAATTGTATAAGTTAACAAATTGTATCAATGAAATGTATCAATGTGAATGGCTTTACCAACAGCACATTATATAAGTATTAATTAGCTTGTTAGTGTATTTGACCAGAAAGGTAATAGAAATACTCAGTGAAGTTGTACCTTTCTGACACCATAAGAAACACAATCATAACTATATAAACTATTAAAAATATCTCTGTCTTGTCAAAGCACAATGCTTTGAACATAGTAAATTCTTAACAACTTAATTATTCATCCATCAATCCATGTCTTTTGTACTTTTCTTTAACCTGGTTCCAACAGAAAGTTTTTGGGGTCCATTTTATTTGCAAAAGTTGCTTTTCATAGAAACAAAATCAGTCTCTGCCTTCAAGGAGCTTACATTCTAGTGGAAGACATGAATAAACAAATATCAAATATATTTAAAGTTTAAAAAAGTTGCATTCTAACTATAATTTTGGCTTAAATGTTTCAACACTGAGTAATAGTCTAAAGAAAATGAATCTTATGGAAAGATGCCAGTTTATTTTTTTCAGTGCCCTTCTCCTTTGATCTTTCCACTAGCAGAGGAATTTGGTTACCTTTCTTTAGGAAGCACTGCTCCAGAGACAGGTTGTGCCCTAATGATCTTACTGTTGTATTATTATTAGATATATCTCTTCCTCTTTAGTCACCTTCTCCATAGCTTCCTGACCAACCACCCAATCCTGGGGACATCATCTCCTGTGACTGCCTCCCCTAGAACACTTAGGAAAACTCCAGCCAAGCTTCACTTCACTCTCTCCTTCCCCTACATTCTGCAAGACCTCCTCAACAAACAAGTCCCAGTAGCATGCATAGCCTTCCCTTCTCATTCCCTTCTAGTTTTGGGTTCAAGAACCATGATCAAATCAACTCAGCCATTGTTCCTGGATGGGTGTGTCAGTCCACTCCCCTATGATTCTACTCACAACCCCAAGAAATTTCTGTTTTAAAGTATTCTTCCTTAGCCACTTCTCTCATCTCTGTTTTTTTTTTTTTTACCTTTTAGAATAGAAGATCCTCGAGGGTAGGGATTATCTTTATTTTTGTATTTACATCCCCGTGCTTAGCACAGTGCTTGTCACATAGTTGTTGCTGCTGTATTTTGCCCTTAATTTTTAAAGACAACCAATGACATTACAGTGTTGTAGTCAGGTTATGGTATGTTTAGCTTTGGCTGATCATATCAGTACGAATTCAGAAGGCGTTACCACAGCTCAGGCACAAGGGGTCCACTGGAAGATTTAGAGTGGAACTGCCTCTGGATTTGTGCATTTCCCTTGTGCTTATGTGATTCTTCTTTGTTCATGGAGTAAGGGCTTAACAAATGCTTATAAATTCCTTTATTTGTTTGTTATTCATTTGTTCATTCCTTCCTTGTATCACCTTAGGAGATAATAAATCTTTGAGTGCAGAAGCTGATTTATTTGTTCCTTTGTATTCCAATGCCGAGGATAGGATTTGGTATATAACAAATGCTTAATCCATGTTTTTTTTTTTATTAATTTGTTTGTTCATTGTATCATTCTAAGAGGAAGTAAAGACTTTGAGAGTAGAGACTGTTTTCTTCTTCTTTGTGTTACAACACTTAGGATAGTGCTTGAAATATAGATGTTGTTGTCCTGGATTTAAATGAGACAGTATTGAGCAAATCATCAGCCTTACTCTCTCTTCCAGAGTCATCAAAGTCCAATGCCAAGACAAAAATCAGGATGACTGGTGATGGCCTGGAATGTGGTGGATGGTGTGGGCCTCTTTGATGTCTGGCCAAGCTCAGAGCACCGCACCGTTTTCAGCCACCTTCATAACTGTTGGAACAGTTTTTTCTTGTCTGTTCATTCTGCCAGGGGAAGTCTTCACATGCTTTGTGTAGGCATCTCCTAACTAACCAATAGATTTAAAGCCTTGGCCATTCTCAGCCTGGTTTAGTCAATCTGCTAGATGCTTTATGGAGTGTGGTCACTATGTATGCTACATCTTCTTAGAGCCACCGGTTAGAATTGGGTGAACCTTTTGTGGGGTCAACTTCCACTCTAGCACCTCAAAATTCACTAGAAATATTTTATGTTCATAATTCCCAGACTGTCTCCTCTAATTGGCATTGCCGCTGATACCATTTCTAAGAGACAAAGTATTGAATTTTATCATCTTCCACCATTTTCTTCCAATCAACATACTTAATTTGTCAGTGACTTAGCTATTTATTACTCCCTTCACCACATATTAGGCCTATCATTAAGTTAGACTATTAATGGCAAACAGAGAAGCTTTTCTCTTAAGATATATTTACATCCTCACTGCTTATTTATGTGTGGGTGTCTTAGTGCTGGGGCTTTGTTTCCTCACTGTTGGAGGAGCAGACTATGGCTTCTGACAATCAGGCAGGTGTTCCTGAAGATGAAGTCAGGCACTCTTCTGGTTGAGTTTATGAATTCATATCTGAGTTGCTGGGACTAGACCAGAGGTAGTGTAGGACTGATGGAATATAAGATCTTCCCAGTCCATTAATAGGCCTATGTGACCACATGTGTCCCCTTTTCCCTTGGAAGAGGAGCCATGTTCCCAGGTCTAAAGTTACACAGGTATTTCATTTGTGAATGTCTTGCTGCTTTGAACTTCAGCTCAGTTCATAGCTGTGGCACTGTCCTGAGTAATATAGAACCCATCAGGAGCCTAGGGGGAAGCTTGCTTATGGGGAGGCTTGGTGTTGGAAGGCTTTCACACCTTTTGGTACTGGGTCAATTATGCGCTGAGACACCTGGGTTGTGATGCCTTCTGGCTCTTAGCCTATTAGTTGAAAACTATATATACTGGGAGGTTGGCATTTTACTTTGGGGTTCACTCATGGGAAGACTGCCTGTGATTTGGCCAGACAAGACTCTGGATAACCATTGTTAAGGAGCCCCTGGGCTTTGAGAACCCAGATGTTGGCACTTCCTGGTCTGGTGATTATGTATCTATTACTTTGTTAGTTGGAGCCCTGTCTATTGGATCCCTGTGCTAATTTTTCTATGTTTCTCTGCTTGTATTTTCTCCATGTTCAGGGTGCTGATCCTTCCCCTGAACTAGTGAATGACTTATATATGTTTAATTAAAGTAAGATTGTTAATGTCTTTGAAGCTGTCTTTCCTTTTGAAAAACAGATCAAAGAACCTGTCCTAGCAGACCATCCTGGCTGTGCTAGGGTGCTTGCTAATACAGGTGGGTACAGTGATCAACAGACCTGGGAAGGGAGCCCTACTAAAAGACATTTTTTTACTTTGTCACAGGTATTGGTGGGTAAGACATTTCAGATGAATCCACAGGAGATATTTCTGTTGTAACATAGTTGTCTAGGTGTGAATAAAAATAGAAACAATTTCCTCCCCTAACTCTTTGTCCTGTACCTCCTAAATGAATACCAGTATTGACAGCCCTCAGATAGAATGGGATACCTTGTTAGTCTCAGTTAATTCATTAAATTTACCGAGGTTTCAAACAGGTGACAGAGATGTGTTTGATGCATGTTTGTTCATGAAAGATCAATGCATTGCGGTAATGAGTGATGGGTGATATACACTTTGTAAAGTGATAGTTACCTGAACATTGGAGAAAAAGTCTCCTGTCTCCTTTTCCTATAGAAGAACAGTTCACAGTCTTGCCAAAGACTTATCAAAAGTCAGTTGACAGAAAAAAAAAAATATGTTTAACATATATTATAACATATAATTCAAGGAAAGTTTCATTTTAGAAATGTTTTAAAACAAATAACCTATGGAAAAACCATAAGCAAATAGAATACATTGACCGTAACTAAGATCAATTATTCATTCATTCAATATGTATTTATTGAGTTCTGTGCTAGTCACACTGCTAGGCATTGATGATACAAAGGCAGAAATGAGCGCCCTTAAGTAGCTTATATTCCATTATAGGAAACATGAATATACCAACATAAGAAAATACAAAATATATATAAATCAAATTATGAAGAGAGGAAATATGGTATGTCGGAATGAACTTAGCTCAATTTTCTCTTCTTGCTCTGGCTTTTAGATCCTGGGCAGGTTCCTTTATGTCTCAGTGTCATGTATAAGTCTCTGAGGTACAGAGAGGAAGAGGAAGAGGGGTTTATTAAGTGCCTACTATGTACTAGGTATGCTATGAACCATTTTACTGATATCTCATTCAATCCTTGTAACAAACTTGTGAGGTAGGTGCTGTTATTATACCTTTTTAAAGGTGATGGAACTCAGCTGAATGTTAGAGGGAAGAGAAGTTAAAAGATTTGTTTAGGGTAACAGAACAAGGAAGTATCCGAGGTTGGATGTGAGCTCAGGTTTTCCTGATTCCAAGACTGGCAGTCTAATCACTGTGCCACCTAACTGCCTCAGAATTCTTATAGAACTCACTGCTCTGTATACATAGAAGTTTCCTCATTGGCAATTCCCTACACCAATGAAATTATAGATTCAGACTCCCTTAAAAAAAAAGAGTAATTTCCAGGGATAAGAAAAGGCACTAGCAATTGGGAAATCAGATATACCACACATATTACAAGTGGCCTCTAAGGAAATGAAATATTGTAAAAGGCCAATGTTAAGAGGGAATATATTTGAGGCATAACTTGGGATAATCTGTATAACCCAGATCAACTTGTTTGTGGGAAACAAGGAGATAGACTTGTTTGGCTCATGCTTACGGTGTGCAGGAGTGTTGTGTGTGGTAATAGATATCTGTATGGATGCTGCTGTATTGGAGTAGGGAGAGATTGGAGACAGGAAGACCAAATTAGGAGGCTCTCAGAAAGGGTTAATATGACTGAACTAGGGTGGTGGCTACATGAATGTAATGGAGATGATGGATGTGAGATGTTGTGGAGGTGTAATTGAAAAGATTTACCATGTTATTGGATGTATTTGTTGAGTAAAAGAGAAGAGTTGCGGTCAATCTGTGAACTTGGGAAACTAGAAGAGTGGTAGTACTCTCAACAGAAATAAGGTCATTGGGAAAATAATCATGAAAATTAAAAAAAAATCTTCAAAGTAACAAAACAGCAACAAAAATAAATCTTCTGGTACATTATCTTTTTAAAACTATTTTTGCACTATTTCGTTTCCTCCTTAGAGTAACTGTGAGTTCTGGATAGCAAACATCACTTCCCTCATTTTACAGATAACAATTGACTGGTCATAGATAGAAACTGAGTCTTACTGAGGCTCATAAGGTTGTCATATGGTTAAGGAATTGCATCTCTAGGTCTAAAAGCCAGATCTTATGCTATCTAGCCCAGTGCATTTTTGTTTCAGTATGCAACATTGCTCTTAAAAACTATATAAGTGGGACAATACATATGTATATTTTATAAAATAACAATAGTTATATTAACAATGATAGCTATATTTCCCTAAACAGAACGTTAAGAAAATAATTCATTGTACATTGAAACGGATATCTATTTTGGGGGGAGGGACACCATGCTTCATGTCAGTTACCATCTAGAGGCAACCAACCATCTACACTGTAATTTGTGTGTGTGCTATCTTTTTTGGTACACATGTAATTTTACTTTGATAAATAACACATGATACCAGTGGCTTTGCTGGCTGACCTGTTGAAAGACCAGGCCCAAGAGAGCCATCAAGATAGTTACAAAGAATCTGGGTCAGCCACCATAAGAACTATGATCACTTCAAAGCAAATAAACAAGCAAAGGGCAAAGCAGTGGCTACACTCATAATAGGTTAGGGAAAGAAAATATACAAAGATAATAGAAACATGACAGAAGTAGGG
This sequence comes from Petaurus breviceps papuanus, assembly GCF_028583685.1. Taxonomy (NCBI): domain Eukaryota; kingdom Metazoa; phylum Chordata; class Mammalia; order Diprotodontia; family Petauridae; genus Petaurus; species Petaurus breviceps. The sequence continues at coordinate 10,062,964 of NW_027187348.1, read as the reverse complement.
TTAGAGGGGAATGAGTAAAGAAGTCAACTTAGCTTAGGGAGGAGGAATGCAGAAGTGGGGGAAGGGAAAAGCAAATGGTTCACAAGCTTAGGGAATCCTTAACTCTCTAATTTCCCTTTACTTTATAACAAAATTTAAAAATAAAGACAATTAATTATTAGGTATTTAATTCTTTTTTTTTTTTTGCTTTGTTGGAGGGCAATTGGAGTTAAGTGACTTGCCCAAGGTCGCACGACTAGGGTTTTGTGTGTGTGTGTGTGTGTGTGTGTGTGTGTGTGTGTGTGTTAAGTGTCTGAGACCAGATTTGAACTCAGGTCCTCCTGACTCCAGTGTCAGTGGTCTATTCACTGTGCCACCTAGCCACCTTTCAGATATTTAATTCTAATAAAGAGATTTTTCAGGTTTGAAAATAATATTAGGTAATCTCTGCATGTCAGTTCCCTTTCCTGTAAAATGAGAAAGTAAGTCATTATTAGATCTAAGCTTCTATGATTTCACATGGTTATAAGCTATATCAACATATAGGTTAATCTCGTTCAGGGATATACAAGGCTGTGTGTGTATCCTAGCCCTACTTCTTTGTCTTTCACATTCATTCGATTAGCTAGCTGGGTAGGACCAGCAACTGATGAGAGTGGGATAACCAAGGTGGTGACCTTGTGCTGGCTTACCTTCTGGCCTTCCCCTTCAGTATTGCCAAATGTGTGCATAAAGAGTCCTGGAACAAACAAAACAAAAACTGTCAACATTGCTGTAACCAAAATCACTATGCCTTGGGGTTTTCAGGCTTGCCTCTTCTGTTCCTGGCCTTTTGTTTTGCTTCAGTGTATAGTAATATTCCTTATACAGGATTTGGTAGGTACTTTCATCTGTTTGTTCTACAATCTACTACGTCCTAATTATTTTGTTTGAAGTAAAGAACATGAAATTAGAGGTGAACCTACAATGATTAACCATGTTAGAATAGTGATCGAGGCACATTGGAACATGGTAAAATGGCAGAACTGGAGTTCCTAGATATTGTTTTTAAAATGTTCTCTTTAAATCACTTGCTTACAAAATTACAGGTGCAAGATTTTCCCAAACAGTTTGATTGTGTAACACTTAGAGGTTTGAAGTACTATGATAGAACCCATGAGCATAGATTAGCAGTCTTGGGAGGAATATGGCTGGGTGGGGGGGGAGTTCTGAATGTTTTCAAGGATTCTAAGAACAGCAGGACTCAGTGGTATGATATGGCAGCCAGAAGCTGATGTCTGCAAATAAGGGAACCATTGTGAACAGGACAGGGCCACAACTCTTCAATTATTCCTCAATTTTTGGATATTCTCTTACTTTTCAATTTTTATGTGGAAGAGAAATTAGACTAATTCTGCTGGGCATCAGGAAGTGGAACTAAGAGCAATGGGAGGAAGTTGTAGATTGGTTAATTTAGGCTGGATGCAAAAAAGAATTTCCTGATAGTACCTAGACAGTTTTCAGAGCTGCCTACAATTGGAATGGATCATTTCAGCAGCTCGTGAAGCCACCTTCTAAGGAATGGTGGGGCTGTAATATGCCTTGGTGATGAAAGAATAACTTTCTTGTTTGATGTACCGAAGATGTTAATTCAATGATCCAAGTTATTATCCTTTTGGAAGCATCTCTGTATATGCCTTTAACCTGCCTCCTCTTGTTAATACAACATGTCCTCAATGTGAGGCCCAGGACCCAGTCTGTTTGTTTACTGAACAATATCCATCACTAGTCACTTCTTGATCATGTTAATGGTGATGATTTATGACTAATACATGGCTACCTGCCAATATTTTTTGTTATTTCTTTCAAGAGCAATTAGATAGCTCTTCTCCTGAAATGTTTGCTGATAAATTTTAAATCAATTTTACATGTGTTTCCAGGATCAGCTGAGCTCATTATGGACATTATCTGATTGAACAATTTCAGGCTTGGTGTAGGGGCTATTGGGAGTGGATTAATAATGGGCCACTGACTTGACAGCATAACACAGACCAGATACCTAGTAAAGGGACAGTCTGTTGGGTCTACAGTTCCTCTCTACTCCCCCAGAAAAGGAGAGGGACTGGTCTTAGAATTATCTTGTACTGAGTTTTTCACATTTTATACACTACACCATGTTGCTTCTCTTGGTTGCTGAAAAAGGAAGATTCCAACCATGTATAAAATGAGGTAGAGATAGGGATTGGACTTGTCATTTCATTGATATGGATAACTCTCAGATAAGGAAACTCCCTCTATTAGTGCAAGTTGTCATCATCTTTACAATTTTTATTCTTAGATGAAATATAGTACTATAATGGATTAGAGGTAGGAGGGTCAGTAGGAAGTCAGCCATAGTATATGGGGAGAAAATGAGCAATTTAAGAATATCTACCTGCTGAAAAGAATAAAAACTGCCCAGATTTGTCAGGTTTTATAATGTATGGTTTAAAAAGGGAAGAAAAAAAAAACATCCTTTTTTTCTTATTCAAGATAATCTACAGTGACAGTCTTGCATATTAAATGAGGAAAGGTCTTCATGAAAGCAAACCATTTCTGTTCTTGAACCTATAGTAGAAATTTCTTGTAAGCCCTGACTTCCAATGTCAGTTTACAAAGAATTAGAGGAGGTAACAAGTGACCAAGCAAGTATTTTAAGATTTATCATGCTTGGACTACAAAAATATAATGCATGCAATTGGGCATCCATTAGGAGAAAGATGACTTTGGAAATGTTTAAGAACTCATGGAAGGAAGATAAGATGGGGGAAGAGCAGTTTATTTAAATACAAGAGAATGGTCAACATAAACACAACCAGTATGGAAATGAATATGGTGATAAGGCAAACAAATATGAGGCCAAGTTCTGTCCTTGGAACCACATGCGCCTTCATCTACAGGCAGATTTTGCCTGATAAGCAAATGTGTCAACAGGCAAAATATACAAGGAACTGGCAGCTGATTAAGGGGGAGTGTTACCAGTTGTGCAGAGTTCTTTGAAAAGTTCAGGGACCTGATTCACTCTCTATGGAAATCTATGAGAAAATGTCAGGCAAGATGTGGGGGGGAGAAAAGTCAGCTAATTTAAAGCATTAAAAATGTGGGAATACATTTCTTGAGTTTCTGCTTCCCATATTTATGTCCCATATAGCTGGTGTAATCTCTCTCTCTCTCTCTCTCTCTCTCTCTCTCTCTCTCTCTCTCTCTCTCTCTCTCTCTCTCTCTCTCTCTCTCTGTCTCCCTTTCACTCTCTCTCACTTTCTCTATCTCTCTCTTTCTGTCTCTCTCTCTGTCACACATGTTAACAGATTTTCTATGTTGTCACTGAAATTGTTCTATCTGGCATTCTTTTGCTGCTAAAATGTTTTTAAGTTAATGCCATTAGATTTACATTAAAAAATCACAGCTGTTTAAAGTCTAATTGTTTGGTATTTGAAAGATAGATTATATAGTAATAGGTATTTGCTTTATCAGTCAGCATGTTTGTATGTATGTATACATGTATACACATATGTTTACTATGTGCCTCAAAAATTTTAGTGGGATATATACAGCAACCAAAGCCTAATTCTGCACCTTTAAGGCTCCTTATGACTGGAATGTTTTTTTGCACTGATTTTAGAGCAGAAGTTGACCCATAAGAAACAAGTCAACTTTGACAACAGTCATGGGGTTAAATTTACCTTCTTTCTGATCCTAGATCCTCTGGAGCAAAAGTACCATGGCCCCCTGGATTTTCCTGATTCAAACCAGACAACTTGGATATGAATGTTTGACTGAGAAAATTACTTACTTATCTCAAATGCACTGGTCATATTGACTAATACCACTTTTCAAAGTGCTTACACATATTGAATTCATCTTTACATTCATGCTACAAATTGAACCTGAGGCTAATATGTTTCTTCATTATTGACTCTTATAACATAACTTTTTTTGAGTAAAAGGCTCTTGGTTTCATTTCTCAGATGCTTTCTCATCTCAGGTCTTTGGTCCTGGGGAGGTCTTCCTGATGAAGGCTGGTTGTCTGGCTAATTTGCCACCCTAGGGATCCCTATTGCCCTTGTCAGGCAGTCATATGAATTCCAGCTTATATGTATGTTTCTAGATTTCACTCATCTGGCTTGGTGATACTTTCAATGATTTGGCTAAAACCATATATTTTTTAATGCTTTTTCTTTGTCCATGTCCATGTTTTCCTTTGAATCATTAAGCATGAAAGTGGTTATGGGGATCAAATAACATATATAAAGTACTTTGCAAATAGTTAAGCACTATGTATATGTCAGCTAATATAGGCATTGTCATAATGAATGAGCAGAATGGTTTGCTAATGATATGAATTCAACCAATACTTTTTAATCATTTGCTAAGTGAAAGGTACTTTACCAAATGCCTTACCAGAGATCTCAAACTCGCCAGCAAGTAGCAGAATATGACCTGAACTGGATTAAAATGTAATTGGGAAATGTGAAACAATAAAATATAGATATAGTTAATTTATGACTTTCTAAGTCAACTTGTATCCCATAGGGACCCACTTCTCTTTGAGTTTGACACCACTGCCTTATACAATTCAATTTTTATACACAAAAGATTATAGGTGTAGAGCTAGAATGGCCCTTGGGGTCAACAGGTACCACCTCCTTATTTTACAGATGAACTAGTGTAAACTCAGAGAAATTATGCAACTTGCCTAGGGACACACTCCATTATTTTACAGATCAAGAAATTGAGATACAGAGAGGTTAAGTGACTAGAGCATGTTACAAAGCTGGTAAGTGTCCAAGTTGGGATTGGAAATCTCCCTGATTCCAAGTCCAGTGACTTATTCAGTAAGAGACATTGCCTCTTCATTATGTCTACCATTTCTTTTAGTCATTGTTGATGATAAAAAGACAGCGCAGTAGTGTCACACTCTATTAGGAATGGGACCACTAATCCATGCATAAGGATCTCTATAGGTGCATAATTACAGTTTTAAAATGGAATGTTATTAATGTCTTATTGTATTTTTATTTTAAAGTATTTCATAATTACATTTTACTCTGACTCAAACTCTGCATTTGATGCCTCTACTTTAGATTATCTATAATTTTAATATTCTGAGACTGTGATCTTTCATAATGTGTAGTCATTTAGCTGAAACAGGAGAGTATTGACATAAAAAGATGGATTTTTCTGGTTGTGAGCAACTTGGAACCATTGAAAGTCTGTAAAATTTCTCAAATCAATGAAATGATTGATCAAAAAGCACTTATTAAGTGCTATGTGACAGATGCTATATTGGGTACAGGAAATATAAATTTGAAACTGAGAGATATGTCTGCCCTCAAGGATCTTACCTTCTATATAGTGAGAAGGGGGGATGAGGTAAGGGAATATAGCTTGTTAAAAAAAGATGAAGTCTGGGGCAGCCAGGTAGCACAGCGAGTAAGAGCACCGGCTCCAGTGTCAGGATGACCTGGAGATCGAATCCTGGGCTCAGACACTCAGAACCACACCCAGAAATAACTGGCCGTCTAACCTTGAGCAAGTTACTTAACCCCAATTGCTTAAAAAAATGAAGTCTATGTACAAAATTTATATATATATATATATATATATATATATATATACACACACACACAAAACCTATGTAGTGTGTGTGTGTGTGTGTGTGTGTGTGTGTGTATGTATGGTTTATGTGCAGGGGTGTAGATTATGGGGAAGGGGCATCACCCATCAGGGAAGTAAGAAAAATAAAGTCTCTTCAACTGAGCCTTGAAGGTTAGACCATTCTAGTCAAGGGGAACAGCTTGTATAAGCAAATAGAGACAGACAGGATTTGTCTGGACTATGACAAGTGATCCAGTTTGGACCACAGAGTACATGAGGATAATAATACCCTTAATCATGTACATGAGGAGGAAGTAAAGTATATAGTTCCTTCATTTGTAAAAAAAAAAAAAAGGATAATAACATGTACCTCCTAGGATAAGGGCAGCTCGGTAGCACAGTGGATAGAGTGCTAAGCCTGGAGTCAGAAAGACCTGAGTTCAAATATGGCTTCAACGCTTACAAGCGTATCCTGAGTAAGTCACTTAAGCCTGTTTGCCTCAGTTTCTTCATCCAGAAAATGAGCTGGAGAAGGAAATGGCAAACCACTCCAGTATCTTAGCCAAGAAAACCCCAAATGGTGTCATGAAGGGTCAGACACAACTGAAAAATGACTGAACAATAACAACCTCCCAGGGTTATTGTGAGGATCAGATAAGATAATATTTGTAAACCCTTTAAGTCTAGTACCTGGAACATAGTAAGTGCTTAATAAAAACTTACTTCCTCCCTTTAGAAAGACAGACTGTAGTCAAATTGTGAAAGGCTTTTAATGACAAATGGGAGTTTATATTTTATCCTAAAAGTTAGGGGAAACCACTAAAGCTTTATGAAGAGGAGTGTCATGGTCAGACTCATACTTAGGAATGTCATTTGTATGCCATGTGAAGGTTAGATGGGAGATTTGTGACAGTGGATTCAGGAGATCTTTTAGGAAGGTATTACAATAGTGTAGGCAGGGAATTTGATGGCCAGAGACAACATGGTTGTCATGCCAGGTGACATTACTGCAATGTTCAGGAGGCAGAATTGAAAAGAATTGACACCTTATTAGATAAGGGAATTGAGGGATATTGAAAGGTCAAAGATGTCTTCTATATTGCAAACCCATTTCGCTTAAAGATGATACTCTTAACCAAAGGAGAAAAGTTTGGAGAAAGGGTAATATTACACATTTTTTCTCATATTCAGTTCTAGCCCAGATCACTGTTCATTTGTACCATGGATCTACGTTATGTATATAAAGAGAGGCTAATTAATTTGGCTGTCCTTTCAACTACTATGAGTTTTACATTCATTTTCTTTTTTATATACTTATGGCTAAACATGTTTTTAAAATTTTATTTTTAAATGTTAAATTTTAATAGTATTTTATTTTTTCTAATTACACTTAAAGAAAGTTTTCAACATTCACTTTTATAAGATTTTGAGTTCCAAACTTTTTTCTCCTCCCTTCCCCTCCCCAAGACAGTGAACAATCTGATATAGATTATACATGTACAATCATATTAAACATATTTCTACATTATTCATGTTGTGAAAGAAGGATCAGAACAAAAGGGAAAAAACCAAGGGAAAGGAAAAACAAACAAAAAAAGGTGAAAATAGTATGCTTTGATTTGCATTCAGGCTCCATAGTTCTTTCTCTGGATGTTGACAGTATTTTCTTTCATGAGTCTTTTGCAATTGTCTTAGATCATTGCATTGCTGAGAAGAACCAAGCCTGCCAAAGTTGATCATTGCACAATGTTGCTGTTACTGTGTACAGTTCTCTCCTGGTTTCGATCACTTCACTCATCATCAGTTTATGTAAGTTGACTAGGTATATTAAAAAATGACTGGATCTTGCTGAAGAGATCAGTTAGTATTTGGGGACCCAATGCCATCAGCATAATTGAAACTTGAAAACAGGATCCTTTAGAAAACTTTTCCATTGCCAGTGACCTTAGATTTAGAGTTAGAAGTGGTATTAGGATCTAGCTTGTCAGATCTCCTCCTTTTACAATGAAGAAAACTGATGCCCAGAGAGTTTGAAGGAATTTCTTTCTTTGGATTCTGAACACAAGATTTCCCACATCATTGCCAAATATCTTTGAAAAACAAACCTCCCTATTTTATATTTCATTCGAGGTTGATATTCCATGGTCACTGAATAAAATTATCTCTATGGCTTCATCTTTCCTAGAGTCCTGTACAATTCAAAATACATGGAGGAGAGGTCTTGTGGAAATTATTTAAGGCTGTACGTTGTTCTTCTGAGTCAAAAACTCTGCACACAGTAGATACAGCACAATCTTTAATTTTCTATCTTTCTTGGTTAGTTGGATCGCTGGCAATGTGGTCTCATTTAGAAGATTCTTTTCTAGTTTCTTGTTTTCATTTGTAGTAAACACAATGCTTGTTTAGACCAATCTCATAAAATCTTATAAGTGTGAGATAAAGTGGTAGTTCTTGATCTCTTCTCAGGTGTTAACAGCAGATTCCCTTTGGAAAGCTTTGCCATTTTTTTTTCAAATATTCCACTCTGAGATATTTTGAAAAACCAATGCTAGAGCTCTTTCATAAAGCTTGTACCTCTGGCATAGATATCTTTTGAGTGTATTTGGTCTGTAAACAGAAATAGCTTGTTGTAGTTGATGGTGTTGGACTTGAAGTCAAAAGGTCTGGGTTCAAATCCATCACTAGATGACTCCAGGCAAGTTACTGCAACTGGATGTTCCTTGAACAAGTCCCTAGGACTTATACTGTAAGTCATAGAAAGTATGTGATCTAAATTGGTGGAGAAAGTTCTCTATACTAGAAAAATCACAGGTCTTTAACCTATCTGAATATTTGTATATTTTGGCAGGTCTAATAACTCCTTCCGAATTCACCTTCCAAAGCTCTATCAGTGTACCTATTACTGAGGTGGGAGAGCATAAATATCGTGGTTCTATTATTGCTGCTAATAGGTTGATAATAGGTTATTGTGGATTCTAAGAGTTTTGGAATCTAGAAATACTGTTAGATTTTCCTTATTTCATGTATATGTTTTATGCTTCCAGTTTCATTTGTGAATACTATTGGGATAATCTGGCTTAGGGGGGTGTCAATGCCAAATTTGCTCCAAGTTTATTTTTCCATCAACTACTTTTAAAAGAATATATGTTTTAGTGATTCTATCAGCGTCATTTTTCTGGGTGAGATAATGTTGACTGTATTCTTCCGTACCTTTTCACTATAATGAACTTATATTCTAAACTGATGTTACCTTGGGCTATCTTATCTTCTGGCATAAAGGAGAATGGCTTTTTGGCTGAAGTGCTTCCTGATCTCTTCTTGGTTATACATGGATAGGAATTTTGTTGTTAATTGTTGATTGAATGTCTTTAATTGGGATAATATGGTGGCAAATTAGTAGCTGGAATGAACTTCACAGGTCATCTAGTCCAACCCTTCTTATTTTATAGTTAAGGAAATAGACCCAGAGACATTAAGATATGTTTATTATGGTCATGTACTTAGTAAATTGCAGAATTGGGAGTTGAGCTCAGGTCCTCTGACTCCAAATCTAGACTCTATTCATTGTACCACACTTGCCATTTCCTAGTTTTTGAAACCCCAGCACATTTAAACAAGTTGAGTTGGAGCTGCTGTAATTAAAAATCTGCTTCCCTTTCATGGTTACCCTTTCTTATATTTTGGCATTGACTTTGATCCTTTCTGTAACTGGTCATCTCCCTATGCTTAGATATTAGTTACTCTAACTTCTATACCACTCATTTTCTGTTAGAAAATTTCAAGTTAATGTACATTTCTATATTTCAGTGTTCAACATCTAGTACCTTCTGAGTATATAAAAGAAGAAAGTATTAATGATGCACAGGTGTGAATCTCTTGATTCATTCTTTGATCGTTTTCATTTCGTTTTTAGAATAGTCATTTTCCCACATGGTTGGCCATCTTCTCCAGTATCCACTTTTGCAATAAAATCAAGGAATATCAAGCTACATGTTGATCTAGTTTGGAGGACCTTGGCAAATTCTTCATAGGGTTCCTCTACTTTATTTTCTGTAACAGATGTTTGTACATAAGCTATGACGAGATAGCCAAATATACCATGAAATAATGTTTCTCTTTGCCATTGGATGTGTGAGGAAGCCAATTCCTCCAACTCCTTTTTTTTCTCCTCTTTTGGGAACCTGTGATCATCTCTCCTTCCATTTGGCAGCAATTTCTTTTTGGATTAGGGTTTCATTTTTAGGAAGAAGATCCATCTAAATATGGTTGGGTTCATTTATAGAATCACAGAATCTCAGACTTGGAAGCACCTGAGGCCACCTAATCCAATATGTACCTAAACAATAACTCCTTTCAGTAGCTTATGTGTCCTGCCTACATCAGTCATGCATCCCTTTGCCATATGCCCAGGTATCTGTATCCTGTACAACAGGGTACTTGGAATTCTCAGTGGAAATCTTAAGTGGTAATTAAGTGGTGATCTTAACAGGTAGATATCATATTCATTCTGAGGGATCAAGTTGTGGGATGCTCCTGGGGCAAGACCAGAGTAAAGCCAGTACAGGAGTACTGAGCTCTGTACTCACATGCAGTGTTTCATTGCCTATAGAAGTCTAGAGGACCCAGTGGTATGTGGATTGGGGCCCACAACAATCTGTGTTCTCTTACCATTAAACAAAAGAGGGTTTACATCCGAAAAAGAGGGAGGCATCACTGGCTGGCGCTCACCTGTCAGTTCCCCCTTTCAGGATTAGGTATATGCTTGCATCAGATCTCTTCAAGACAGCTACATGTCCCAGGCACTGCCATGTGTCCTTCATGTAACATGTATAGTAACAAGCATTTAAAGCCACACTTACTTTCTTCCAGCTAGTCTCCTGTATGAGTGTGATTCTGAATCAGTTTTTCTGTTGTCTTTTCACGTTATACCATGCTAAAGTATATTTTCAATTTAAATGTACAAATTCTCCTCCCTCCTAATGTTAAACAATTATGTATTTCTGTGGATATCAAAATCCACTTTCTAATATGTGGTGTATTTTAATTCCATGCTACTATTCACTTCCAGTTTCCCATTGACACGCTCTGGGGTTGATTCTGCTTTCTGAACCTTTCAGGGATGTAACAATGTACACCATATGGTCTCAGAAGACACTTCTTGCAATAACAAATTCTTTTCCACAACCAGCCTTCCCTCTTGAATGTATGTGCTGAATATGATTTTGCATATGCTTCTTTTACATAATGATCCAGCTTTCTTGCTCTTCTGTTCAGTTCTTTCATCATTGCTTCAAGGTCTTTAACTGAAGCAAAAGATGACAATGCCATCTACATAACTGAGGTGGTTCTGGTCCTTGAGTCCTCTTTTTTATTTTTTGAGACCTTGAAAGTTTTCTCTAGGCAGAAGGTGAAGAGTCTTAGTGAGATACTGGTCTATTAATTCTACACTACAAATTGAACTTTCCACCCTACTTCTCAAGAGTAGATACGATTGTATCTACCATTCAGATATGTTTGGTGGTAGTGGAGGTGTGTGTGGGGGGAGGGTTGGCAGGGAGTGGAGCTCACTATATAGGGCTTTTCCTCACTTCTCTTCCAGGGCTTCCAACAATGCTTCTGTTTCCATTAAGCAAAAAAAAAAACATAAAAAATAACTTGTTTATTGCTTATTATTCAGCTTCTTCCACAGCATAAAAGCAAGTCAAATGTAATGTACACTTTAGCTACATATGTATGTTGTGTTGTGTTATTTGTTATATGCTTTTTAAATTGCCTATAAGAGGTGTATATATAATCAAACTGCTGGGATGCACATGCTATTTTATCAAATGATTAATTAAAAAGCAATATCCTGAATGGACAAATGCCAGCTAAAGACAATCTAAAGCATTCATATCAACTCATTGAATTCCATTGCCTGATTTTTCTGTATAAGAAGTTGGAAAATAAATAAACCTCGTACATGAAACGAATGTTTTCTTATGTGGTTTATGACACCTGCTTCCCCAGTCTCAGAAAACCTGCCTTCAGGTTGATTTGTGACTGATTCAGGCAGTCACTTTCTCATTTAATGTTTCTAAAATTTCTGCACACATTAAAGGGCATGATATCTGGGGACACATATTTGGAAAGTCTTTGTTTTTATTATAAGAGATCCTTTTCTTTCATTTCCTTTCCCAGCTTTCCCTCTCTCCCCCTTTCCTGCTTTCCCCTTTTCCTTGCCTTTCTCTTATTTTCTCTCCTTTCCCTGTACACTCATTTCTCTTTCCCCTCCCCTCCCCCCTTTCCCTCTTTTCTCCTTTCCTCTTCATGGCTTATCCAATAAATTTATTTTCTCTGCATGGATTATTCTGGAAGGAATGTAGATTCATTTGAAAAGGATAACAAGTTATAGGAACTAGGTTTTTATATATTCTTACAAAAAGTCATGTATTTAACAGAACATTGTATCATAGTTTAAGGATTCCTCCCATATTCTTACTTTTCCAATGCTTTTTCCCAGGAAGCACACAGTTACCAAATACAAACACATAAAACCCAGAATCAACAACAACAAAGCATTTAAACTCCCCTCCAATTTTTTTCCCTTGTAGCTAAATGTAGAAGCAATAGAAATATGTCAGTCAGAAAGCCTCTGGTTTCCTTGCTGCTGCCTTAACCCATGCACATGTGTTTAACAGTGGAAAAACAGAGCTTTGGGTGCAGAGTTTCATTCTCTTTCTTGATTCAAATGCATACTAAAATGAGAAGAGTCACTAATAGGACGAAAACTAGGAATTATTTTACTTAACCTAAAAAATGTTTGAATCAACATGGAGAGGAAGGTCAGAGGGAGAGGAGCTCCATAGAAATGAGACCCTGGAGGCCATGGTCTAAGATTGTGAGAGGGAGTAGCCAGTGGTGACCATGAAATGCAAAGCAAAGGGTGAGTAGTCTGCGCAAAGTTGTGGCAAAAGGCTTATTCCCTCCTTGTGCTATCATGTCAGCACTATGGCATTTCTAATCACCCTATCTTTTGCTCTGGCAGCCAGTTTCCTTGTCTCCCAGGACTTCACCTCAGGATTGTATGTGATTTCATTTTGCACCAGAGAGATGTGATGTAGCCTCCTGTGAAAAATGGCCAAGCATTCTAAAACATAATTATAAACTTTAGAAATGTCATCCTAGGGGCAGCTAGGTGGTGCAGTGAATAGACCACTGGCCCTGGAGTCAGAAGGACCTGAGTTCAAATCTGGCCTCAGACACTTAACACTTACTAGCTGTGTGACCTTGAGCAAGTCACTTAACCCCAATTGCCCCACCTTCCCCCCTCCAAAAAGCAAAAAAAAAAGAAAGAAAGAAAAAAAAGATGCAAGCTTGTCGAAAAATAGCTCTCATTTCTGGAGCACTTTAAAGTTTGCCAAGACCTTCCCTCCAAGTAGTCTGTGAAAGCATTATTAGCCCCATTTGACAGCTGAGGAAGTTAAAGCTCAGAGCAGTTAGAGGACTTACTCAAGGTCACACAACTGGTAAGAGGCAAAGACTAGACTCAGAGACCTAGAATTATATCTATGTCTTCTGACCCCTCAAACGAGGGCACTTTCTGGTTGTGTCATTGGTGGAGAGCTGTAGCCATCCAAGACATCTTCAATGAGCAGCTTCTCTCATAACATTTGTTTTTTCTCTAAAATGTGCTTCTCATGCCAAATGAAAGATGAGAGAAGATGAAAGAGAGAGAGAGGATGAAAGAGAGAGAGAGGATGAGAGAGAGAGGAAGAAGAAGGAGGAGGAGAAGAAGAAGGAGGAGAAGAAGAAGGAGAAAAAGCAGGAGGAAGAGAGATAGAGACAGAGATGCAGAAACAGAGAAACAGAAATATAGAGACACAGGAGACAGAGATAAAGGCAGAGAGACAAGGAGACAGAGACAGAGTCATGGATGCAGACATGGAGAAAGAGGGGGACAGAGAGACACATTGTAAGGAAGAAACAGAGAGTCAAAGACAGAGATAGAGATAGAGAGAAAGACAGATAGAGATAAGGGGAGAGAGACCAAAAAAGCAAGAGGCAGACAGACAAAAATAGAGACACAGACACAAATAGTGAAAGACAGAGCGGGAGAGAGAGGAGAGACCAAGACAGAAGGAGAGAGACAAGAATGGACAAAGAAAGAAGGAGGTAGGGAAGGAGGAGGAAGGGGGTAAAGAGAGAGAGAGCACATTAGCAAGAGCATTAGCTTATGGGGCTAGCATGCTATGTAGAGCTTGCTTATGCATATAATGAGATAAAAATATAGGGAGTTATTTTTATTGTATGTAAAGTGGATGAGGTAAAACACTTGGTTCAATGTTAGATTTGGGAAGTATTTAGGAATAGAATTTGTTGAAATGTTACATAGTCCACTCAGTTCTATTTCAGAAGGTAACTCCAAGGAAAATGCCTTCAAGCAGGGATGTTGGCTGGCTATTGAGGGAAAAGATCGTGCAACCACTTTTTTTTTAAAGCACCTTATTTTAGTAAATGAGAAAGTATAATCAGATTTCTATCCCACTTGCTGTCTTTTAAGAATATTTGGCTCTAGCAAAAGGGAACACTTTTTGAAAATATATAGTAGTAATAATAGCTAGCATTTATATAGGACTTTAAGTTTTATAAAACATTTTATGAGTATTTTCTTATTAGGTCATCAAAACAAACTTGGGAATTTGATACTGTTATTATTCCTACTTTGTAGATGAGAAAACTAAGAGTGAGAAGTAAAGTGCCTCTTGTCCAGAGTCACATAACTAGCTGGATTGGTGGCAATATTTGAACTCAGGTCTTCTGGATTCCAAGTCCAGCATTCTTTTAGTACCACCTAGCCACCTAGGATTCAGAGACAATGATGAGATTGAATTTCCTGCTATCTTGGGACAGATATTTGGAAAGTCTTTGCTTTTATTATAGGAAATCCTAAAGCATGACTGGCTATTTGTAAAATATTTTCAAGATGATAGATTTAAATTTAAAATGCATATATTCTCTATTTGAACATATATAGCCTTTTAATCTAAATGAAAATATGAGGACTAGTTGAAGGCATGGGAACTATTTAGCAGAGAGATGAGGAGAATTGATAGTACTTTTTTTACTTTTTTTGAAGGGCAATTGGAGTTAAGTGACTTGCCCAAAGTCACATGGCTAAGTAAGTGTGTTAAGTGTCTGAGGCTGGATTTGAACTCAGGTCCTCCTGACTCTAGGGCTGGTCTTCTATTCACTGATCCCCCTAGTCACCCTGAATTGATAGTAATTTTAAAGAATTTGAACACCTAGAAAGGTTTTATTCTGTTTTGACTTTCTTTTTTGATAGGGGTGGTGTTTAAAGAAAAATTCTTCATTTGGGCTTTCACCCTGGTTATTGAGTTAAAAGTCAGGATAAAGAGAATTAAAAGGATTTTATTATAAGTATAACAAGGTAGCAACATGAGGAAGAGCAGATCACTGGAGATCAGCAATGGCTTCAAGGTGGGGACAATTTTTATAGGTAGTTCCACCTCAACAAAAGATGCTCAGTCCTTGAATCTCAGTTCCTCCCCAGGATAGCAAGAACCTGACAATTTGCAGGTAGCAGCATGTGACAAAGAAGAGGTAATACAAAAGCTTCACACGTGGTGTCTCCTACCCCACCTGAGCCTCTCCAACACTGGTTGATAAGCAGGACTGAGAACAAAGTGACTGAGTCAATATAGCTTTCAACAATTGGAGAGAAGATGAATTTTTGTTCATTTAAAGTTACATTAAAAAAAATAAAAGGGCAGAGCCAAGATGGCAGAGAGAAGCCAGGAAGTTGCCTGAGCTCCCCCCAGTTTCCCTCAGAAACAATCAATCAAACCTCTAAATAGATTCTGAAGCAAAAAAAAAAAGGATGGAGTGAAACAATTTTCCAGCTTAAGATAATTTAGAAGAACTTCAAGAAAGGTTTGTCTCACTTGGGTAAAAAGGTAACATAACCCAGCTTAGCCAGTGTCCAGACAAATCAGTGGGAGGCTTTTCGCCACAACACAGATCAGCAGCCAAGGCCCCTTGGTCCTGGTTCAGCAGACCAGTGGCACAGCAGGCCAGCTGTGAAGTCTCCAGCCACAATGATCAAAAGGCAAATTGCCAGCCCTAGAACCCAGGACACAACAGGTGAAACTAGGCTGGGCTACCTCAGTGCAGTTGGTAAGCCACCAGAACTTGAGGCCTTGGTATGGAAAACCAATGGCTAGGTCCCTTTGTCCCAGCACAAAATGTTTGGGACAGTGGTCCCTGTGCCCCAGGAGCATAGCTCAGCTCTAAAAATGAACAGCAACAACAAAAAGAAAACCCAACAATCCAGAAGAGCCCTGACCAGAGAAAGCAATAGTGAAGATCAAAACACAAACTCAGAAAAGGGAATATGAATTAGTCACAAGCACAAAAGTCCTCTTCAAAGAGATCAAAATTATTTTAACAATCAAGTAAGAGAGGTAAAAGAAGTTTGGATAAGACAGTTATGCAGGGGAATTATTAATAAAGGGTCAACAGCTTGGAAAAGGAAGCACAAAAATCAACTGAAGAAAACAATTTAAAAATAGAATTGGTGAAATGAGAAAAAATCCACTGAAGAAAACAACTCCTTTAAAAGTTGAACTGGCCAAATGGAAAAGGAAGTACAAAAGCTAACTGAAGAAAACAATTTCTTAAAAATCACAATTAGGAAAGTGGAAGCTAATGATTAGATAAGGCATCAATAATCACTCAAACAAAAATTGAAAGAATGAAAAAATAGGAGAAAATATAAAATACTTCATTGCAAAAACAATTGACCTGGAAAATAGATCCAGGAGAGATAACTTAAGAATTATTAAACCGCCATAAAGCCATGATAAAAAAAAAAGAGCTTGGACGCATCTTTTAAGAAATTATCAAGGAAAACTGCCTTGATATGCCAGAACCAGAGAGTAAAATAGTCATTGAAAGAATCACCAACCACCTCCTGAGATTCCAAAATGAAAACTCCAAGGGATATTGTAGTCAAATTTCAGAATTATCAGGACAAGGAGAAAATACTGCAAGCAACCAGAAAGAAACAATTCAAATATCAAGGGTCCATAGTCAGGACTGCACAGCACTTAGCAACTTCTACATTAAAGTATCAGAGGGCTTGGAATATGGTATTCCAGAAGGGAAAGGAACATAGATTACGACCAAGAATCAACTGCCCAGCAAAACTGAGAATAATCTTTCAGGGGAAAAGATGGATGTTCAATGAAATAGGGAACTTCCAAACTCCTGATGAAAAACTTGATCTGAATAGAAAATTTTATCTTCAAATATAAGACTCAAAAGAAGCATAACAAGGTAAACAGGAAAGAAAAAAACCCAACACATTATTCGATAAGATTAAGCTGTTTACATCCCTACATGGGAAGATGACACTTTTAACTCTTGAGAATTATATACCTATTAAGGCATTTAGAAGGAGTTACATAGGTAGATGGTATGGCTATGAATTGGCTTTGATGTGCTAATATACAAAATTAAGGGGTAAAAGAAGACGATTGTACTTTGAGTAAAGGAAATGAGGGTAGAATAGGGTAAATTAAATCACATGAAGAGGCACAAGAGACCTATGATAGTAGGGGGAAAGAAAGGAGGGGGATAACATTGTTTAAACCTTGCTCTCATTAGATTTGGTTCAAAGAGAAAATAACATATTTGCGTATAGAATCTAATCTTACCTTAATGGAAAAAGAGGTGGTTGATAAGGAGGGTAAAGGGGAAAACAAAGTGGAAGACTGATAGAAGGGAGGGCAAATTGAGGGAGGCAGTGGTCAGAAGCAAAACTCTGATGAGGAGGGAAAGGATGAAAGGAGAGAGAAAAGTATAAATGGGGGAAAAATAAGATAGAGGGAAATAAACAGGTAGTAATCATAACTGTGAATATGAATGTAATGAACTCTCCCCTAAAATAGATGTGGATAGCAGGATGGATTAAAAAACATAATCCTACAATATATTATTTACAAGAAACACAGCTGAAGCAGAGATACATACAAACTAAAGGTAAAAGACTCAAGCAGAATATATTATGCTTCAGCTGAAGTAAAACAACAACAACAACAAAAACCAGGGTAACAATCCTGATCTCAGACAAAGCAAAAGCAAAAATAGATCTGATTAAAAGGGAAAAGGAAGGAGACTACATCTTGCTAAGAGGTACCACAGACAATGAAGTAATATCAATACTAAACATGTGTGCACCAAATGGTATAGAATTCAGATTCTTGGAGAAGTTAAGTGAGTTATGGGAATAAATAAACAGAAAAAAATATACCAGTGGGGGATGTCAACTATCACCTTTCAGAACTTGATAAATCTAACCACAAAATAAACAAGAAAAATCTTGAGGAAAATAGAAATTTAGAATTAGATATTTAGGTTAGATATGATATATCTCTGGAGAAAACTGAATGGGGATAGAAAGGAATATACCTTTCCCTTAGTAGTACGTGGCATCTACACAAAAACTGACTATGTATTAAGGAATCAAAAACCTCACAATCCAAGGCAGAAAGTTAGGAATATTAAATGCATTTTTTTTCAGCTCACGATGCAGTAAAAATAATGTGTAATAAAGGGCCATGGAAAGATAGACTAAAAAATTAATTGGCAACTAAATAATCCAATTCAAAAAAATGAGTGGATCAAATAACAAATCATAGAAATAATCAATAATCTCATCAGAGAATGACAATAATGAGACAACATACCAAAACTTATGAGATGCAGCCAAAGCAATTCTTAGGGGAAATTTTATATCTCTAAATTCTTACATGAGAGAAATAGAGAAAAAGGAGATCAATAAATTGAATCATACAACTAAAAAAGCTAAAAAAAAGAATAAATTTAAAATCCCCAATTAAATACCTAATTAGAAGTTATGAAAAGCAAAAGAGAGATTAATAAAATTGAAAGTAAAAAAAAACTATTGAACTAATAAATAAAACTAAGAGCTGGTTTTATGGAAAAAAAACAATAAAATAAATACTCCTTTTGGTTGATTTGTTTAAAAAAAGAAAGAGATAAACCAAATTACCAGTATCAAAAATGAAAAGGGTGAATTCACCACCAATGAAGAGGAAATTAAAATAATAATTAAGAGCTACTTTGCCCAACTGTATGCCACTAAATTTGACAATCTAAGTGGAATGGATGAATATTTACAAAAATATAAATTGAACAGATTAGCAGAAGAGGAAATAAAATACTTGAATAACCCCATTTTTGAAAAAAAAAAATTAAACAAGCCATCAATGAACTCCCTAAGAAAAAGTCTCCAGGCCCAGATGGATTTACAGTTGAATTCTACTAGACATTTAAAGAATAATTAATTCCAATACTATATAAACTATTTGGAAAAATTGGTGGAGTCCTACCAAATTCCTGTTATGACACAAATATGGTGCTAATACCTAACCAAGAAGAGCCAAAACAGAGAAAAAAATTATAGACCAATTTTCCTAGTGGATATTGATGCAAAAATTTTAAATAAAATATTAGCAAAGAAATTACAGTAATTTGTCATGAGACTTTTACACTGTGATTAAGTAAAATTTATACCAGGAATTCAGGGCTGGTTCAATATTAGGAAAACTATCAGTATTATTGACCACATCAATAACAAAACTCAGAGAAATCATGTGATTATCTCAATAGATACGGAACAACAACAAAAATAAACTTTTGACAAACTATAGCATCCGTTCCTATTAAAAATCCTAGTGGGCAAAGAAATAAATGGATTTTTGCTTAAAATGATAAGCAGTATCTATCTAATATAATCAACAAGCATTATATGTATATAAGCTAGGGATAAGCTAGAAGCATTTCCAGTAAGATCAGGGGTGAAACAAGGATGCCCATTATCACCACTATTATTCAACATTGTACCAGAAATGTTAGCTTTAGCAATAAGAGAAGAAAAAGAAATGGAAGGAATTATAATAGGCAATAAGAAAACTATCACTCTTTGCTGATGATAAGATGGAATACTTAGAGGATCAACTAAAAAAGCTACTTGAAACAATTTACAACTTTAGCAGAGTTTCTGGATATAAAATAAGCCACACAAATCATTAGCATTTCTACACATTACCAACAAAACACAGGAGATAAACACATTACCAATAAAACACAGGAGCAGGAGATAAAGAAATTCCATTTAAAATAACTGTAGACAATATGAAACACTGGGGGGGGGGTCTATGTGCTAAGACAGACTCGGGAACTATATGAACAGAATTACAAAACACTTTTCACACAAGTTAGATCTAAACATTTGGAAAAATACCAATTGCTTATGGGTGGGTTGAATTAATATAATAAAAATGATATTTCTACCTAAAAATTACTTTACTTATTCAGTGCCATGCCAATAAATCTACCAAAAATTATTTTATAGAATTAGAAAAAATAATAATAACATTTTCTGGAAGAACAGGAAGTCAAGAATCTCAAGGGAGAGGCGGCTAGGTGGCTCAGTAAGTAAAGTGCCAGCCCAAAAGTCAGGAGGGCCTAAGTTCAGTTCTGGCCTCAGACACTTAACACCCACACAAAAAAAACTAGCCGTGTAACCTTGGGCAAATTACTTAACCCCAATTGCCCTCCAAAAGGAAAAAAAAAGAATCTCAAGGGAATTAATGAAAAAAAAAAGCAAAGTAAGGTAGCCTAACCATATCAGATCTAAAACTATATTATAGAGCAGAAATCATCAAAACTATTTGACACTAGCTAAGAAATAGAGTGGTGGATCAGTGAAATAGGTTAGGTATACAAAGCAGTAGCAAATGACTATTGTAATATGCTGTTTGTTAAACCCAAAGACTCTAGCTTCTGGAATAAGAACTCACTATTTGACAAAAAGTATTGGGAAAACTGGAAAATAGAATGACAGAATCTAGACAAAGACTAAAATCTCACACTATATACCAGGATAAGGTCAAAGTAGGCACATGATTTAGATATAAAAGATGATACCATTAGTAAATTAGGAGAGCAAATAGTAGTTTTCATGTTAGATCTATGGAGAATGGAAGAATTTATGACCATGAAAGAGATAGAGAACATTATGAAATGCAAAATGTATAATTTTGATTGCATTAAATTAAAAAGCTTCTGGACAAACAAACCAATGCAACCAAGATAAGAAGGAAAGCAGAAAGCTGGGAAACAATTTTTATAGTCAGTGTTTCTGATAAATATCTCATTTCTGAAACATATAGAGAACTGTGTCAAATGCACAAGAATACAATTCATTCCTGAAATGTTCAAAGGATATGAAGAGACAGTTTTCAGATGAAATCAAAACTATTTATAGTCATGTGAAAAAAATGCTCTAAATCAATATTGATTAGAGAAATTCAAATTAAAATGACTCTGAAGTACTGCCTCATACATATCAGATTGGCTAATATGATAGAAAAGGAAAATGATAAATGTTGGAGAAGATTTAGGGAAAATTGAAACACTAATGCAACGGTTGGTGGAGTTGTGAAATGATGCAACCATTCTGTAATGTAGAGCAATGTGGAACTATGCCCAAAGGGGTATAAAACTGTGCATACCCTTTGATCCAGCAATACCACTACTAGGTTTGTATCCCAAAGAGATGAAAAAAAATGGGAAAAGAACCCAAATGTACAAAAAACATTTATAGCAGCTTTTTGGTGACAAATAGTTGGAAATTGAGGGGATGATGCCCATCAATTGGGGAATGGCTGAACAAGTTGCGGTATATTAATGTAACGGAATACTATTATTGTTCTATAAGAAATGATGAGCTGACAGATTTCAGAAAAACCTGGAATGACTTGCACAAGCTGATGCTGAGTGAAGTGAGAAGAATGAGGAGAACATTGTACACAGTCAAAGCAACATTGTGCAATGATCAAGCATGATAGACATAGCTCTTCTCAGTAATACAATGAACTAAGATAATTCCAAAAGTCTTATGACAGAAAGTGCTATCTATATTCAGAGAACTAACTATTGAATCTGAATGCAGATTGAAGCATACAATTTTCACTTTTTTGTTTTTTCTTTCTTTACTTTCTCTTTCCCTATTCTTCTGATTCTTCTCTCCCAGCATGACTAATGTGAAAATATTTTAACATGATTGTACATGTGTAAACTATATCAGATTGCTTGCTGTCCTGGTCAGGGGGGTAGGAAAAGAGAGGGGGAGAGAGAAAAATTTGGAATTCAAAATCTTACAAAAATGAATATTGATGGGGGCAGCCAGGTAGCACAGCGAGTAAGAGCACTGGCTCCAGTGTTGGGATGATCTGGAGATCGAATCCTGGGCTCAGACACTTAGCACCCACCCAGAAACACCTGGCCGTGTAACCTTGAGCAAGTTACTTAACCCCAATTGCTTAGGGGCAGCCAGGTGGCTCAGCGAGTAAGAGCACCGGCTCCAGTGTCGGGATGACCTGGATCAAATCCAGGCTCATATACTCAGCACCACACGCAAAAATAACTGGCCGGGTAACCTTGAGCAAGTTACTTAACCCCTATTGCTTTAAAAAAAAATGAATATTTAATACTATTTTTACATGTAGTTGGAAAAAATGCTATTATGTGCAAAAAATTTAAAAAGAATATGAATAATTGTCCTATAAAAGATGAGTTATATTTATTCTGTTTAGCCCCATTGAGCATAAGTAGGAAGTAAACAGAAGTCATAAAGAAGCAGGAAACAAGACCAACAATAGAGAGAAACAGCAGCAGCAGTAATAACCATCCACACACCACTTATCAACAATTCACCAAGAGCTAAACCACCACCACTACTAACCATCCAACTCCAAAGTAACAACCCTCACCATTGCTCAGTAGCTACTCAAGTGTATTTTATTAACTGTGAAGCTGTTGAAATGGTCTTGGTGGCTTTCACAATTCCTGAAGAAATGACAAATGATTCAGGCACTGTTATATGGAAAATTAGTAGTCATAAAATAAAGAGTAGAATGTGAGAAATGAAATTCATATTGGATTGAATTGGCAAGATAAGAAGTCAAAGGAGAAAAACAATAACTCAAAAGAGTTAGAAGTCTTACTGACTGGTTTTTGTTGTTGTGTAATATCAGTTGAGTTCGACTCTTTGTGACACCCTTCCCCCTTTTTTGGCAAAGATACTGGAGTGGTTTGTCATTTCCTTCTCTAGCTCATTTCACACATGAGAAACTGAGGAAATGGGATTAAGTGATTTACCCAGGGTCACATATCTAGCAAATGTCTGAGGCAACATTTGAACTTGAAAATGAGTCTTCCTTTTTCCCAACTCTATGCACTGTACCACCTAGTGTCTGACTGGCTTTAGGCAAAATGATCAGTTAGGAAGTTATAGTTTTTTATCTCCCTTCCTTCACTTTTATAATCACCCTTTAAAAGTGTCCCTACAGACATCTAGGGATGTATCAGATTGTTTTCCACATGGACTTTTTCAGTGTCCCTACTCTAGTACCAAATTAGCCCTCAGCATGGTTACATTCTCCCAACCTCCCCCCCCCCATTTAAAATGCACTATTCACAATTCCTTCTTTTCTGATCTGCTGTAGTGATCTTCTAATTGAGCTCCCTGACTCCAGTCTTTTTCTCTTCTTCCACTCAATTACACCTCCACTTGTACAAAATGTATATTCCTAAGTTGTTGATTGGTTTATGATATATACATTTCTCTGCGCAAAATATACACTTACCTCCATAGAATTTAAATTTCTTTAGAGCAGTGTTTGATATTTTTATCTTTGCATTTTCAGTGTTCATTACAAACCCAGCACATAGTAGGTACTTAATAAATATTTCCTGAGTTGAACTGAATTCCTTCCTTCCTGTCTCTGCTCTCATCTGGGGGATCAGTCATGGCATTCAATAGAAAAAGAGATCTTTGGCTGCTGATTCAATCCTCATCACCTCATTAAGATTAGGCCTTCAACCAGATGGGCAGGGCTTCTTCAATGCCTGCTATACATGTCAGACAATGTGCTAGATGCCTGGTAGATTTAAAGAACAAACCAAAAAGAGTTCCTGTCTTCAAGGAGGTTTGGTCCTCCTAGAGTGGAATGGAATTCAGCATGTTCATAAAATATAAAATAAATGCAAAATAATGGATGGCGATTGGACAAACAACCACTAGCCACTTGGGATAGTGGGAGTCAGGAAGTCTCAGATAAGAGGAGAATAAAGCTACTCTTTGAAGAAAGGAAGGAAAGATTGAAAGAAACAGACATAAGAAAGGTGACAATTCTAAGGATGTGGGGACATAGCCTAGGCAAAGCCACAGAGGTGGGCAATGGAATGTCATGTAGAGAGAATAGCAAGAAAGCTAGTTTGGATGGATTATAGAATGTAAGGAGGAAAATAATGTTAAATCTATGGTAGATTGGTGCCAGTCTATAAAGGGCTTAAAATGCCCAACAGATGAATTTGTATTTTTTTCTAGAGGTAGCTAAGAACTGCTCTGGCCTCTTAGAAGGGAAATGTAGAAGTTATGTTGAATATGGATTGGAGAGGGGAGGTGCTAAAGGCAAAACAACTTGAATGGTACTAGCAAAGATGAGATGTTGAGGATCTGAAGTATTTTGTTGACTATATGAGTGAAGTATGGGGACAGATGAAAGTGATTGTATGGAGGCCAAATTTACAAGACCTATCTGTAAGTTGGTTGGATGGATGGGGAAGGAGAGTAATGAATTGAAAACAACTTCAAGATTCAAAATTCATTTGCTTGTAAAGATTATGATGCTCTTGGTAGAAATGTGGAATTTAAGAAAAGGAGAGGATTTGGGACTAGGTGGGGAAAGGAGGAAAGCATTCTGACTTTGGATATGTTGAAACTTAGATGTCCATGAGATATCTAAATGGAGATGTCCAATAGGTGGTTGATAATGTGGAAGTGGAATTCAGGAGGCTGTATATGTATATATCAGAGTCACTTACATAGAAAAGATACTTGAACTCATGAGGGCCAAAGAAATCACCAAGAGCTGTGGTTCCCATTTAGTGGTTTGGATATCCTTTGGGAATGTGCAACAATCATCCAAGGGCTTGTGCTAAAACTTCAATGATGCCTTAAACAGTAAATAAATGCCCAGTTGGGTTACAGATTTATTTTCCCTCAGTGATAAGTGTATTCATAATTAAAGTATTATAGACTTGTTTCTATAATTATTTAAAACTGTCATCATGTGTATAATTTTGGTATTTATGCAGTCATTACATCAGACTCTGACCTCTTCTCACAAAGTGCAATGGGTTCTAGTGGTTTCTCATCAAATTGTTTCCAAATTCACATAAGTGAACATAAAGGTTCACTATTTGAGTAAAAATTAATTCCCCCTGGATGGTCAGATGCATGTGCATACCCTCATTTGAAATCTGTGTACTGCACTAGAGTAGCACCCTTATTCCCCTCTGTTGCCCTGTAATATACTTTATCTGCTGTGTAATCTCAAGATCAAGATATTATTAAAATTTATATTTTTGTTTTACAAATGTCAGTGTGTTTGAAAACCATGATATCTAGGTATGCATGTTACATCTTGAAACTATCATGGACCATCACAAGTGTTTCACAGAAACAATTTTCTAATTCAAATTCATCCTCTGCTTATCTTACTATTCTATATGGCAGATTTTCAAATTTAACTTGTTGGCAACAATGGCAAGTCACTGAGTAGAGCTTCCATGAAAGTATGGTTGGTGTGCCAATGGTAAAAGAAAAGAATGCTATATTTGAAGAGATTATTTCCTCACAAAGGTTAGTTTTTATATTAACAGTGCTAAAAATAAAATAATATATGTAATTAAACTTTAAGTACATTAGTCATTTAGCAGAATTTTTGTCATTAGCCAGTAGAGAGACACTTTATGCCATCATCTTTATACATTTATTAGGTGGCTAAAATGAAAAAAAAAAGAATTTCCATCTTTTAGTAAGAGAGTTTATGATAATCTCCAACTATTTTCTATCAGATATTTGTGTGATTGAGCATTTTCACTTTAGTTTTTCAGCAAAATACAGAAATAAACTTGATGTAGAACTAGAATTAAGATGGTACTTGTCTGTCATTGAGTTAAATATTGCAAACCTTTGTTCAAATAAGAAAGTCTAACCTCAGAATTAAGCCTATGTTCAATTAATCCTAATGGGTTATAACTTATTTAATTAAAATGTTATGTATAGTCAATGAAATTTGTAAAATAAAAAGTCAATATAAAATCTTACAGACAATAGTAAGCATATGAATTCTTGCTCAATTACTCCTTTTGATTCTTACAGAATGTTCTACAAAAAATTATTATTTTAGAATTAGTGTTGTCTAATTTCACATCTAGGGTTTTCATAATTAGAGATAGAATAGCGGTGGCTAGGTGGTGCAGTAAGAGCGCCGGCCCTGGAGTTGGGAGCACCTGGGATCGGTTCCGGCCTCAGATACTTAACACCCACACAAAAAAACTGGCCATGTAACCTTGGGCAAGTTACTTAGCCCCAATTGCTTAAAAAAAGAGATAGAATAAAATTTTATATTTTGTATTTTATTTTAAATTTTAATATTTATTAAATTAATAAAATTTATTATTTAAAATATTAATTTAATAAAATTTTATTAAATTTAAAAATTTATGTTCTATAACATTATTTTAACATGGAACTTTTTGGGGCAGAAGTTATTATTGTAGTTATTATAAGCACTTAATGAATAAATTTAAAAGAATATTATGTATAAGCCTCAAAACATGTGTAGTGAAACAGAAAGATTGGATAGTTCAAAGTAGAACCAAGAGAGATGTGTCATAAAAACTCGAGGAAGAGATATTATTTAGGAAAAGTGAGTGGCCAACAGTGTCAAATGCTATTGACAGGTCAAGAAATGGGAGATCTGAGAAAACGACAGTGAATTTAACAATTGAGAGATAGGTAAATTTGGATATAGCAATTTCATAGTGGGGATTTCTAGAATTGTAAAAGGCTAAGGCTTTGGTTGCGATTAAGAAAGAAATATATTTGGTCAAGAGTGAATTTCTGATCCTTCAAATCATACCACATAGACAGTTATCTATTCTGTACCATCTTGTGACATTTATAAGACCAAGTGTTAGAAATGCAAAACATAAGAATAGAAGGAAATTAAACTAACTTATGGTTTTAAGGGAGGAGAAAATGATAGGGGAAGGAATAAGCTTCTTTTTACAGTATTCATTAAGGCTATACAAATGAGCAGAATTACAATTTAATATCAAAATATTTTTACTTGACTATTTTAAGTGGAATAATCTACTTACCATAATCAAAGTAAAATTTAAAGGAAAAAACACATTAAGAAAATATTAATCAGCATTACTTGTATTTTACATTTAATTTCTGAATTTAACAAATCACAATACAATCATTATTTGATTCTCCTATATGTGAACTATAACAGATTATGTTTGTTTATTAAAAATAATCATTTTCCCCAAGTGCTGAGGCAAATGATGACATTTTTAGGAACATAAAGGATCTTGTAAATCAAAAATTGATATTCCAATTACATAGATTTTGGCTTGCTCTTATTAAAATCCATGATTCTGTATTCTTCTTTATGTAAGCCTAGCATTTGAGCAAAATATATGATCAAAAGGATAGAAAAAAATGTACCCATAGTCATCTTCCCTCCTCACATGGTGAACAGAGCTAATTTTCCAGTTAGAGACTCCAGATTCATATCTAACATATAGAAAATATGACTACCTTGGGCCTGAATAGAACTGAGCTCTAAAGAGCTCAACTTATTTGTTAGAATTTTTGTTGTTGTTATGGTGTAATGGACAAGACTTGATGCATAACCAGATAATTGTCCTTGCTGGGAGAAGGTGCTGTTTTAAAGATCTGTTTTTATTTGCATCATGTCAGTGGTTCTTTGAAAAGAGCATTGGATATGAAATTAGGGGACCTGAGTTTGATTTCAACCTCTGTTATTTACATAGCCATGAGTATTTCACTTAATCCTTAAATGCTGTGCCTTAATTTCCTCATGTTTAAAAATGAAAGGTTGAACTATTTAATTTCTAAGATACCTTCTGGCTGACTCCTGTGATCATTCTAGTAGATAGCACTGGCATTGAAAAAAAAAAAGATTAAGTTAACAGTCACTTGAGCATCTTCTTTTCCTCCTGTCTTCATCCATCTGGTTTGGTAGATCTAGACAATATAGTTGCTGTAACCAGGGTCATCCCATGAACCATGCTTAGAGATGCCATTTCTGATTTTAGGAGATAACATGGGATCTCTGGAGCCTTCTTCCCACCATATGTCACTCATTACTGAAAGACTTGCCCTTTGAGATGACAAAGGATTCCCTCTTTGGCTACAGAGTTGAAATATCTGATAATTCAGTGGATATTTAAAGCCTACCTTTAGCTCTTTCTTCCTTTCTGGATACAGATCATGTCATGCCTCACTCTTTGTGACCCCATCTTTTGGCAAAGATACTGGAGTGGTTTGCCATTTGCTTTTCCAACTCATTTTATAGGTGAGGAACTGAAGCAAAAAGGGTTAAATGACTTACCCAGAGTCACACAGTAACTAATAGTCTGAGGCTGAATTTGAACTCATATCTACCTGACTCCAGGCCTTGAATTCTACCCACTGCACCACCTCACTGCAAGAGTCAGAGGATTTGGTTTCAATATGACCTCTTTGACCTTGGGGAGGTCTCTTAACCTCTGGAACTCATTTTCCTAATCTATGAAGGGTTGTACTAGATGACCTCTGAGATTCCATCCTGCTCTATCTTGAATTATGAGCCTATGAAATAGACAAATCACCCATCAACACCAGCACCACCACCATTACTTACTTCTACTGCTACTATTACTACTACTACCACCACCACCACTACTACTACCACTACCACTACCACTACTACTATGACTCCTCCTCCTCCTCCTACTACTACTGCTAGTACTACCCCAAATTAGCTTTTTTTAAAATGTGAAGCATGAAACAGGGCATGGCACTGTACATCATGTCAGGTTCTCTGCACTCCTTAGTACACAACCTAGGATGCTGAAATCTGTTATGATAATGATAGTGTGAGTACCATCTCCACATGACCCTTTACTTGTAATGGATTATATAACATTAATCTCAATTTTTAACAGTTGAATGCAAGAATTCCAGTCAGGAAATCAATAAATTTTTTTTAAAGTTTCTACATTGTGTCAGGGACACAACTTGAGAATACAAATAAAAAGAAACACAATCCCCGCCTTCAAGGAGTTTATGATAATCCAGTGGAGAGAAACAGTTTATAAAGGGAATCTGAAAATGATGTTTGGATTACTGGTGTTGCAACATGATATATTGTCCATAGATTCCAAACCAAAGAGAGGAACTGAAGGGAAATCAAGTTAGCTAGAAAATTCTGAGCCCTCTATAAAGGGAGGCTTAGAGAGAAGTTAGTACTCTCCTCTCCAACCCTCTAATCAGAGGGAAGAAGCAATTGATGGTGCTGAGGAGCTGTTGACTATAAATGATTTCTTTTCAGTCTTACATTCTATGTACATGCTTGATAAACCTTGCTAACTGACTCCCTGACTGACTGGAGAGAAACCTTTCTATACAGTCCTAGATGGTTACTTAGAATACCACTAACATTCCATGACCTTCATTATTTGATCTGTAAATCACGATGTACCCATCTGGAGTAGCTGCCTTTCTAAGCTTTCTAAATATGACTTTCTAGGGAATCATACGTAGTTTGCCATTCACATGACTACTTCTATCTAAAGTTCTGATCTGAAAGGGTTGCCAAGTTTTATGTAGAGCTAAAGACATCATAGGCTCTCTGCTCCAGTCTTGTCATTTCGCAGAAGAGAAAACTAGGACTCAGAGATTAAGTGATGTGACCTAAGTGCAACAGGTGTGGATTCTTTATTCTGGCTCTCTGACTTTATGTAGTAGGCGCTCTTTCTACCCTACCACATTTCCTAGGAAAATTGAATTGGACCACACAGTTTTTTTTTGTTTAAATTTTGAGCAATCATTATTCCTTGTCATCTAAAATCTCTGTACAACTGGCACACTGGCATGACTCCACCCAACTATCTACTAGGACTCTCTGTTTCCTTCTCTTTCTATTTCTCTATCGCTCTCTTTTTTGTCTTTTCTTGGTCTCTGTCTATCTGTATGCTGGCAGTGTGGTCACAGTGTGGTTCTAAGAAACCTGAATCATACTCATGACTCCTTAGCCATGGAGAAAATGTTTTCCCATCACAAGGTTTATCTATCTTTGATATTTAGGAGTTTGTATGAGTTATTAATGTAATAAAAACCATAAGATTCTCATTGGCTCAGTCCCCAGACTGAGTAGGTGATGGTATAGCATAACATTAGCATTTTGGATTAAGTTGAAACCTTTGTTCTATTTAGTTCAGTGTATTTCAAGCTATTCAATGGTTTCCTCCATTGTAATCCCCAGGCCCAGCACTGTACCACCTAGCAGCAAAGACAAGACAAGAAGTATTACAGAGTACTTAATTATCCCCAGATAAATCAGTAATCTCACTTCCATTTATTTTTGGAGGAAATCGGTACATACTACCTTTGTGCCAAAAATTCCTCTTTCAGGTGGGAAGAAGAAAATAGGGTGAAATTTAGAATAATTGTGGAGTTACTGATCCATGGTCTCATTGGTGAGTTCTCCCTTTACTATTACAGACTCTAAGTTGTTATGTTAGGTGATTCTTTTCCTGCCCCTTTCTGAGTTCTCTTTAGAGAATATCCCCAATATTTTGGAGACCTTTTTCATCAGTTCTTTAAATATTTTTTGAGTAGATGTACAACACACAAACTCTTCTTCAGTTAATCCTCATTCTTGTATAGGTACATTTGGTTCACTTCCTTTGGTCATATATTTCCCCAAAGTATTGAACTTAATATTGATGCTTCATCATGGTGTGGAGGTGACCCAGTGTTCCTAAAAGTTCCATCAGCAGAATGCAGGCTCTGGAAGGTTCTACCAAACCTAAAGTCCAGGGCTGGTTACAGATTACATACACTATTCATGTACCAGGCAAGTTTGTGATATAAAGACTTAACACCAGTAGGCTGACTACTATGTGATGAAATCTTTGGATATAGCAGCTCATAAAAAAGACAAGTAAAAATATAGTGGGATTAAGTAGGTCAATTAGCTAGGAAGTGGCAAAATGATCACAGTGAAATGTATGGTATTGTCCAATGAAATAGACATGACCTACATATATCTGAATATGATTTATTTTCAGCCAAGGGTTTTTAATATAATTAGCAGGAACTAAATTAAACCAAATGACTGGGAAATAGAGTATCTGATTGATGGAATTCTTTAACTAATAAAGGAGGAAACAACAGAGAAACTCTTAGGTCTTAAGTAAGTAGAAGAGATTGAATTTAAATACAATCTTTCTTTGACTTTGGGGCCATTCCATGTCTGAGAATTGTTGTTAATAATGTGTATCTTTAGTTACTGAAATATTCAGAATCTGTAATTTAGTGTACAGGATATTAAATTTAGACTAAGAGGCCTAGGGTACAATTGTCAACTTTGTTACTTATTACATTGTGTGACTTGGACAAATTGCTTTACCTTACTGGGTTTCAATCAATCAATCAGTATTTATTTAGTATCTACTAGGTGCCTGGCATTGTGCTATGTTCTGGGCATACAAATATGAAAAAGAAAGGTAGTCCCTGCTCTCAAGGAAGTTGAAATCTAATGGGGGAAACTCACATAAAAGGAAGCTAAATAGGACAGTTGGGGGTGAGTAGAAGGTATTTGATTTAGGGTCATGATGGAGAAGTCAGTCAGAGAAGTCCAAAAGTAGTATAGTCAGGTGAGAAATGAGGAGGTGTCTGAGCTGAGCTCTCTCCTTAAATGAAGGTTTGGAATTCATGGTCCCACCCTTCACTCAGAGCCCCACAGAATAATGAGGCTGATAATATCTTATAGGATGATAAGGTTATCCCAATTATAAGATTCCTGGGGCTTGGTGGAGAAATCAGTCAGAGAAATCCTGAAGTATTACAGCCTCAGGTTCCCCCTCAGTAAAAAAGAAGCAAGTGACCAACCATTTATAAAGAGCTTACTGTATGCCAGGAATTGTACTAAGCACTGAGAAAAAATACAAACAAAATGGAAGTCTCTGTCCTCAAGGAACCTGAAAATTGGAAAAGGAAGTGAGGAAGGGACCTGGAGCAGGGACATGGGGTTTTTGAAATCCAGAAAATCAAGAATCTAACTGGGGGAGGTGGGGTCTAGGTGAATGCAAGTGGGTTGATCTTGACCCTTCTATTAAATGGAGGCTCCAAGAGGAACTAACCAGTGGGAAAAGGGATGTCAGTCTTGTGAAGGAATATTTCAAGGTGAACAGGCTGCAGGGGTAATAGGTTGTTGCAGGGCAAAGAGGCTCCAGGCACTGAAGGATATTTCATAATGAATTCACAGTAGAGAAGGATGGTGTTGAAGTCCAGAAGATCATGGACAAGACTGGGAGAAGAATCTCTTTTACTCTAAATCATAGGAATCTGAGAAAGATTTATATGACACTCACTATCCTTTAATGTTTTAAACACAAAGGATGCTCTACTTTCCTCCAGTTGCCTGAAAATTCTATTGACCAGAATACCCATTCCCCCAGGCATTCTATTTGGAAACAATTAAAGAAGATAAGAAAATTTGGGCTGAATTTTTCTGACTGCAGAAGATACTCTGGACTTTTTTTTTTTTTTTACTAAAGTTCTGATTTGGGCTTACTGACGTCTTAATCTCTTAAGTATAGAGTAGGAAGATAAATACAGTAGCTTAATAGCATCATAGAGTTAAAACCATAAGGCAGCTAAGAGTCTATTAGTACAATTTCCTCATCCTTTTGTTAGTTTAGAAAACAATCCCTCTCCAAAAAAAATTAGTGAATGGCATAGAGTCACAAAGCTAGTAAATAACTGGTAGGATTTGAAATCATGTCTTATTGACCTTGACCTCCAGTGATCTAGACCCTACTCCATGTTGCCATTGCTTGGGGGTTTTGTGAAAGAATCACAGCATCTTCTAACAGAAGAAGACTTTAGGTGATTTCTGGTATAATCTGTACCTGAAAAAGAATCCTATCTACATCATACTTTGTAAATGGAATTCTAGTTTTTGCTTGAAGACCTCCAATGAAGGAAACACTATTACCTCTCAAGATAGGTACTTTCCTTAAGCTGAGTTCTGAAGAATCAAAATTTTTGTTTTTAGATCAGATTTTTCAATTTAGTTGAATTCCCATACAACTCTGTCATGAGTACATTTGGAGTATATTTGGTATTCCATTTTTGATAGAGCATATATATATATATATGTGTGTGTGTGTGTGTATATGATTTATATACAGAGTATCATTTGGAATTAAAGTAAAGGAAGCTTTGTGTGATTTCACTCCAGGGTCCTTGCTAAAGGCAAGATAACATTGCCAGTTCTTCTGTGAGAATTACAGATTAGCAAAGTGAGAATTATAGCAGTTGACTCTAAAGATATTAAAAAGTCTAGTGAGTTTAAGTTCTTTCTACTTCAAGAAAAAATGAATCATTTGAAAGACCTCAGAACAAGAGTGAAATTTAAGAAAAGACTACATTTTTACCAACTGGTGTATGGTTAGCAAAGAAGTTAATGGTCTTAGCTTCTTTTCATATCCATTAATTGGGTATTAATATTTTAATTTGAAATTTTAATTATAATAGCTATTGTATTACATTATCTACTAACTAGAAAAGATTCTTTTATTTGTCTTTCAGAATTATTTATTTATTTATTGGCTAAGAAAATAATTCTCGCTTTCTCCCAGACAAATTTAAGCTTTATAGAAATGTTAATGTGTTACTGGGCAGTTCAATGAAAATTTCATTAGGCAGATGTTCTGGTCAGTTCTAGAGATCTGGGGAATGTATTTTTTTTGGTTCATCCATGGCATAAATGCACAAAAATAAAAATTTTCCTGCCCAAACAACTCAAAAAGGGAAATATTAAAACAGTATTTTAAAAGTGCAGCTTTGAAAAAATTCCACAGTTAAGAAATGTCCATATGTCTGAATTTATAAGTGTTGATGTGAGTTGATGTTTTTGTGGCCTTATTTTTTTAATCTTTCTAGATGTGCTTCATTATTAACTTTTCATGTGACAACTGTTCCCGGATTGAGTGCAAACAATGCAAGAGACAGGGACATCATCCTGGGCAGGCAGAGATTTCTTAATCCAACTTTTAAAGTGATGCCTGCAAAGAATGTCACATAAAAGATAGAACAACTCAGCTTTCCCATCCAATTTAAATTTTTTAAATTCATAAGCTAAAATGACTGCCTTTAGCTCCCCTGTTTTTACCGGTATTTTACAAAGTAGGGCAGAGTAAACTAAAATTCATAATTTATAAACAATCTGTGGGAAAAATTGCTGAATTATTTACACCATGTTTGAAAAATGTGTTTGTGTCTCATACAAAAATTAGTTACTCTCTTAATCACAGTGGTGCCACAAATATGCTGGAAATTAGGACTTGCAAAAACTGCTTGTTTGGGGAAAAAAAATCGTCCGGTAACTCAATCCGCAACTGGAAAACCAAACTGATCCTGAATGGTCTATTTAAACAAGTGCCAATTATTGAATAATTCTCTGACCTAAACAGAAAGTTATTGTATATGGAAAGATTTTTTTCTTTGCCTTAGACTGCTTTATTCCAGATGCCCTTTTAAATTGTTTTTAATTCTCTGTAGGCAGTAGATAACTAAACCTACAGAATGTAGTAATGGCAAAGAGGAAGCAATCATGTTGGCCACTTGGAGTTAGGAGTCATGGAAAAGGCATCTGTTATATATGAATTGCAGACTATAAGAACTTTGACAGTTCATAGCCCAGACCTAATTTATTAAACTAAGTTTCTAATATAAACAGTAATTTGTTTCAGGCACTGACACTGCAGGTCTGGATTATGTGAACAAAATAGAAAGGCCCCATATTGCCCTCTTGGAAATAAGGTGCCTTGACAAGATTTGAAAGAAAACAATCTAATATAGGACAAGAGTCAATATGGTGAGCAGGGCCTTGTGTTTTGGCCATGGGCTGATTCATACTCTTTCCTCTTTCTAACTTCCCAAGCTATGTTTGAAACACAGAGGAAGGGTTTAGAAACTCTGAAGTGCACCTGTGTGTTCCATTACTATGGAGGAGACACAGCACTCTCATTGTTCAGTGGTTGCTGTCCTTAACAAAATATTCAGTTAAAATTCTGAAGTTGAGTTCATTTTAAATCTTTAGGGAAAGTAGTCTCGAATCATAAGACCAAATGGTTCCTAAGAAAATAATATGGATCTCCTGGACTGAATACTTTAGGAAGTCTTTGCTATTAGCAACTCTCTATGGTGTTACCCCTTGGGGGAGGAAGGAGGGAAGGTTCTCATCCAAACCCTGGCTTTTGATAAAAGAGTATTTCCTTCATATAGATTCTCTCTGCCTTTTTCCCACCACCATCCCCAAGTTCATGTTAAGAGAAATTTAAATTCAGTAAAGTTATAAATTTTTGGATTGCAAACTCAGAGAATCTGGGAATAACAAGACTAATCTGTACCTGCAAGAGTCTGCTCTATAGAAGAGCCAAGGGGAAAATTATTTTATTATCATGTGAAGTGATTGGTGCAAGGCCCTACCATTATCCATTAAGAAAATGCTCTTTCCAGTTGACTTACACATGTGAATGGCAAGTGTGAATGTTCCGAGCATCTTTTGGGAGGCCTTCCCCAAATCAAAGACCTTATAGAATACCACAAATAAAGAAGCATCTGGTATTCACAATGTGGAAACACAAAAATATAGGTTATAATGAAATCGATCTGATCCAGTTCAATACAACAAGCATTTAAGATCTAATTATTTGCCAGGCATTGAAGTTAGTATGAAAAAATGAAAAAACAATTGATCCCTGTTTTCAAGGAGTTTATACCCTATGTGGGAACTGGGAGTGGGATACAACATGGAAATGCTTAAACAGGTTCAAGGTTATTTGGGGAGGGAGATAACACCACAATTAGATGGGTTAAAAAAAGGCTTCTCAGTGGAGAGAGTAAGGCAGAATCTCAAAAGAAGCTAGGACTTCAAAGAAGAGATAAAGAGGGAGAAGTTTAGGAAGTAGAATGGAATTTCAACTAAAATTTCCAGGCTATTGATTAATTTTATCTAATCTGGCAGTTTATTTAAACAATCAATTTTAATGCCATGTCACTAAATAGCCTACTTACCAACTAAAAAGACATAATCAGTGCATTTTTGGAGGCTGAATATTTCTTGTAAATGACAACCAACTCAACTTGGTGCTAGATCTGGGTTGTTGGGTCATGATTAGGGGAATTGGGTAAATAGTGAATAATGAAAGTTTATTAATTTACTACCTGTCTTCTTTGGAGAAGGTCATCCTGAGAAAATTGTCCTGGCAAATATATTTTGTTCTGGCTTACAAATCAAATTAATGGTGCATTTCTATATATAACCATTTTTTTTCCAAATCAGACCAAGATTTTGTTTAAATTTAACTCACTCTAAATATTATTTGCTCTACAATATTTGTAAAATTATATTCTCTTGTCAGTGTTTGGGAGTATCCTCCATTTTTGTTCATGAAAGCTGTAGAAGTTCATTTGAAAGAAATTCTTATTCACACATAGTTTATGAGCTCATTGTCTAAAGACAATAAAAGCTTTACCCAATTATATTCTTCACTTAATATACACTGAGTGGCTAGTAGTTGTATGACATTGCACTAGATACTATTGTATACAGAAATAGTTTAGTCCTTGTCTTTGAAGAGATAACATCAAACAGTAAAATCAACTAAGTTTACATCTGTATAGCCTTTTAACATGTTCAAAGCACTTTCCTATCATAATTACCTTAATTTTTGTAGATGACACTTACATGGCACTTCAAGGTTTGCAAAGCACTCTGCATACATGATCTCATCTGATTCTCACAGAATAGGCAAGGAAGGAATCTTCCTTTTAGAGGTGGTCACTAGTGACTTTCCCAAGTCATATAGTTGGCAAAATGCTATTTGTCTCACCTTTATTTCCTTTCTCATCCCACTATGATTCAAAATAAAAACAAAACTGCAAGCAAAATAAAATCAACAAATGAAATAACAGAAACCAGGTTAGATGTGTAGTCTTTGTGAATGGTTGTGGGAGTATGGTATAGAAGAGGAGCTTTGTATTAGAAGTCAGTTCAGATCCTGGCTTTGCTACTTACAACTCACATGACCTTAAGAATTATCAGTTCCTCTTAATTTCTCAGTTTCCTCACTCATAAAATGAAGAGGCTAAACTTCACTTTTCAGCTCCCTTAACAATTTATGATGGCATGACAAATATAATTCTCTTCTACAAAATGTCCTTTCTTTTACAAAAAAACAAACACAAAATTCAAAAATTAAAAGAAGGGTAGGAGAACCTCTATGAATTAGATAAGGGTGAAGAAAAGAGAACAGGTGAAAAATGTACAAAATGAATACAACAATGAAAATGCAAACAACGTTGAGAGTTATCTACATTTTAATTATATTACTGAACCTTAGCTTTAGAGAATAGATGAATCATCATAGTTCTTATCAAGTAAAAGAGATGAAGTCCTATGAATGTAGAATGTTTCATATTCTAACAGACATAAGTTCTATATCATTTACCTTTGCGTAACTATTCTACCACCTCCCCTATGTTATGATAAAGGGCTCAGTGGTGAGCATATATTAGGAAAAGAATGAAATGTAAAAACATAAGGTAGCAAAACAATTTTAAAGTGAATAAATAGCAAGTCAATAAAAAGTCAAAATGTTCTTTGTGGACTTGGTCAGAGCCATCATAAGATATGATGGACAGCAAAGGTCTGATGTAGTCCCTTTATATACATGTACATATGTATATGCATATGTATGTGTATACACACACACACATATATATATATATGTGTTGTTGAATTTTTTCAGTCATGCCTGACTCTTTGTGACCCCATATAAGGTTTTCTTGTCAAAGATATTAGAATGATTTTACCTTTCCTTCTCCAGTTCATTTTACAGATGAAGAACTGAGACAAACAGCGTTAAGTGACTTGCTCAGGGTCACACAGATACACAAACACATGTATATATGTGTATGTGTATATAAATAAATACATATAGATATATATGATGTGTCTAAAATGAAGAAGAATATGTGAATATGTCACATGACCAAAAGTAGTCTTACCATGCTGTAATTCCAATGTATATGGAGGATTTTTGTGTTTTTGTTCATGTTATCCACAAAAAGATAGAAATGGAATGGAAACAGAGATAAGGAGCTACAATTTCATTGATATAGGAAATTAATTGATGAACAACCTTCCTCTATGAGTGAAACTCCTCACCTTTTCTGCATTTTGTGGTCTTAGAGAATTGCCTTGGGCACTGAGAAATTAAGAGCTTTGCTCAGATATCCAAGCTAATATATATTAGAAATGGTATTGAACCCAGGTTTTCCTGGACCAATTTTCTGCTCACTTCAATATTCTACTTCTTATACATATACACGCAAACATATGCACAGATATATGCATATACATACAAAAAGTTAGCTATCTTGAGTTAAACATATACATGTATACATATGCATAATTATATTGACACACAAACATGCATATATGTTTAGAGAGATATAGCATGGCTGAGGATTCGACATAAATTCATACATTTTAATGAGAGGGAAGTGTGGAGAAATGGATAGGCACTGGAATTAAAATCTTAGATACCTAGATTCAAATTTGCCTCTGATATTATACTGCCTGTGCGGCCATGGGTGAATGCCCCATGGCCAGTACTCCAGAAACTTATGAATAAAAGTTACATATTATATGAGCTGGTCTATTGATGTGCATTAGTAGAGGAAGTTTTTGCACCTGGAGTTCTCTTATCTAGAGAAAATTGTATATCTGTATTATTTGTCTATATGTCTCCCTTTCATATGTCTATCTCATAGAGATTGTTTCATTTACTGTAGGTATCCCCTTTACAGTGTCTGGCACATAGAAATGGCTTAATAAATGTTTGTTGATTGATCAGTCTATTGTCATCAATCTTTATATGTGCATGCTTATACATATACACATATGTGTATTCAGTTATGATTCAGGAAACAAGCACACTGGTATGGGAGTGAGGCCACACTCTCCTTAGGGTATTGTTGCCCTTATAAGTCAACGAGCTTTTATTCAGTGCCTACTGAATGCCATTTGTCCTCCAAATTTGGGTTTTAATTAAAGATTTTTTTTTGTTAAATTGAAAAGGTTTCCTTTTATGTTTTCTATGGTAGTGTTGCAGACTTTTAAATGAAAATGTTAATCATAAAAATATGAACAGACTTCCAGCAAGTGATGCTGTGTGGTGTAGTGGTAAGATCAATGGTCTGGGAGATTGATTATCTAGCTTCTAATCTTTACTTTGGCATTACATATTTCTGTAATCTCAGGCACATTTTGCTGTCTATATTTCCTCAGGAAGTTGGACAATATGATCTTTTGGTACTCTTTTATTGATGAAATTCTATGAGATTAATCATTGGATTGAAATTGATTAGGATCTCCAAATATCACTTTGTGGTAGTCTTGAGAAGAATAACCAAGGAAAGTATTGGTATAGTGAGAGGTTTGGACAGTGTACAAGAAGACCTATTCTTGGTTCTGCTATTAGCTAATTACCTTAAGTAATCACATCGAATAAAGCTCAATCGAGTAAGGAACAAATGAGTTGAAATTTATCAACTGCTTTGCAAAAAATGCTAGCTATTATGTTGTTATTGTGAGGACTGTGCTGCTGCTGCTAGTGATTGGTGGAGGCAGCTAGCTGGCACAGTGGGTAAAGCACTGGCCTTGGAGTCAGGAGGACCTAAATTCAAATCCAGCCCCCAGATACTTATTAGCTGTGTGACCATGGACAAATTCTTTAATCTGTCTGCCTTAGTTGTCTCATGTATAAAACAGAGATAATAAT
This sequence comes from Petaurus breviceps papuanus, assembly GCF_028583685.1. NCBI lineage: Eukaryota > Metazoa > Chordata > Mammalia > Diprotodontia > Petauridae > Petaurus > Petaurus breviceps. The sequence goes on along the minus strand of NW_027187348.1, from coordinate 10,023,268 downwards.
AGTACTTACCTCCTAGGGTTTTTGTGAGGATAAAATGAGACAATATGCATACAGACAGCACTTTGCAAACCTTAGGGTACTATATTAAATGTTAGCTATTTTTGGTAAGTAATTCACTTCAACTTTTGGGTCACATTTTTCTCACCTGTCAATTGAAAGAATTGCATTAGATAAATTTGCCAGTCTGGTCCATCTCTAAAATTCTAACTATGGAATTCTTCAACCATGGAGTAGGCCAGCCTAACTGTGATATTCCAGCTATAAGCAGAGCTAATTCTGATCACACTTTTTCTATATCCAACAAATTGCAGAGATGTAAATCACACCTGTCCCCCCAAAGTTTAACGCTAAAAATCTTCAGTGCATGTACTTAGCACTGAATTTGGTGAAAGGTAATAATTCTGGAACTCCAGTAGGGTTTCCTCATCATAGAATGTTTATATTTGAGCCTAGCCACTGTATAGGATGCAGTGATTTCTAAAGCTGAGACCACATTTTAAAAGAATTTCAGACACAACACATTTGGGGGCTCTTGGAGCTGCTTCCTGTGAGAAATGCAGAAAGTCATATGCTTAAGATCTGGTAAGGCTGTCTTTGAATATGTGGCTATTTAAACTGACACTACTGCACAAACATAAGGGGAGAAATTAAAAAAAATATATTTGGAATTATTTGTGAAAAGGAGTACTTTATTAAATGTTACTTTATCAAGAGTCTTATCTGCCCCATATGTGCCATAATAATCCTAGTATCTCTATCTTATGGTTGTAAAATCAATCAATAATCATTTATTAGGTGCCTACTCTGTGTGCCAGGCTCTGTGCTTGCTGCTGGGCATACAAATGCAAAGAGTCTAGAAACAAAGTGGTATCTATTGAAGAGATATGGATGGACAAGTGGTATATAAAGATAATCAAATGTTATTGTGCCATATGAAATGACCAGTCTGAAGATGTTATACAGGCATGGTGAGATTGCTATAGAACTGATGCCAAGTGAAATAAGGAGAACTTAGGAGAACAATATGCAAAATGGCAATGACAATTGTCAATGAAAACAACTTTAGGAAAAGAAAGCCAAACTCAGGGAAGCTAGGTGATACAGTGGATAGAGCATCAGCCCTGGAGTCAGTAGTAACTGAGTTCACATTTGTACTCAGACACTTACTAGCTGTCTGACTGTGGGGAAATTGCTTAACCCTGTTTGCCTCCAATAAGACAAAGACAGGAGAGAAGGAAGAAAGGAAGGGAGGCAAGAAGGAAGGAAGAAAGAAAGAAAGGAAGGAAGGAAGGAAGGAAGGAAGGAAGGAAGGAAGGAAGGAAGGAAGGAAGGAAGGAAGGAAGGAAAGAAGGAAGGAAGGAAGGAAGATAGGAAAGGAAATAAAGAAAGGAAGAAAGCTAAACTCAGATTAATAGCAAAGGCTGATTTTAGGCCTAGAGAACATATGATGGAACATACTTTCTTCCTGTTGGCAGAGAGATGGGGAACTACTGGATCTGAACTTTGCATATTGCATATTGTAAGATATAGTTAGCTAGTTCTGATTAACTATGTTTCTTTGTTATAAGGGAGAATTCCATTGGTGGGTGGAGGTATCATCGAAATGACTGTGGTGGTGGAAAAGGAATCAGTAAACCAAAAAACAATAATTAATCTTATCTTAGAAATGGAGAAGACAGTTATAACACTCTCCTTTGTATTATCTTTGTTCAAATAAATCAGAAGTACCCCAGAGGACTTGTAGCTGGGAGCATGCATTTAACTTAAAGAAAACTTTTTATTCAGGAATGCAATCAATCAAAAAGGAGCTCTGATATGCTTTTATTCTTCATTGATTATAAACTTTTAGTTATTCTACAGAAAACATATGTACACACTTAGGAAGTGAATTACAAATAAGTAATATTGGAAAATTTTGAAGTTGTAGTAAAGAATTAAAATAAAAATAAAGACAAATAAATAGATGTGTTCCCAGCTTCTTTGCTCTTCCATTTCTCCCTCTTTCCTTCTCCTCAACCCAGTTGTCCAGTTTTGGGTTTACTTGATAATTAGAGGTTTAAATAAGGATAAACTATACTTTCAGCTTATGAAGCATCTCAAAAAAATTCTGTTTGGGTTCAATTCAATTTTCCAAGGAGTGTGTCCCCCCTTTTTTTCCTGAGGCAGTCAGGGTTAAGTAACTTGTCCAGACTCACACAGCTACTAAGTGTCAAGTATCTGAAGTCAAATTTGAACTCACGTCCTCCCAACTCTAGGGCCGGTGCTCTATTCGCTGTGCCACCTAACTTCCCCTGTGCCCTTCTTTTTAAGATCATTCACATTTTATGTGGAATATACATGTTTATGACTCCTACACGCCTCTTATTTTCTAAAAATTCATTGTCTGCTCTTGAAAACTTTCATGTCTAATGAAACTTTTTCTTCAAAGTGAATAGATTTTGGGGAAGGAGATAGGGAATCCAGTAGCAAGATGTTTGAATATGAGTTAAAATATGGATACCCAGGGGCAACTTAAAGCTAGAGGGTCTAAAGAAGATATTGACTCAATTTTTCAAAAGATGAAACAGACCTAGAGAGATAAAGTGACTTGCCTGATGGCACACAGTTAATAGTGGAAGAATCAAGACTTGACCTCATCTCCTCTGATTCCAAATATTTCTCTTTTTACTGTAACATATTGTGCCACTTGTGACCCTTAGATAGACCCTTAGCCACAAGGCTGAGATTAGAAAAAAGATGAGGTGGTGGACTCCTGACTAGTGATTCCATTTTCCAGGGGGAGATGAAAGGAAAACAAGTACAGGTAGAGTGTTCTCCAGGGTCTCCATCTCTCCTTCATCTTGTGTGTTTTACATAGTCACTGATGCACAGATAGAGTCATTAGTGGCCTGTGACAGGGATAATACCTAGTGCAGATTATATTGTATCAGAGCATACCCTGATAACTGCTGTCATTGTATACCACAGCTTTGGTATTGCATGGGAGAACTCTGAAAAACCACTAAAAAAGGTACATTAGACCAAGAAGAGAAAGAAAACAAGATACTAGCATTAGAACTAATGTTCTAGGTGCCCTTTGGTGAGTTACTGGATCCCTTTGGTACTTGGGTTTATGTATAAGATAAAAAAATATGTACTAGATTATCTCTAAGGTCTCTTTCTCCTCCATTACTGTGTGATTCTATTAGCCCCCACAATTCATCATCCAAGAATTCTGGAGAGGTCATTATTGGAAATGAGCAGGGCAAAAATGGGAGGATATTCCTTATGAGTAGATATAGGCAATCAACCTTCCTCACAAATTTTGAATACTATCCCCACTAATTCTAGGGTCTGTCTTATAAAAGGAGAGGCAGCATGACATGGCAGATAAAGATCCAGACTGTGTAGTTGTGTCACGCAGGCCAAGTCATTAAATCTCCAAGTTCTTAGGCAGTACTCTAAGATTCTAAATTGCAGAGAAAAGGTATCACTAATTTACCTGGGATCTCCCTATATGAATGACATTAGGAGTCCAGTTCCTACCAAATGATGCTTTATCAAAATAATCCATAAGTTAAATTCTGATGCTTTTAATCTAGAGGAATATTGGTATCTAAATAGGAGCTTGGTTTTTACAATGACAATGGGTCTAATTCTCATTCCTTTACACATTTCTTTTTTGTAGGCATATTTGAAATCTATAACAGGAGGACACATGACAATTTTTCAGAGAGTGAAGATATGTCAGTGAATGGGAGAGGATGCTGGATACTATTCTCTCCTTGTGTTGTAGGTGGGTTGCAGTTATGTCAGGCTAATTTAAACAGGAAATAGAAATTACCCTTCCCAACACAGATAGCAGTAGCCATGAAGACCCCTCTCTAAACCCATGTCTTCAAAGTAGTTACAGCTAAGTGAAACCATAACAAGAAATTCTGGCACCTAGGGTAAATTTAATGGAGTGAAGGAGGACCTCGGGACATAAGACCTTTGTATGAGTGAGACTTTTGAACAGAGACTCTAGGTTTTTCTCTCTAGGAAGATGAATGTATTTCATGAAAAGAATACCATGGCTTCCCAGAATAGTTCACCCCTTTTTCTTGTAGCTACACTAGAATAAAGGTAGGCACATCATTCACTAGAGAGTTTGTCCATGAGAAATAAAGGGGGTGGCAAACAAAGGGTATGGTAGTGATATATAGGGTGGGGCAGACCTGTTCATTGTGTATAGTTTATCAAATGTAATAGAACAGGGTCAGTGGATCAGAGTACCTCTGTAAGGAGGAAGCACCTCCCCATTATCCTGGGACAAATGCCTCATCACCCCAACCTGGTTATGGTTCTGTTATTAGAAATATAGTAGGGATGAAGTTGGTTAGGGCCACTTAGATCATAACCAAGGCACAGAAGACTATAGTCTATCATGACAAGCTGACTGTCTGGCTTCTGCCTGAGACAGTACATTTTCCTGCCTTTCTCAACATTCATTTAAAATATGTTGCCTGACACTAAAACTTCCTAGTAATAGGAAAATCATGGCTAAAGAAGTTTTCCTGTATGCTTAGGAAGGGATATAGTGAGCACCTTTCTGCTTAGCATGGCCTTGACTCTTGCAGTTTGCTAGAGTCCAGAGTGTGGGAACACTGACATTTTAAATTATATATTATCAAGTTTAAATGGGAATTTCATAAGCCAGTGTTTGACATGTAATTTGTTCTTACCTCTTTCCTCTTGGGGCTTTAAAGATATGTACAAAATCTTTCTTAGATTAAGTGATATTTTTTAGGCTGAATAACTTGCCTGGGGTCATATGTGAGTCAGTGACAAAGTTTTCTTCTATTATGTTTCATTTGGACACATTTCTTCATGACCTACTCATTAAATAATCAAGATAAATGCACAGTGCTACATATTATATGTATATATACATATATAATACAACACATGAATACATATATGTCTGTATAGGTATATATGTGCATACATATTTTTTTCTTCCATCAATTGTGTGCTTACTCACAGAGAATTAATGATGACATTATTCAGACCTCTTCGTGTACATTTCAGAATGCCAGGGGATATTTGATGATGAAGAACTAACTTAGTAAAAATGAAATGTACCTAATGATAAATATAAAAAGTAAGTTAATATTTGCCCAGTAAAGGAGTTTCACTTGTGGAAAGAAATGATAGAATTACAGAAAAGGCTAAATCCATGCTCTCCAGGTAGCGTCTAGGTGTTTCAAACCAGAATGCTTTGTGGAAAAAGTGCTCACTCTGAAATCTGTTTATCATTCACAACTGCATTTGAGTCCACCCAGTGATGACTGAGTGTGTTAGTACTGGAAGGGGACAGCTTCTTTGATATTTTTGAATGGTTTCCAGTAGTTGTGAATGAAGGCAACACTCAGCTTTTTGTAAAAGTTATTAAATCCTGTAATTTACTTCATGCATCTGCAATATATTAATTATTTCCCCAACAATCCAATAGCTATGTTTACAGTTGAAATGAAAAGCCAGAGAACAGATAAACAATTCTTGTCCATGGAATACATAAAGTAACCAGTGGTATGATTGTTTTTGTCAACCCTTCGAAAGCCTAAAGGATTCCATCCAGATTTTCAGAGCATAAAATGATATTGAACAAAAAAACAAAAACAAAAAAAAAAAACCTGGGAAATGGCAAGAAATGGAATATATCAGTGCGTGACAATTACATTAAGCTGAACAGAACTGTTGTTTAAATAACAAGAAACCAACTTAAATGAATAGTTAAGCCAAACTGTCCATTAGCATTTCCATATTTTACATGCATAAATGAAGCACATATCTGACTGTTTTGACCTCAGTCTCACCAAGAAGAAAATATCTAAACCGTCTTATTATTTAACAGTAAGCAAATGTAATATGCTTTAGCAGTTTTCATAGAGCAGTTCCTTTAATTTAAAGTCCTCAATAGCATTTTGAAAAGTTTCCTCATTTCCTATTTTCCCCTTTCCCCCGTGATACTCCTCCCTCACCCATTATTGACAAGCAGCAAAAGTTCTAGGTTCTGGAAGGGATATAAAAACAAGACATAGTCCATACTTACTGGAAATAGAGTGTCAGTTTTGTAGACAAAAATCTCGGTGTACTGAAACAGTACACATACTTTAGAAATATAGGGGAATAATAATTAGATTCTCAGGGGAGAGATGAGCATCTCAGAGGAGGTTATAGCATTAAAAATCCATGGTGGTATTGTTGTATGTTTCCTGTTTTCCTTCAATCTTTAAAAATAGATATATTTGTAATAAAACAAAAATGTTCCTCTTTGGCATAAAAAGTTACTTAATCTGTGTATTCAGTTGGCTTGCAGGATAGTGGAAAGAGGCCCAGTTTGGGAGTCAGGAGGCAGGAGTTCTGGACCTGCTTCTGTTGATACCTAGATTTGTTTTCTTCAAATTAAACAAGTCATGTTAGCTCTCTGGGTCTCATTTTCCTCCTCACTTTCCTCCTTAACTGGCTTCTTGACAACTACCTTGATGTCTGCACCAGAGATAATTCCCTGGGGGGCTAAATCCTTTCAGAGCCATAACTCTAGACTGTACTGTACTGATTGGTGAATTCTTCACATGATTCACTCCATCAATTTCATCCATGTTACAATTTACTCCATGTAGACCTTTGCTTTACTGCTATACATACACCATGCTTTCTTTTCTTTTGGAAATCTTCCAGTGTTGGAACCATAATCAAATCAATTTGCCATTGTTACCAGAAAGAGTATATCAACCTAATAATGCCTTATGGTTCCACTCATAAACCTCGTGATTTTCTAAACCAAAACACCCCTCTCTATTACTCCCCTACATGTGTTGTCTTCCTTTATTAGAATTTCTTCCTTTAGTATTAGTTTCTCTGATACTTAGAACAGTCCTTGGCACATGGTACATTCTAAATAAGTGCCTTTTCATTCATTCAGGAAAACAATGAGTTTGGAATAAGTAGTCGCTAATACTCATAGATTTACAAAAAAAAAATTTATCTTGATAGGACCCCAAGAGGACCTATGGTCCAAACTATATCCCCAAACAAATTCCCCCTGTAATGTACCCCACAAGTGTTACCCTGCAAGTGTTTAAAGAACTCCAATGAGGAGGGACCAACTACTTCCTGAAGCAGTCCATTCCACTTTGAGATATTCTTAACCATTAGGAAAATTTTCTGACATAAAGTCAAAATGTTTCTCTTTACTACTTGTTCCCCCTGAGTCTATTCTTCTCCAACATTTCTCTTCTCTAAACATTTCCCCTAGTTCTAGGATATTGATTCTTAATATTGCTGTTGATACCTTCTCCAACATGCCCCTGACTCTCCCCTGTTGTTTCCTGAATCACTAATCTTCAGTAACTACCAATCTTTTCTAAGGAATTTTAGCTGGATAATTGGAAAAGCTGTAATTTTTCAGTCCCTACCTAGTCTTCATTCATCTAGCTACTGAATGCTTTTATCTCATTGCTTTGTATGCAATATAAGTACTTGCTTTAATATTCACTTGTTTCAATTGCCTTGGCATGTGTGTCCTAGTCACCCATGCCAGGTTTTTAGCAGAAAGGGGCCATGTCTGATTTGTTTGCACAGTAGCCCCTACTGCGAAAATGTAGTGATTTAATTAATAAATGTATTTGATGGTGACAAATGAGTGAGTGACTTTTGACAAGGTTGATGAATGGCATTGTTCATACAACTCAAGTCATTTTCAAGTTGATTCAGGCTTTGTAGGAGAAATATAATTTTAAAAGAGCCTTTCATTAAAGAAGCAGGCAAGGTGATTTGTTCCTAAACTAGAAACAATAAATTCTTCATTTAAGAAGAAGAATGCCTTTATAGAGGTGTCTACAGTGCTAACAGTTCAAGTGAGGGGGGTGGGTGAAAGATATTCTCGAACAGAGATAGGAAGAATGATGGAAAATGTTTTCTTCTTTACAGATAGAGAAATTAAAAAATAAAATAACAAAAAATGGTGGGTCCAAGCACTTGTGCATTGGATAAACTCTTTGATGATGGTTATATCAGATCTTAAACCAGTTATAGAAAGTGATAATTTCTAAAAGCCTTGATGGAAAATACTTGAACTTGGTTAGCGAATTTATTGATTAAAAAAGCTTTTAATTAAGTTTTTATATAGTGGGCTTTCTGCTAAGTACTAAGGATATAAAAGAGAGACAGTCCCAGCACACAAGACGTTTGCATTCTAATATGGGAGAAAACTCATAAAGGGTATGGATGACTGGGAAAGGTTAAGTCACAGGGATGGTAAATGGCACTGTAGGACAATCAGATGAAACATCTTATTTAGAAGCAGCAGTAGCATTGAAGCAGAGACTGGTGTCAGAGTAAGAGCCAGAAAGTAAGGGGTAGGGTGATAGATAAGCATGGCTACAGTGTGGCAGCTGGAGATGTGGTTAGGATAGTGAAGTTGCAGAGAAATTGAACATGTGCCTATCCATTACATATCAAAGCACATTTTCTCTGCTTAACCAGAGGGATACAGAGAATAGACTTTATTCTATCAAGGCTGGCTAGTGCAGTAGACTGAATCTTGCTGTTGTCTTCTGAGTCTGAGTTCATTGTTGTAGTAATTCAGTGATATTGCTGTCTTCTATTAATAATTAATATGTATTGTGACAAGGACTTTCAAAGACTGCAAAAAAAAGTTGTGTTCTAGGAAGCTGAGGACTTGGGTTATAATCCTGGTTTTGCCTCTCAGTAACAATGCAGCCTTTGGCAAATTACTAAAACTATTTGATTCCCAGTTTTCTCATGTGTGAAATAAGACTCTCAGAAGGAACTTCAAAGGCCATGGAGTCAAATGATATTAAAATAGAAATCCCCTCTGCAACAGAGTCAACAGGTGACCACTCAGATTTTCCTTGAAATCTCTGGTGAAGAAGAATTGACTATATGCTGAAGCAACTCATTCCACTATTGGACCCACCACTTCTTAAATTTATTATTTATTTTAAAATTTTAATCATTATTTTATATCAAATTGAAATCTACCTTTTTGTAACATTCTCTCATCGCTATTATTTCTGCCCTCTGGGACCAAGCAAAGCAAAACTAAATTCTTTACTACCTTATATCTATTGAAATAATGGAAAAGATCTATTATCCTGCTACCCCTTCCCTGCAAAAATCCTTTCTGCCTTTCCAGGTTAAACAACCTATGTTCTACCAAGCAGTAATCATGCGACATGATTTTGAGTTTCCTTAGCATCCTCTTTGACTTCCTCTGGATACTGTCCAGTCTGTCACCCCAAAATATGTTATTTAGAGAACTTACATGGTTTGAACATTAAATAAGTTAATGTGAAAATGGTATAAAATGAAAAAATACAATTACTCCTATTATGATCTGAATTGTGTTAGGGGTATCCTCTCTAACTTTGATAAATCCTAAAGGTGTATAGATTCTGAATTTTGAGTAACTTTCTAGCAAAACCAAGCCAATCACTATACTTGACATTTTTTCATTTCATCTATTACAATGCTATTTCATTAAATATATTACATGTCCCTTTCAGTCTTTTTTTATCTCTATTAATCCTTCTTCCTTTAAAATCATGCATCTCAAATGATAAAAGTTGATTAACACAAACATAGCAATGTTTGGTTAAAAAAAAAAATGAGCACACACACAACTGGAGTTCCCAGAGTTGAAATGTTCTCAGTCTGACAATGCCATATTTGAAGCTAAGATGGCTGCTTGCCCTTTATTGACTGAAAGTGAGCAAGGAGATGCTCATTGTGAATTCCACCTCTCAAAACCATGTACCAAATTTTAAAGGAATTCATCCAATCCATGTACTAGCTCCCCAAAGAGGTCTTTTTATTTGGTGATTTGGCTTAAATTTTCACTGGACTTTCTTGGTTTGTGTAGAGGGTCTTAAGTGTTTTTTTTTAAATTATGATTGTCATTATCCACATAAAATTAAAGAAAAAAGTTAGGAGAACCTCACTGAACTTTCTCACAAAAAAAGGTTTGTGTGATCTAGAGCTGGAATCATTCAACAAATAATGGTCATATGCTAAGAGGTTACTAAGTGTCAGGTAATGGGCTAGACACTGGAGAGACAAAGACATAAGAGACACAGTCCTTGCCTTTAAGGAATTGTCAGAGTGCGTGTGTGTGTGTGTGTGTGTGTGTGTGTGTGTGTAAGGGGAGAGTGTTTCATCTTCACAGATAAATTAATACATGTTATATGTGAATAAAAATATAGTATTTGGGAATGGATACTCACAACTCAGAGTAATTACAGAAGACCTCTTGAAGGAGGTGACCCTTAAACTGAGCCTTAAAGGGTGTTAGGGATTTCAAAAGAGGAAGCAATGGAAGGACAATATTCTCAGGCATGTAAAGACACAGAAACAAGGAATGGAATATCATGGATGGGGAATAGCAAGTTGGTCAGTTTGACTGGAGTGTGAGGGAGGGTAATGTGCAATCAGTCTGTAAAGAAAGAGTTGAGTCAGACTGTGAATGTCTTCAAAGACTATTTTATTTAGAAATAATAGGAAATTGTTAAAGCTTCTTGAGAAGGGGAGTGACATGGTGAGGAAAAAACTGTAGAGATCATCCAAATTTTTTGACTGATGAAGAAACCGAACCCAAGCAAAAGGAAGTGACTTGCCTAAGGCTACATAGGCAGGAAGTAGCAATCACAATTAAAAGCGATTTCTCTGATTCCAGATCTACTACTCTTTTCAATATGACTGCGTGCTACTTCCTCATATGTGCTGAGACTACAAATGCCAAAGACAAATTTGTACATCAAATTAGCTCTTTGCCCATGGGGACATCAGAGCCTAAATTGATTTGAGAAAATAATTATTTCTAACAACCTCTATGGAAAATACTTTGAAATTGCAAGTGAATTGGAATATATGTATATGTGTGAGCTAATTTTGCAAGTTTATTTCCTGTCTACTCACCCAAAAGGCAGAAAAGAGTTGTACAAACATATGGTGCATTCAGGACCACTTCAACAGCCAGTATGGATCATGCAACTTCTCAAGTCTGCTTTGGCTTGAATTATCTTGGATAAACTCTTAAAGCAAATCGATGTCTCTAGAAATTCCGGCCAGTGCAGCCATTGGTTGACTTATTGCTGTGATATAACTGTTGTGGAAAAATTCTTTTACTTGTCTCCTTGCATTTGTTACAACACCATAACCTTGGCTGAAGAAAAGTCTTTTCACAGTGGTTCTAATTTTAGGATGGTGCTTAGTCTATATGAAACTATGTCATAATAATGAGTAATTATTCAATATGTCATTCTTTTTAAATTAAAACACATTTAAAGTATATAACTTAATAGATTCATATTAGACTATTTATTACCTGAGTTTCAGAGAAATAAGGTAGCTTACTAATGGCCAAAAAGTAATAAACATCAGAGGTAAAAAAAATAGTTCCTAAGTCCAGCATTCCATTTATTACTCTATACTGATTCTCTCAGCTAAGACACCATTTACAGTAAACTGTAATCTAATTTAATTTTGAATTTCAAACTTATTAGTATAAAGGAAGAAATTCCCTTCCCATCTCCATTTTATATGACCATAAAAAGCTCAAATGTAAATAAAAATTTTAAAATAATAGTCAAGGAATTTTCCTACAACCCCAAAATAATTTGTGAATAAGTGCTTAATTAATTTGAGAGGATTATTATGATGATTTAGTCTTTAGATGAAGGTGACTGACACTACACTGAAAACAATGTGATTGGTTGAGATAATTAGTCAATCATTCCTCTTGGCCCTATATAAAAGCAACCTGCCATTCAGCAGATTGGAGCGCAGGCTTCAAAGAATGAGGATGTAGATCCCTTATTCCTCCTGCATCAAAGGTCAGTTTGGGGAGGGGTATCTTATTTTACTTTTTTTTTTTGCTTTTTAGAGGGGGGAAGGTAGGGCAATTGGGGTTAAGTGACTTACCCAAGGTCACATGGCTAGTTTTGTGTGTGTGTGTGTGTGTGTGTGTGTGTGTTAAGTGTCTGAGGGGTATCTTCTTTCCTTTCCTTTCCTCCTGAAAGCCATTTCAATCAGAATCAAAATTTCAATTATTTTTTGACACATGTATATGCTACATATGTGCTTTAAGTTTGAGCCTACTCTTAAAATGTGTGTATTTGTGAGAGTGTGCCCTAAGCAGCTAGGTGGCACATTGTATAGAGCACTGGCACTGGAGCCAGGAAGAACTGAGTTTCAAATCTGACCTCAGACACTTAACTAGTTGTGTGATCCTGGGCACCAAATCGCTTAACCTTATTTGGCAAACCATTCCAGTATCTTTGCTAAAAAAAAAAACCTCAAATAGGGTCACACAAGCTTGGATACATCTGAAACTACTGAAGAGCAAGTGCCCTAATCATTTAAGATTATTTGTATCAACTTTACCTTATTATTATTACCTTATTATTTGTACCAACTATACTTTACCTCCTTAATAAGTGCCTTTGCTAAAGTCTGATAAAGTCTATTAGTTGATTATCCTGCCCTTCCCTGCTAAGGTATCTTTCTTTTTATTTATCAATTTATAATTTATTTAATTTTAACATTCTATTCCTTTAAAATTTTGAGTTCCAGATTCTTTCCTCCACTCCCATGCCTCCCTCACCCACTAAGAAGCAAAATGATTTCAATTATACCTGTGAATTCATGAAAAACATATTCTCATATTGGTCATATTACAAAAAATCAAAAAAAGGAAAGAAAATTATACTTCAGTTTTCTTTCAGAGATTATCAGTTCTCTCCATGGAGGTGTGGAACATTTTTTCATCATGAGTCCTTTGGAATTGTCTTGATCAGAGTAGCCAAATCTTCCTTGGTTGGTCATTATCAGAACATTGCTGTTATTGTGCACCATGATCTCCCAGTTGTTCTCACTTAACTTTGCATCAGTTCATATAGAAAGAAAAAATAAGCATTACCATATTTTTTCTGGAACCATCCCCCTCAGCATTTCTTATAGCATAATAATACACCATTACAACCATATGCTAGAACTTGTTGAGCCATTTCCCAAATTGATGAGCATTCCCTCAATTTCTAAGTCTTTACCACTACAAAAATAGCTGCTATAAATATTTTTGTATGTATAGGTCCTTTCCCTTTCCCTTTGATCTCTTGGGGGGTATATACATGGTAGTGATATTGCTGGATTAAAGGGAATGTCCTTAGGGCACAGTTGCAGATTATTATCCAGAACAGTTAGTTAGACCAGTTCACTACTCCACCAACAATTCATTAGTGTACTTATGTTCCCACATCCCCTCCAGAATTTGTCATTTCTGATAGGTGTGGGGTGGTATTTCAGAGTTATCTTAATTTGCCTTTCTTTAATTGATTTAGAGCATATTTTTACATGATTATAGCTTTGATTTCTTCTACTGAAAACTGCCTGTTCTTTTCCTTTGAACATTTATTAATTGGAGAATGGATCTTATTGTTTTTTAATTTTATTTTTAATTTATGGAATAAAGAAAGCATTTCCATAACATAGTATAATTAAAAAGATAATTGCACATGAACCTGTACATCTATTATGAAGAACTTGCTATTCTTTTCAAATATATGACATAATTATGTAAATTTCTTTCTTTTTTCCCTTCCTTCTCTCCAGCCTAGAGATGACTACCATTAGACACAAATTGGTATATACATATATGTGTGTATGTATATGTATGTTTGTGTGTATAAAATTATTCTTTGAATACTTTATCAGTTCTTTTTATGAATGCATATGACATCTTTCTTCATATGCCTTTTATTGTAAATTTGGGTATTTATAATAGACAAAATAACTTATTTACTCAAAGTTGTTCTCAAAACAGTATTGCTATTATTGTATATAATATTCTCTTGGTTTTGCTCATTTTTCTCTTCATTATTTCATGCAAGGCTTTCCATGTTTTTCTAGAATCATTGAGCTCATCATTTCTTATACCACAATAGTAATCCATCATAATCAGATACTACAACCTGTTCAGTCATTCCCCAATCGATGGGCATATAAACAAAATTATAAAAAAATATACAAATAAAATCAGATTAAAATAATTGGATATTCATGGGTAGGCATGAAACTCTGAAACTCTGTTAATAACAATTTTACACAAACTATTCATTCAACACTATCCCAATTAAATTACCAAAAATTATTTTACTGCATTATAAAAAACAAAATTTAATTTGGAAAAACAAAAAGTAAAGAATACCAAAGAAAATAACAAAAAAAGGTATAGAGGAAGGACGTTTATCAGTACCAGATCTTAAAGTGTATTATAAGTCAGTTATTATCAAAAGAATCTGGTATTGGCAAGAAATAGAAAGGTAGAACAGTGGAATAGAGTAGACATACAATTTACAGCAACAAATAAACATAATAACTTTGTATTTGACAAGTATAAAGACTTAAGATTTTAGGATAAGAATTCATTATTTGGTAAAAAGTTTTGGAAAAAATTGGAAAGCAGTGTGGCAGAAAATGGGCGTGGAACAATATCTCATAACATTTACCAAGATAAGGTCAAAATGGATATATGACCTAGATATAACGAGAGACTTTACAAGAAAATCAGGAGAACATGGAATACATTATTTATTAGACTTTTGAATAGGTAAATAATTTATAAATAAATAAGAGATAGAGACCAAAGTTAGGTATAAAATGGATGATTTTGATTACATCAAATTAAAAATATTTTGTATAAGTAAAACAAATATAGTCAAAATTAGAAGGAAAGAATAAAATTGGGAAAAATTCTTTTAGAGAGCTTATCAAATAAAGGTCTCATATCTAAAATATACAAAGAACTGTCAAATCTATAAGAATGTGAGTCATTCTGCAATTGATAAATGGGCAAAGGATATAAACAGTCAGTTTTTCCAATGAAAAAATAAAAACAATTTATAGTCATATAAAAAATGCTCCAAATCATTATTTATTAGAAAAAAACAGAAAAAACAACTTTGGGATATCATTTTACAACTACCAGACTGGCTAAAATGATAGCAGGAGAAAGTGACAAATGTTGGAGAGCATGTGGAAAAATTGAGACACTAATTCATTGTTTGTTAAATTGTAAAATTATTCAACTATTTTGGAGGGCAATCTGGAATTATGCCCAAAGGGTTATTAAAATAAAGTAAAAAATATCCTTTGACCCAGAAATGTTACTTCTTTGTCTATCTCACAAAATGATTAGGGAAAAAAGGAAAATCATCTATATGTTCTAAGTTTTTTATAATGGCTCTTTGTGATGGCAAAGAATGGCTCTTTTTTTTTTTTATAAATTTGACTTGGTTCCATATATATTTGAAAAGTGAGATCTTTTTAAAAGAAACTTGCTGTAAATTTTTTTTGGGGGGATATTACTTCATTTTCTATGCTACCCCCTAACAAGACATAGTTTCCCTTAATTATCTCTTTTAATTAGGTCTATTTTTTTTCTTTTGGCTTTGTCTTAGATCATGATTGTAATCACTCCCTTTTTTATTTCAGCTGAAGCATAATAGATTCTGCTCCAGCCCTTTATTTTAATTCTTTGTGTGTCTTTCTATTTTAAGCATGTCTCTTGAACACAACGTATTGTTAAATTCTGTTTTCTAATCCATTATATGATCTGCTTCCATTTTATGGGTTAGTGCATCCCATTTACATTCACAGTTCTGATTACTATACATTTCCCTCCATCAATTTCTTCTGTTTTTCCTTATCTCTTTAAAAAGGCTTTATAATACTTTATTTCCCCCAATTAAGTGATAAAACTATAACATTAAAAAAAAACATTTGAATGCCAAACTCCCTCCCTTCTACCTTACCTGAGATGGCAAGCAATCTAATACAGGTTGTCTTGTTCCTCATCAAAAGTCTGTTTTACTTCTGACCACCGCTTCCCTTTTATCACCCTCCCCACCCCCATTTAGGTCTTATCCCTTTCCCTTCTTATTTCCCTATTAGGTAAGATAGATATTTACACCCTACTGCATGTGTATGTATATTCTTCCTTCTTTGAACCAATTCTGATGAGAGTGTGATTCAAGCATTGTCCCTATTTCCCTGTCACTATAAAACTCTTCTTTGTGTACCTTTTTTTATGTAAGAGGAATTTTTCCATTTTACCTCTCCTTTCCCACTTCTCCCAGTACATTCATCTTTCTCACCCCAAAATTTTATTTTCGAGATCTTACCAATGTAATTTACTCATACCCATGCCCTCTGACTATGCAGACTCCTTCTAATAGCTATAATAATGATGAAGAGTTATCAGGAGATACAAGTATCATCTTCCCATATAGGAATGTAAATAGTTTATAATTATTGAGTTACTTATGATTTCTCTTTTGTTTACCTTTTTATGCTTCTCTTGAGTCTTCTGTTTGAATTCCCAATTTTCTATTCAGCTTTGGTCTTTCATCAGAAATATGTAGAAGTCCTCTATTTCATTAAGTATATATTTTTCTCCTGAAGAATTTTACCATTTTAGTGGGTAGGTTATTCTTAGTTACAATTTTAGCTTCTTTGCTTTTAGAATACCATATTCCAAGTCATCTGATCCTTAATGTGGAAGCTACTAAATCTTTTGTGATCCTGACAGAGAAATTGAGAAGATGAAAAATGAAGAGAACGTGAAGATCCATGTGTAGGAACAGCCTGTGGAGGAGATGAAGTTGACCATCAAGTCCTTCTACTGGAGAGGAGAGCTCACCAAGGATGAGTACAAAAACATGTGTCACAGAAAAAGTAAAGAAATCAACCCTATGAAAAGAGCAAACTTTTTGAAGGCCCATCTGAAGAAATATAAACACAAGAGGAAACATAAAAAGATGATAAAATCCAAGGAGGACCCTCATGATGTAGACAACTAAGATCACCACTACCCTTTGTTGAGTGCTTCTCAGCCCTGACTGTGGGCCTAGCTGCTGAGGAATGAATGGACAGATGCATGCATGTTCCACAATGATTCTTTGGAAGACATGGAAACATTAAACTCTGGCAATATGAAATCACACACACACACACACACACACAAAGATATCTGAATTATTTTCTTCTGAATGCTTTGCAATATTTTCTCCATGACCTTAGAACTCTGGAATTTGACTGTAATATACCTGGGAGTTTTCATTTTGGGATCTCTTTCAATAAATAATCAAAAGATTCTTTTAATTTCCATTTTTCTTCTAGATCAGAGATACTGGGTCAGTTTTTCTTGATAATTTCTTGAAATAGGATTTCTAAACTCTTTTTACTTTGTTATTATGGTTTCCAAGTAATTTAGTGATTCTTAAATTATCTCTCCTTGATCTTTTCCAGATAAGTTGTTTTTCTGATCAGATATTTCACATTTCCATTTTTCCTTTTTTTGAATTTTTTAAAATCTCATGAAGGCATTATCTTCCATTCAACCAATTGTAATTTTTTAGAAAATAATTTTCTTCAGTGACCTTTTGTACATCATTTTCCATTTAGTCAATTCTCATTTTTAAGAAGTTCTTTTCAGTGAATTTTTGTACCTCTTTTTCCATTTAGCCTATTCTTTATTTGTTTGTTTATTTATTTTTAGTTTTCAATATTCACTTCCACAAGATTTTTAGTTCTAAATCCCCCCCATTTTTCCCCTCCCCCCACCCCAAGAAGGCATGCATTCTGATTATCCCTTTCCCCAATCTATCCTTCTTTCTTTCACCACCCCATTTCTCTTATCCCCTTTCCCTTCTATTTTCCTATAGGGAAAGATAGATTTCTATACCCTATTGCTTGGTTATATTATTTCCAAGTTGCATGTAAAAACAATTTTTAACATTTGTTTTCAAAACTTTGAGTTCCACATTCTCTCCCTTCCTCCCTTCTCACCCATTCTCATTGAGAAGGCAAACAATTCAATATAGGTATGTGTAATCATGCAAAACACTTCCATAATGATCATGTTGTGAAAGACTATTTCCTTCAATCCTATCCTGCCCCCCATTTATTCTATTCCCTCCTTTGACCATGTCCCTCCTCAAAAGCATTTGCTTCTGATTACTGACTCTCCCATTTGCCCTCACTTCTGTCATCCTCCCTCTTATCCCCTTCCCTCCTTCTTTCCTATATTGTCAGATAGATTTTCATAACCAATTGAGTGTGTATGCTCTTCCCTCCTGAATCCAAATCTGATGAGAGTAAAGTTAATTAATTCCCCCACACCTCCCCCCTCTTCCTCTCTGTAAAAGCTTTTTCTTGCCTCTTTTATATGACATAATTACGCCCATTCTACCTCTCCCTTTCTCCTTCTCCCAGTACATTCCTCTCTCACCCCTTAATTTTATTTTTAGATATCATCCTTTCATATTCAACTCACTCTGTACCTTCTGTGTGTATGTATATATATGCATACACACATGTACACATGCACATACATACACATGTGCACATACACACACATATGTATATGTGTATGTGTGTATGTGTATACATATATATTTTTTCCCTGAAGGATTATGCTCTGTTTTGCTGGGTAGGTGATTCTTGATTTTAATCCTAGCTCCTTTAACCTCCAAAACATCATATTCTAAGACTTCCAATCCCTTAATGTAGGAGCTGATAAGTCTTGTGTTTTCCTGATTGTGTTTTCACAGTATGTGAATTGTTTTTTTCTGGCTACTTCCAATATTTTCTCCTTGACCTGGGAAGTCTGTAATTTGGCAACAAAATTCCTAGGAGTTTTCTTTTTGGGGTCTCTTTCAGGAGGGATCAGTGGATTCTTTCAATTTCAATTTCTGGTTCTAGAGTATCAGAGCAATTTTCTCTGATAATTTCTTTTTTTTTGTTGCTATAGCTATGCTAAATTTAATATGTATTTTTTAAGAAAAAGATTGAACCTGATACAGTTTATACATGTTTTATACTGTACATGCAATCATGTAAAACTTTTCATATTAATCATTTTGTATAGGAAAACTCAAACACCAACAAAAAAGAATGGAAGAAAGTAAAAAACAGTAAGTATTCTTCAGTCCACATTCATACAATATCACCTTTTTGGGATGGATAGTGTGCATCATCATTAGCCCTTTGGGATTATCTTGGATTATAGTATTGCTGAGGAGAGCTAAGTCATTCACAATTCATCATCTTATAATATTGCTGTTACTATGTGCAGTGTTCTCTTGGTTCTGTTCACTTTGCATCAGTTCATGTAAGTCTTTGCAATGAACTGTGCATTTTTAAATGTTACAGTGGTCCCCTAGTTTTGACATTGCTCTGCTCCCCTCTCAAATGGAAAAATAAGTGTGTGTTGGGGTGAACCAAACACTGTAACCAAAAGCATACTCGGGCAAAATGAACCCACACAGTGGTCATGTCCACAAACTGTGTTCTGTCCCTTGTGTCTGTCACTTCTCTATCAAGGGGTGACTAACTGGCCTCATTGTTGGTCCTCCAGACACATGGTTGGGAGTGCTTTGGTTATCATTCTTTTTTTGCTTTTTTTTTTGGAGGGGGGAAGGAAGGGCAGTTGGGATTGTGACTTGCCCAAGGTCACATGGCTAGTAAGTGTTAAGTGTCTGAAGCCAAATTTGAACTCAGGTCCTCCTGACGCCAGGGCTGGTGCTCTATTTACTGCATCACCCAGCCTCCTCTTTGTTATCATTCTTAAGTCTTTCGGTTTGTTTTTACAATTTTACTGTTCCTGTGCAAATTGCTGACCTGCTTCTGTTCACTTCACTCTCAGTTCATACTCTGCATGGATTTCTAAAATCCTTGTCATTAAAAAACACATACATATACCACGATTCTTCCACTCAGTCTTCAGTTGGCTATTTCCTGAGATTCTAATTTTCTTTTTCTTTTCATTTTTCAAATGCTTTATTAACTTCTGATTTACATCATTCATTTCCACCAGATTTTGAGTTACAAATTTTCTCCCCATTTTCCCCTTACCCTCTGCCCCAAAATAGCAGTCCCACAGGATATTCCCTCCTCCAATCTGCTCTCTCCCATATTTTCTCCCATACCCCTTTTGACTTTTCAAGTAGGGCATGGTGGATCTCTATGCCCCAGTGCCTGTATATCTTATATCCCAATTACATGTAAAATAGTATTAATAATACACACACACACACACACACACACACACATATATATATACATATATATATATATATATATATATTTAAACATTTTATTTTAAAACTTTGAATTCCAGATTCATTCCCTTCCTCCCTTGTCACCCACCCTTACTGGGAAGATAAGCAGTTCAGTATATTGTACATGTATGGCTAATGCAAAACAATAACATAGCAGATAAAATGTAAAAGATTGACTATATTTCCCTCCCTCCTATCCCACCTCCCACTTGTTCTATTCTCTATTTTGATCCCATCCCTTTTCAAAAGTGGGTGCTTCCAACTTCCCTCACCCCCAGCCTGCCCTCCCTTCCATCATCCCCCCTCTCATCCCCTTCCCCCCTACTCTCCTGTAGGGTATGATACCCTAGTGTGTATTTCATTCCCTACCCAAGTCAAATTCAATGGGAATTAGGTTGACCCATTCCCTTCTGCCTTCCTATTCTTCCCCTCAATTGCAACCATTTTCTCTTGCCTCTTCTATATGAGATAGTTTACCCCATTCTGTCTCTCCCCATCTCCTCTCATTATATTCCTCTCTCATCTCTTAATTTCATCTTTTAAGTATCATCCCTTCCCGTTAAATTGGTCCTGCTGATCTGGAGTCCCTCCAGCCAGTGGCTGGTCAGGCCTGCCCTGGGGATAAAACCTCCAGCTTACGTGGGCCTGGGCTCAGCTCCCAGAGTACTGTGCTGGCCAATTCCTGCCAGCCTGCCAGGCTGTCCTCAGCAGGAGGTTAGCTTCTCTGTGTTATTTTGTGGGTTCTGCAGCTCCAAAGTTTGTTCAGAGTCCCCTTTTTACATTGATTGGGGAAGGTGGAAGCTGGAGCCGCTAGGAGGTCCTGCTTCTACTCTGCCATCTTAACTCCACCCTCTCGATTCTCAATAATTTCTTGAAAGATCATGTCTAGGCTCTTTTTTTAAATCATGGCTTTCAAGTAGTCAAATAATTTTTATTGATTTATTTTCACTTTACAATAATTTTAAAATTATTTCTCCTGGATCTATTTTCCAGATCAGTTGTTTTTCCAAGGAGATATTTCACATTGTCTTCTATTTTTTTTTCATTCTTTTGGTTTTGTTTTATAATTTCTTGGTTTCTGATAGAGTCATTAGCTTTCATTTGAGCCATTCTACTTTTTAAGAAATTATTTTTTTCAGTGAGCTTTTGGAACTCCTTTTCCATTTGGCCAAGTCTGCTTCTAAAGTAATTTTTCTCCTCATTGGTTTTTTGGATATCCTTTGCAATTTGGGTTAATCTATTTCTTAAGGTATTGCTTTCTTCACTATTTTTTTTAGTTCTCCTTTAGCAAGCTGTTGACTCATTTTTCATTATTTTCTTGGATCACTCTCATTTCTCTTCCCAATTTATCTTCTACTTAGCTTACTTGATTTTCAAATCCTTTTTGAGCTCTTCCATCACCTATGACCAATTCATATTTTTCTTGGAGACTTTGGATGTAGGAGCCTTGACTTTGTTGTCTTCTTCTGGCTATATATTTTGATCTTCCTTGTCACCAAAGTAAGATTCTATAGTCTGATTTTTTTCCATAATTTACTCATTGTCCCAGCCATTTACTTGACTTTCTAATTCTTTGTTAGGGTAGGACTCTGCTTCGCATGTGAAAGGGTACAGTCCCAAACTTCAGGGATTTTGTGCAGTTGTTTTCAGAGATATTTCTAGGGACCTGTGAATTTTTAGTTCTTCCAAGGTTTAACGATCAAAGGAGAGGTGTTTACTCCTCTCCTATTCTTTGCTCTAGTCTGTGAATAACCACAAACACTCATTTATGCATTGGAACTGTGAGGAGGATTCTCTTTCCACTGCTCACACCACAGCAGCACTCATCCTCACCACAGGACCAGGCCCCAGATTATGACTCAGGTCTAAGTACAGGCAAAGCAAGACAATCCTGCCTCAGTGCCAGCAGAGATCCCTGCAATCCCTCTCTGATCAGCCACTTGATTCTGCCCCCCTCTGCCCCCCCATCATCTGTGGACTGAGAGTTCTGGAAGCAGCCCCTGCTGCTGTTGCCACTGCCATCTTGGGACTGGCCTGACAGACCTTTCCTACTGACCTTCTAAGTTGTCTGGTATCTATGGATCGATAAGTCTTGAAACTGCCACAGCTGCCAATGATTCAGTCTCCTGAAGCCTGTTCCAGGTGTGCTAGAACCCAGTCTGTTCCTGTGCAGCCCACACTGAATTGCGCTTCTCTCTAAGACTGGTGCAAGAGACCTTTCCTGTCAACCTTCCACATTGTCTTGGGCTGGAAATTTGTGTTACTGTCATCTTATGAGTTCTGCTGCTCTAGAGTTTGTTTAGAGCGATTTTTGCATGTATTTGGAGGGGTTTAGGGGAGAACTTATGCAAGTCCCTGCTTTTACTCCAACATCTTGGCTCCACCACCCCTATTCTTTTTAAATTTTTTTTATAAGTCAGGTGAAATTTTATTATTCATTACAGAGACAATGTGGTGTGACTCCTCTTTCCCTGTCAGCCTCAAGTAAAGCTTTTTCTGAGTCCTGACTGACAACCTTCACTCTTGTGCTTAGTCTTCTGTGGTAGTGTGGTGCTATTTGTTACTCAGAAGTGGGGGAGAAAATTCCAATTTCAGTTATAATTGGGAGGGTGGCAGAGAACACCTGTGGCTAAAGTTCAATTTATCTATCTTTAGAGAACTAGAATAACATAAAAAAGTGAACCCTGTTAAGGTAAATGGTTCATTTGTTTTTGGGTGTTTTGCTTTTGGGGAGGTGCAAAAAAGGGAGAATCCCACATACATTGCTATCTCTCCTCCCCCTGATTCCCTAAAATGGAAAACTCAGGCTATATGGGAGCATCAGGAAAGGGAGGTTTTGTTAAGCCCAGGTAGGAGGGAACCCTGTGTACAGACACTTCTTCCCAGCCCAGATGCCATAGACTACTGGAGATCATGTGCCAAGCCTTGTGATGATCCTGCTCAGGGAGTTTAGGAAGTGAAATCTGATGCTGGGGGACTGAGCTTATCAAGCAGTAGTCCTTGTCTGACAGTCACAGGATTTGAAAGTTTAACCCTGCGTATGAACAGACGTCTAAAGCCTCTACTTTGGGCCTGGCTTTAGAAATTGTCCTGTTGGCTGGCACTGAAGGTAGAGTTCCACACAGTATGATGATGGCTGGTCCCAAGTTTTGGAGGTCATGTTACTGTTTATGTCTTCCTGCTTTCACCCATTCATGTATATATGCAGCTTCTAGCTTCCAGACCTCTATGATAGATATGGCGTCTGCTGGATTGGACTCTCTGAGATCTAGATGATAAGCTCCACCCACCCTGGATGGTGAGAGAGATCAAGGACGACCTCAGATTACTCCTTATCCTACCCCCTGCCCAGGGATCCAGGTCTCCATTTGAAAATATGATGTTGCTTGCAGCTTTGATATTATTCCCCCAGAAGTTGGTCCACATCCAGCTTTTCCAGGGCCTGACACCCCACTTAGCAAAACAATACTTCTCTAGGAGCTCACTGGTGAATGGGATCTCAGGGAACATGTCTGTTACATTATTACTGTCAAAGGTGAGGCCTGATAATTCTAGGCCTCTGCACTGGGGCCTGTGCCACAGCCTGTGGGGTCAGCACACTTTTGATAAAGTTTGTAGATATGGCTCTGTCCCAGAAGCATGGTAAAGCAATCCAGCCAGCTCCCTGAGCCCCTGGATTGGATTCTTTGCTCTAAGTAGCCGATCACATCCCACCTTGACAGGATTGGCTGGGAAATGGCCCATGAAATCAGTGGGTAGGGGTAGTCCTTCATTGTGATCATGGTAAAGGCACTCCGGGCAAACTCAAACAGCTGGGTGATGGCTGAGTCACTCGAGGGCTGTGTGCAAGTGCCCATTTCCTGGCTGATTCTGTCAAAGGTTCTTTGTAGGTACAAGTCTCTGATTAGTCTGAAGACTTCTCGCACTCCCTGTACACACTCAGGGCTGTAGTTCTCAAAGTCAGTAGTGACCTCTCTGAAAAACTGATGGGAATCTCCTATGCCAGCCAGCGCACACACACACACACACACACACACACACACACACACACACACACAC